>NC_091255.1:61543593-61847812 GCF_042477335.2 Ovis canadensis | reverse complement strand
TGAGCAGACAACAGTAATAGTTAAGTAAGATAGGAAAGGTCATGGCGGCACCGGTGCACAGCTGGAAGTCACAGAGGCTTCCGGGTGGTGGTGGTCTTGGAGCTGTGTCTTTGAGGCGTGTCGAAGTGGGGGAAGTGGGGGCCAGTGTTCACAGGAGGATAGTGAGTGATGTGCTCGTAGGCTGATGGGGACAGCAGTGGACGGCAGCTCTGAGGTCCCACAGGTCCTCAGACTGTTGCCAGGAGGAGGGACAGGAGGGAGAGATGGGAGCTGGGCCGAGCCCTGGGGGTCCTCGCTCTGAGAGACCCCGTGCAGTTTCTCTGGCTAACCCGTCTCGGCCTGAGGAGGTGGGGCTTGCTTGCGGGAAGAGGTGAGGGGGTTGGATTGGAGTCAGCCATGGTGCGGGTTGCGTGGGAGGGTTGCTGAGGAGGCAGCTCATGTTTCTGACTGGGGCAACCACAGGGATGGTGGCACGCTTCACCGAGACAGGGAGTAGGAAAGAGGGCCGGGTCGAGGGGTGATGATAAGGTGAGTTCAGGGCAGGTCAGTTAGCATCCAGGTGGGTCCAAGCGAAGGCACTCCCTGTTCAGGTGACTGGCAGGTTGGTTGCCCTAGAGAGGGAGACAAACTTGGGGAAGTTTCCTGGCCTCCTCGGACTAATCAGAACTAGCTTGTTATTTGGAGCAGATGAGACCTAGTGGGAGCTGTGTCAGGAGGGCCTTAGCTCCTAAGAGAGCTTGCCTGCCATACAAGGAGATATTTTCTCTGTGGTCTCCTTTTTCTCTTTTAAAAGCTATTTTCAGTTTGAGCTGTGTGCAGAAAAGTCTTTATTCTTGAAACCCGAGGTCTGTTTATTCTAGGTGTGTGTATGCATTCGTGTGTGTGTGTGGGGGGGGTGGAGGTGTTGTGGGGGTGGGATGTCCTGACTTTCCTGAGTTGTCAGAGGGGAGTGTCACCAGCAAACTGTTCTTTTTATTGCCCCCCCCCCTTTTTTACCTTGTAATGCCAGCTCAGCCTACTCTTGTTCAACTTCTTCGTGGTTTCCACTCTGAGGGACCACCAGATTTCCAGAAATTACTTTTTCTCTGAATTTTCCCAGTTCCCCCTTACTCATTAGAGTTCAGTAGAGCCATCTCTTAGTTATTTATTACAGCAGTAGAATGGGTAGGGAGGGCAGGGGGAGGACATTTAGAATCAAAGCATGATTTCCCCAAATAATTCAAATTAGATCTTGTCGAGAACTAAATTAAGATTTGCAGCCGACTGACCTTTAAATGGTAGCTTTATTAAGATCCTATTAACCTGAGTACCTTCTGAGCACATTGCTACTGGTGACGAATTAGCCTGGTCAGCCAGCTGTGTACTTGGTGGATGGCTAGAAACGAGCCCGGGATTAAAGCGTTCTGATAGATAATCCCGTGGTAAACAAGTGATCTGCGTTATGTAAACGCGTTGTTTTCAAAGCTGCCGGGAAGTCAAGCCGATTGAGGGAAGTCGAAGTCAAGCCGATTGAGGGAAGTCGGGCTGGTTGAAGCCGGGTGGATTAGTAGCACCTGTGAGTGATTCTCGGCAGAGCCTGCTGGGAGCCCGTGGCTCCCGAGGAGCGTCAGGGTCAGAAGTCTGCGCTAGGTCTCTGGCCCCTCGACGTAATCGACTTTCTTCTGGAAAGCCAAGGGGGGGCTACCGGGGCCGCGTGTAAGTCACGCTGGCAGCCCCGGCCCGGGGCTGGATTTCTTGGAGGAGTGCAGCGGCCGTTGGTCTTCTGAAGTGACCTACGGGAATTCACACTCATTTCCCTTTCTCGGGGTGAGGGCTTGCGTTAGTCAGGAAGGGCCGCCTGCTGCCAGGGCTGCAGGAAGTCTGGTCCCTTGGTGTAGTTTCTCGAGCCTTTCTCAGGAAGTGTTCTGACGGTTGCCCTTTTCTCATCACTTCACCTCTTTACGCTTAAGTGTGTGTGACGGGGGTGGGGTGGGGGTTTCTTAAAAAGCAGTTTCTGAAAAGAATGGCAGTCCAGAGTTCTGTTTCTTTTAAAAGCTTCTTTCTTTTTTCTTGTCGTTTTGTACCGATTTGGGTGGGACCCAAGCCACAGCATGTGTACCACGAATCTTATCATACAGTTCCCGGAGAGTTTGTGGACATTCAGGCCGCGACCCTGAGTGCGGGACACTTAGGTAATGCCCTTGCGTGGGACGGGGCAGAGCCCCTCTGCTGTCCATGGTGGATTTGTGGTTGGTGTAGGAGACAGTCCTCCGGTACCCCACTTTTTTTTTCCTTCAGAGCCCCACAGCCCCTGTTTTGCAGAGACCCTAGGAGGCTGGCCTGCTTCCTCGTGTCCACAGGTAGCGGGTGGCACCGCTGCTGCCCCTGGGGAGCCCCAGTGTCCTCTGCGGCTGTGAGAGCTGCGGGTGGCCTGGTGGAGGTGAAGTGCAGACCCAGGCGGGATTCTTGGGTGTCAGCTTTCCTTGGCACCTCCGCGGTCCCCGTGAGGACACGTGAGGGCTTGGTCGGACTTCCAGGCGCATGGTCTGTGTCCTGGTCGAGGGGGAAGGCAGTATGTGTGGCAGGTCTCCCCCCGGAGTGCGTGCAGTTTCATAATGTTTGGTGGAATGAAAAACTCCAGTCCTCCCACACAAAGGAGAAATGCCTTCTCCCATTTCCCTGGGCTTCCCTTGCACAAAGGGGTGTTGATGGTGTCTCAGCAGCTCTTCTGCCCCCTCTCTCGGTTCTGCTGCTGTCCAGTACCTCTCATGAGTCGGCACGGTGCACCGTCCTGTCTAGGACAGCTGGGCAGGGTTCTGCCATCCTTGGTCTAATGGCGGGCCTGTCCGCGGACTAGAGCGTCATGGAGGGTCAGGTGTGGATTCCTCTTGGAGAGGCTGGGAAGAAGCCTCCCTCTCTTCCCCGCTGCCCCGCTTCATACTCACTGTGCCCGCCTAGTTGCCCCCCTATCCTCTCACCCCATGCCTGCAGGCCCCTCTCCGGGTAGAGGGAGAGGCCCTAGGTCAGGGGTCCTCAGCTTAGCCCCAGCGCACTCCCCAGCTCAGGGAATTAGTCTGAAGGTTCCACAGGAAGTCCTCCGTCATGAGGCTGACCCTCTACCTGAGCCAGGTGTCCTGTGGGTTTTGGCCAGAGCCGCCCTGTGGAGAGGTTGCTCTCCCATCTCGCCTTCAGAAGAGCTGAGGATTGTTTGGCATTGTTTGCAGCTGAGGGCTGTAGCGAAGCCGTTCAGCTTGCCTGAGTTTGAGTTCCAGGGCGCGCCCTTGCTCTGGCCTGAGCCCTGTCCTCTAAACCCCCCTGCAACCCGGAGTCAGGGCAGGAGAGGGAGGCAGAGCCTTATCTGGCCCCCCAGCCCCTGCCACTTCCTCCTCCCTGTAACTGGAAATGGGAGCTTGATGGTATCTAGAAAGAGATGATTCAGGGGAGTGCAGGGCTCGGTGTGGAAACTGTGTGTGTGTCTAGTTCTCTACATAGTGAATGTGGCAGCTCTGCTTTCTTTGTAGAGTAACCACAGCTCCCTGCCTCCTCTCGTCTCGCGGGGTTTAGGGTTCTGACCTGGGACAGCTGCCTAGGGTAGGGGGAATTGCTTGTGCAGGTGGTGGGGGCCCCTGGAGGCTGGGATTAGCATGCAGGGGCTGTGGCTGGCACGGGGGGAGACCTTTTCTGAGAAGATTCCCAGGAGTCCCTCGTGGAAAGCGAGAACTCACCCCCATGAGGATCTGGCTGAGATGATCAGAGAACCCGCCCCCGAGGGCTGGCTGCTTCTGCCCTGGCAGGGCGGCAGTTAGATTTTGAGGGTCTGGGGCCTGGGTGTGGTTCCCCCTGCCTGTGTTGACCTTGTGGGGCCTTTATTAAACTCTGCGCTCCTTTTCCAAGCATCTGTCTCTTTGGAATGTAAAGCTGCCTCTCAAGGGTTGGGTCTCCACCGCCAATTAGTCCCTGAAAGCTAATTGGCTTTCAGTTCCTTCTCTCTAACAAAAATAAACCTGTCAGTACACAGGTTAAACAGGAAACGGTGAAAAAGTCCTCAGCAGAGCTTGGAACCTGGCCTGGGTGGGAGCTTCCCGGGAGAGCCGCCCAGCGGAATGGCCCAGCAGGCCCGAAACCTGCCCGCAGTGGCCCCCAGCAGGCTGGTCTGCTGAGCCCCTCTCGCGGGTGGCTGGGCCCCACCCCCGCTGTGCTCACCGTGTGTCTTCTCTGGACTGCCTGTTGAGCCCCTCTTGGGTTTTTCTGGCGCCGGTGGGTTTTGGCAGTCCTGTCTCTTTCCCTTGCACACACCTGTCCTGGCTTGGGAACCCCCCACCCCCCACCGCACTTCCTGTCTGAATCCCACCAGGGGATCAAAGCTCCTTTCGAGGGAGGGTTGTTGTGAGGCTTCCCCAGCAGCTCAGGCATTGGCAGCTCTCCTGTGTGATCACTTGAAGCACGTGCGCCGTTTGTGTATTTTGACTTTTCCTGAATCAGTCTTAGCGGTTTCCTTTGTGTTCTTAGATGATTTCAGGTGTGTAAGCTGCTGAGGCCACCAGGTTTGTGGGCGGCAGGCCCTGGGCCGGCCATGCCTCCCCCGAACAACATCAGTGCTCACGTGACCACTTGGACTGAAGCCTGAGTTGGCACTTGCCTTCTCCTGGGTTGCTCTGTGGCAAAGAGGTGTTTCCTCATCTTGCTGTTTGGGAGTGGCTCTGAGTGTTGGTTCATCTGAAGAGCGTGGGGGACTGACTGACTGGCCTGGGGCATAGGTATTGCTCTGGATCTATTTTATCTGGTCTGAGCGATATAAGTGCTCTGAGGCTGGGAGATGAGTTGATCTTATGATGCTGAGGGGTTTTCCACCTCAAGCAGACTATTTAATTACTGAGTATTCGACTTTTGGGGCTTCCCAGGTGGGGCTAGTGGTGAAGAACTCACCTGCCAATGCAGGAGACACAAGACATGTGGGTTTGATCCCTGGCGGGGAAGATCCCCTGGAAGAAGCCATGGCAACCCACTCCAGTGTCCTTGGCTGGAGAATCCCAGGGATAGAGGAGCCTGGTGGGCTGCAGTCCATAGGGCCTCAAAGAGGCAGACGCGACTGAAGCGACTGAAGCCACTTAGCGCACGTTAGACTCTTCAGGCCCCCTCTGGGGCTTCACGATGAGTGTCGAGCATGTTCCCATTCTCATGGTTTTCCGCTGGACTGAAGGCTCTCCTTGCTCTGGAAGGTGGCCTGGAGCGCAGCAGAAGCACAGCCTCCATTTTGGAAAATCGAGGCTGCAGCCCCTTGTTCGCACATCTAGGCCTTTCATTGCTGCTCTTTAAAGGGAAGCTGGAGGAGAAGTGTAGCAAGAGACGCCTGGGAGTGTGGTCCCCACCTCCTCAGAGGCAGCGGGAAGGGACCTCTGCTCGGAGGCCTGTGTCAAACCCTGGCTTCCCAGGGTCCAGAGCCGGTACCTTCCACCCGTTGACTAAAGTTTTCTTGGCAGTGAGTCGCCGTGACGGCCCGGTGGGCTTTCTGGGAAGCCCAGCTGCCGGCCATCTGGCGTGTGTGTGGAGGGACATTCACGAACCCTGGGAAGATTCAGTGTTTTATCAGGAGACAAGTGAATGAAATCATCTTCCTGGAATCTGTGGCCCTGCAGGCCTCAGGGTGTTTAGCATCCTCTCCCTAGAGTCCCTCACGAGGCCGTGGTGAAGGTCACAGGCTTTGCTGGAAGCCAGACAGGGATGAGACTCAGCGGACAGGGGGCCCTTCACTGCGGGCTCGGCCTCAGTGGCCTGGCGCCCTCCAGAGATGGGGTGTGACCCCGAGGAGGCTGGGGCCAGTGGTGAAGGGGCAGTTGTAGTCACCGCTGGCTCCTCTTGAGACGGTCACCTCCCCAGCCTCTTCCAGCTTTTCTTTCTGTGTGTGCTGTGCTCAGTCGCTTCAGGCGTGTCTGACTCTTTGTGACCCCAGGGACTGTAGCCCACCAGGCTCCTCGGTCCATGGGATTTCCCAGGCAAAGAATACTGGAGTGGGCTGCCAGTTCCTTCTCCAGGGGATCTTTCTGACCCAGGGATCAAACTCACGTCTCTTAAACGTTCCCTGCATTGGCAGGCAGGTTCTTTACCACTAGTACCACCTGGGAAGCTGAGTATTAAAGAGAAAACTTAAATTTTTTTTTTTCTGGTTACTTCCCTGAATAAAAGGCTGTTTATCTCATCAGAGAACCAGGGGTCTGGGTTGCAGTCACCAGACTGAGACCAGACCTGCCCTTGCTCTGGGTGGCCTGTGGCAGCTTTCTGCAGGTGAGTTTGTTGGGAGTATTAACCAGGTGATGGCCTTCTGAGTTTACTTGTGGCTGCTCTAAATTTTTGTCTGCAATCAGCATAAATTTTGGGGTTTATATATAGGCTTTGGCACTTCTTAAGTTGCTTGACTCGTAGGGGCTGAAGAAAAACTCTTGCAGAGTTTGACTGGGGCTCGCTTAAAATGGTCTAGAAGATCTGAAATTCTCAAAAAGAAAAAATTATCATTTTTCCTTATTTGCCCTCAGGAGCTGAGAGAGACTTGTGAGGAAGCCTGTGAGACGTGTGACGGACTGTGTGTGTCTCCCCAGGTCGCCATGGCTGCTGTTGGCCCCTCTGCTGTCCCCCGCGGTCCCTGCGGTCACCTCACCTCCCTGCTGCCTGTGTGCGGAGGGCGTGCATCGCTTCCAGTGGATCAGAAACCTGGTTCCAGAGTTTGGCGTCTCCAGCTCTCATGTCAGGGTGCTTTCTTCCCCAGCAGAGTTTTTTGAGCTCATGAAGGTAAGTCGTGTCTAAGGGAGAGAGGTTCAGGTGTGGGGTTAGAGGTTCGGTAAGGCGGGGCATAAGGTTGGGTGAGCCCTGAGCCAAAACACCCGTCGTAGAAGCTTTCGATGGCCGGTCAGCTCTGTCTGTCAGGAGTCAGGCTCACACCTGGCTGAGCCACGCCATGACCAGAGGCTCCTTGCATGGTGGAGGTCTGAGGTAGAACAGCTCAGAGCGTGGGGACCCCGTGAGGGTCGGGTCCCAGGTGTTGGCTCTCGTGGACAGGTTGAGTCCCACTGTTCCGTGTCGGCGATTGAGGCTAGCTGGGAGGTTAGTGAGAGCTTGGGGACCACACGGGCACATTCCTGCTGAGGCTGTCCGCGCTGCGTGTGTCCAGGGGTGTGGGGGACGGACCTCATTCTGGTTAGGGCAGGGCAGACCCCCTAGGGGTCCCTGGCAGCGTCTCCAGAACCCAGTCGCTCCATCCAATGGTGGACAAGAGATGGAGACCCAAGTGACCTACGGGGTGAGATTTGATATGTAGGAAGTGGCTGGAAGCCTCTCGTTCAGCGGAGAGCATTTACAGAGAACTGAGAAGTCTGGGCGTCTGGATTTTAGGTCTCAGGGTTCTGGTGATTCTACCTGGAGTTTGTACCTTCTGTCTCCTGGTAGACACGCTGACCTTTGCATTTAGGGGGTTCAGGTGTTCGTACGTTACACAGGCGCTCATGTCATGTCTCGTTTGTGGTTAAGCTGCTAATTGGAATGAAGTAATGCAGCGCTCACTAACTTTTCTTCACGTGGATTGAGTGTATGGACAAGGATGCTGGAGTCATGGTGTGGTGCGGTCAGGAGGAGTGCTGGGAGGTCACGGGAGAGGCGGGTGGACTCTCCTTTTTCTGCACAGCCACTCTAGCTCAGTTGCAGCTTGCATGCCTCTTTCTCCTGTGCCCTGTGGTTTTGTAGATCTCCACTTGATTTCCCGCTAGCTTATTCCATCATGGCGTGTGTGCGCGCTCACTCCCCCTGCCCCCTCTGCTCTGCTCGACTCTCCCGTTTGTCCTTGGTTGTGTAGAACTGATGCTGAAACTGTCTACTCTCTGCTCCTGCTTGGTCCTCTGCTTGGCTTGAAGAAACAGATTTTTCAAAGGAGGCTGGTCTTGGTGTCCCGGTCAACTCCTGGGAAACAACAGGCTGTCTGTGGGGGTCTCCTGGCCTGGAGACGGGCCATGCTCTCATCTGCCCGGGCTGCCGAGTCCGGGACGAGCTGGAGGGCTCAGGCCAGGAGGAAGCCAAGGCCGCTGTTTCCTGCTTCCTGCACTGAGTCGTGGGCAGGTTCCCTGGCCCATTCCATGCGGAGCGGTTGTGTTTCTTCTTGGGACAGAGTGACCCATGTTCCCCGAGAGGAGAGTGCCTGCCTGCGCCCCCGCCTTCGTTACGTCGAGCTTGTACCAGGGGACCCAGCGTCACAGCAGACGGTTGCGTTGTCTTCTGTCATTTGCTGCCCGAACTAAATCAAATCACCTTTCTCCTTACTTGCTTTCCTCTTTCCTGTCTTCATGCTCACTTTCCCCACAAGCAACCATCTAGTAAATAACAAAATGAAGGAAATAGCAAACATAGGAAGTTCTTTGTTTGTTCCTTGCATAGAAGCCTTTCCTAGTGTTGTGCTGGTCTGTTATCTCGTCAAGACACCCCTCTTCCTCTGTTGACAGTGCAGGCCGTGGGGGCCAAGTGGGAAAGCAAGCTGGAGTGTGCGTCCTGCCTCTCCGGGTACCCTCGCCAGCTTGCCCTTCTTCCTGCCTTTGACCTCCTCTAGGGCCTGGCCGCTCAGCTCCTGAGAGGGGTCTGGTGTCCTGTGGCTGAAACGGGTCTCAGGAGCGGATGTTTCAACTGAGGCGTCATCTTTGGATGCTGAGTGTTCTGTTGGTGTGTCTAGCTAGGTACCTGTCTGTCTGCATTTCAGAAGTGTTACGTGCTCGTTATAAAACCTTCGTGCAGATGGGGGTGGAGTGCAAGTTTGCACCCGTACTCCCTCCTCTGCTTCTGCCTCTCGGACACACACACACACGTATAGCGTGCGTGGGGCTGGCGGCAGGGCCGCGCGCTTGGTGTTCAGTGACGTGTGTCTGTCTCTGCAGTGCACTGGGGACCTCCCCTCAGGCCATGTGCACGGGCCTCCCTCCTTCTCGAGGCTGCGCTGTATCTTGCAGCGTGGCTAGCTCAGGCTTTACTTTCAGGCTGCGTATTTTAAATTAGAGTTGTGGGTCCTTATTTGTGAGATTACCACACACATTTGGGTCTTGCTTTAAATATTAATTGGTGAAGATACAGGGTAGTTCAGCTTGGAGTGTTATTTCTTTCCAGCATCAAAGGACTATATCTTTCTTAGCGAATATGAAGATGATGACTGTGAGGGACTTCCCTGGTGGTCCTGAGACCTCTGCACACCTATGCAGGGGGTTCGATCCCTGGTCAGGGACCTAGATCCTGCATGGAGCAATTCAAAGACCCCACATGCCACTGCTGGAGATCTGGCACAGCCAAATAAATAAAAGTAAATGTTTCTTTTTAAAAAATCGTAACAAATGACTGGATTTTGAATTGTTTCTTTTCTTCAGGGGCAGATAAAAGTAGCCAAGAGGCGGGTCGTGATGGCATCCCTCTACCTGGGGATAGGTCCCCTGGAACAGGAACTGGTAAGGTTTGGAGGAGTCCTAGAGGCGGCAGCGGGTCACCCTGAAACCTCAGGCCGTGTGGCACCGTGGGGTTGGGGTAGAGCCACCCTCTTTGGCCACCGTTGCAGGCCAGCTATTTTTCCTGTGGCCCCAGATTCTGGGGTTGTGGGGCGATGTGATCCTGGGCCTTCTGGCCTCGCTGGTCCGTGTCCTCCTCAGCCTGTACAGGGGCCCCAGGCTGTCGCTCTGCCAGGCCGGGACTCGGAACTGCGACCTGCAGGCCAGATCTGGCCACCACCTGCTTGTGGCCTGTGGGCTAAAGCTGATTTTCACATTTTCAGTGTAGGGCAAAAAGTCAAAAGAGGAGTAGTAACTGTGCCGCATGAAAAGCACATGAAATTCAAATTTCTGCGTCCGTACATAAAGCTTTATTGGCACCTAGCCGCTCTCCCCTGCAGAGCCAGACATGACCGGAGTGCTCTCCATTGCCACTCTGGTCTTGGTTCTGTCCGTGGCTGTCTTCTTGCTGTGGTGGCAGAGCTGAGTAACCGTGACAGGGACCATCTGGCCTGCAAAGCTCCAAATGTTTACTCTCCAGTCCTCCACAGAGAGGCTTTCTGAGCCTTTGTTAGACGGGGGAGCCACCATGCAGGTCGGGCTGGCTGCTGCTTTCATCCAGGGGTGGCGGTGGGTGCCAGGTGCCTGCTTCGACTTGCTGTCGTGCCTCGCTTGTCCCCTCCAATGAGACAGGCAGGGCTGGGAAGGGGCACACGTCACCTGTTGTGCAGGGGTGCTCCTGCAGGACGAGCCCAGCGCAGAGTCTGCAGGCAGGTTGAGCCAGAGTGAGTGTGAACGAGGTCATTGTGTTGTCTGAGTTCTCAGGTGGTTTTCGACTCTGAGGGAGAAGATGGGCCCCTTGCCCGTAGCAAGTGTTGTTTCTTGGTTTGTCCTTGTTCAGAAACCCCTAGGACAGGGTTGTGGTTACAGGACGAGGGGAAGGGTTGAGGGCAGGAGAGCCCCATTCCCTCCCTTCTGTCTGAGGAAGGGGCCACCCCGCTTTCAGGACGTACTGTTAGCTGCCAGCTTGAGAAGCCTGTTTGTCCTCCCAGGAGAAGAATGCCACGTCCAGCCCATGGAGAGTGGCCAGTGGGCAGGTTGTGTCTTGGATTCATTCGTTCAGCAAATATTTACTGAGTGTTCTCCATGTGTGGGGTGATGTTTGTTGTGTGCCTGTGAGGATGATCTGTTGGAACGTGTGTGGGAGCTCGTGTCTTAGCAAGTGTTCTCAAGAGCAGTGAGGTCCACACCCTTGGGCACCGTGCCCCTGACCTGCAGAGCCCTCTCCTTACCTGGCCCGGGCTGTAGACACCATGTCTTCCAATTAACTGTGCCCAGGGCGGCGGCCTCGGGAAGCGGTTTCACAGCGTTGGCTTCTGGGCAAGCGTGGATGGTGTGTACAGGAGTGTGTGTGCAGGTCGGTGTGTGCATGAGTGTTCCCGGAGGACTGTGGGGGCGTTAGCTGACAGGTTGGTTCATTTCTTTAACACGTTCCCATTTTTTCAGCTCTCACTTCTGTTCTTGCGGCTCTTTTCTTGGCAGGTGGATTGCCTAGAAAGCACTCTAGAAAAATCACTCCAGGCGAAGTTTCCTCCTGGCCTCAGGGTGTCCATCCTCTTAGACTTCACGAGGGGCTCGAGAGGTAGGTCTGACGCGCTCCCTGGCCCCCAGGTTCTTCCCTGTCCAGAGCCTCTGTTTTTAAGAGTGAACCTTCACTCCAGGCTCAGCCAGGAGCAAGGCTGTTTGAAGTCAGTCTGGCGTGGGCCAGGACAGCCTGTCAGGATTCCTTTTGTGGCTTAGTGACCTGAAGTCTAAGTGAAAATGACTTTAAGAAAAAGGGAATTTTTTCCCCTAAGAAATATTGACACTTTTATTTAAAAAAAAAATACATGAAAAGAGATTTGTTTTGACTCCTGCACATCTGACCCCGTTTGCGTGGGTCTTGGTTTGGGGCTTGGACCTTGGGCTGGCTTCATCTCCCTGGCTCCTTGCGGCGCCCTCCGGCAGCCCCCGGGTCTGCGTCTTGTCCACCTGAAAAGCACCTGCTTCCCCCCGGGTCAGACCGAGGCTCCCGCGTTGCCTGCTTCGGGCTCTGTCGGGGCTTCCAAACCTGCTGACTGGCCTGGCCTGGGTGCCTCCCCCTTAGAGCTGGGGTGAGGCCAGGGTGGACAGAGCCATCTTCACCCTGAGTGGAGTGTGAGAGTCGGGGATGGGCATATGGGTGCTGGGTGGCTGGAAGAGGAGGTGTCTGCTACCCGGACCGCTCGGTCCTGCTCTGGGAGGTCGTGGGTGTCCAGGTGGAACCTGTCTTGGGGCCCCTCTGGCTGGAAACAGCCCGCGCCTGGCGGCTTGACCTTGGGCCCTCTGAGGGCGGTCCTGCTCTGCGGGCTGTGTTTCTCCTGGCGCCACTTTTCCATCCCTTCTCTCCTGCTTGCCCACGTCTTCAGGAAGGAAGAACTCGCGCACCATGCTGCTCCCGCTCCTGCAGAGGTTTCCGGAACAGGTCCGCGTCTCGCTCTTCCACACGCCCAACCTCCGCGGGCTCCTGCGGCTCCTCATCCCCGAGCGCTTCAACGAGACCATCGGCCTGCAGCACATCAAGGTGTACCTCTTCGACAACAACATCATCCTCAGCGGGTGAGTTGGCTTCCCCGCCCCTGGGCGGGAGCCAGCGGAGCACACAGGAGAGTCCGTCCTGCGAGGCCCTGCCAGGGCGTGTTCACTCTGCTTGCCTGGCTCTCGGCGTCTTCCTGGGGCCCCAACTGCCACGAAGGGCAGCGACACGCTGGCCGTGGTTCCCTGCGGCCTCAGTGCATGCTCGCTGCTATGCGAGCCCTTCGTGTGCCGTCTGCTCTGGCGCTGTCACCCCACGAGGTCTTCCTGCACTCTGGGTTGCTAACAGGAGAAACCCCAGAGGACGAGTAACTTGGGCAGGGCCAGGTGGGAAGCCATGCCCTTTGGGGGACCCTGGAGATGAGCCTGAGTGGTCCTTGGCTCTGTAAAATGTCCGTGTCTCCTCTTGATGGTCAGCTCAGTGACGGGCGGGCCTTGCAGTCACTCTGCGGTGTCACCTTGGCGCCGCTCTGGCCCACCTTTTGGGAGGAGGCCGGGCTCGCTAGCTGTTTGCTGATTGGCTGCTGCTGTGTCCTGACCCGGGTTGGTCGCTCCCCTGCTCCTGCGGGTGACCCTGAGACGGGCTCCCCAGCACCTGCGGTCACACCCTCTCGCCTGAGTCTCACCTGCTGCTTTCCTCCCTGCAGGGCAAACCTGAGTGACTCCTACTTCACCAACCGGCAGGACCGCTACGTGTTCCTGCAGGACTGTCCCGAGATCGCCGACTTCTTCACGGAGCTGGTGGACGCAGTAGGGGACGTGTCCCTGCAGCTGCAGGGGGACGACTCAGTGCA
This sequence comes from Ovis canadensis, assembly GCF_042477335.2. Lineage (NCBI taxonomy): Eukaryota > Metazoa > Chordata > Mammalia > Artiodactyla > Bovidae > Ovis > Ovis canadensis. Next base: position 61,834,926 of record NC_091255.1, on the reverse strand, counting down.
GATGGTCGAGGGGATGGTGCACCCTTACAAAGGTAGGGCCGGCCCTGCAGCCTCCCAGCCGGGGGCGGTGAGGGCGGTGAGGGCGCCCTCTAGAGGGGGTGGTGCATCCTTACAAAGGTAGGGCCCGGGCTCTGCAGCCTCCGAGCTTGGGGCGGTGAGGGCGCCTGTAGAGGGGATGGTGCGTCCTTACAAAGGTAGGGCCAGGGCTCTGCAGCCTCCGAGCTTGGGGCGGTGAGGGCGCCTGTAGAGGGGATGGTGCATCCTTACAAAGGTAGGGCCAGGGCTCTGCAGCCTCCCGGGCTGGGGGTGAGGAGGGCGCGCCTCTGGTGGCCTTGCCACGGGTTTAGGAGACTTGAGTGGCTGAGCTTTGTTTTGCTTCTGTCTTTGGAGCCAGACAGATGATGTGACTCACTGGCCATCCGTCATGCTCTGTGGGTGAGGGAGTCGCCAGGGAAGGTGGGACTGTGGGCACTGGGTCTGGGTACCCATGGGATGAGCCAGGAACCTGCCCTGCACTTACAGGAAGCAGCCTGCTAAATGGCCCCCCCTCAGGGCCACCGCTCCCAACTCCAGAGCTCAGAAGCTCTGTGGCTCTCGGCTCCAGTGAGGTCTGCGGCCTCCTGCCTGGAACGTGAAATGGGAGAGCCCTCGGCTCTGCTCGCTGGAAACAGGCAAACCCTGGCGGCTGGTGTTCCCGGGGTATTTGCATTCCTGCAATTCCTGTGGCTGTGGCTTCCTGGTGGCCTTTAAGGAGGTCTGCTGCTGAATTTGCAGCCCTATCAGCAGCGTGGGGAACGGGTTAAACCCAGCCCTTGTGAGGGGAAGAGCTAGAGAGGAAGCATCTGAGAGGGGATGGCTATGTGCTAGAGGGGGTGTGTGTGTGTGTGTCAGTGTTTTAGAGTGGCGTGCATGTGTTCATGTGCGTGCGCAGTCATGTCCAACTCTTTGCGACCCCATGGACTGTAGCCTGCCAGGCTCCTCTGTCCGTGGAATTCTCCAGGCAATAATACTGGAGCAGTGTGACATTTCCTACTCCAGGGGATCTTCCCGACTCAGACGGAACCCACTTCTCTGTGTCTCCTGCGTTGGCCGGCGGGTTCTCGACTACAGAGCCCCCTGGGAAGCCCGTGTAGAGTAGTATAATGGTCGCTGCTGCTGCTGCTAAGTCGCTTCAGTCGTGTCCGACTCTGTGCGACCCCATAGACGGCAGCCTGGCAGGCTCCCCCGTCCCTGGGATTCTCCAGGCAAGAACACTGGAGTGGGTTGCCATTTCCTTCTCCAGTGCGTGAAAGTGAAAAGTGAAAGTGAAGTTGCTCAGTTGTGTCCGACTCTTAGCGACCCCATGGACTGCAGCCCACAAGGCTCCTCTATCCATGGGATTTTTCAGGCAAGAGTACTGGAGTGGGGTGCCATTGCCTTCTCCAAGTATAATGGTTAATGTTATGTTTAAAATGTCACCAGTAAAAATTTATGGAAATCTATTTTCTCTCTGGTCATACGAATACCTACATGTTGTCCTCAGTTTTACCTTTTGGCTCATAAAGCCTAACGTATTCACTCTCTGGCCTGTACAGGAAATGTTGGCTGACTCCTGTTCTCACGTAACAGGCCTGGCACGCAAAACCAGAGAAAAGGGCCCCCTTTCAGAGAAGAGTGAGAGTCAGCACACTCGAGGGGCATAGGGATCTGGGCACAGCCGTGCTGGGGAGCAGGGCAGCCTGAGAGCCCCCACCCCAGCGCCTTCTAACGCGAGAGTGAACGGCCCTCGTGCTGGCCGCCGTCAGTAAGGGGGGATCCCGGCAGGGAGCTTTCCTTCTCCGTGTGGCCACCCAGGCCTGATGGCGCTCGGGCCTGTGGGCCTGTTCCCAGCCGGAGCTCATGAGCGGTTACCTGCATGGCCGTGCTGCCCACCACTCGGTTGTTCTTGATCAGCCCTGCCCGAGGCTTGCTGTTGTGTCTCTTCAGAGAATTGACTTTTGACGGTGCTGGAGTTCCGTACTTTCACGTCTTAAGTCGCTGTTTTCATTCTGGAGTTTCTGCTTCCTACAGTTTCCTTCCTTGTGCTGTATTTTTTGTCTTTTCCTCTTGTTTTTTCCTCCATGACTTCTTGAGTTGGATGCTTAGCTCATTAACTCTCTTATCATCTAGAGATAGCTTTGAGACTCGCTTCTTTTCCTTTCATTGTGTCCATGCAGCCACTCGTCTCTAGTGGCCGTGTGCAAACAAGACCCAGCCCGTCTGTCCGCCTCTGACCCTGCCTGGCTCTCTCCTGCTGTCTGATCATACTTACACGTGTCTCTGTGGGACACGTGCTCTTTCTGACGTGTACCATGCACCCCCCCGGGGCCCCCAGCCAGGCCTGACCCCCGCCCCAAGGTGCCCACTGTTCTGACTGCCGTCAGCCTCAGCTAGTCTTGCCTGTTTCTGAACTCCCATTAGGTGGCATTGGTAAAGGCCTTTCCACGGCCCCCTGGGTGCAGGCTTCTTGTGGCAGGGTGCTTTCTCGGCCTTTCTGTCCCGGGAGGAGCCTCACGGCGGCGCCGTGTCTGGTGAAGGACGAGCTGAGGTGCTTGTGCACGCCCGTCACGTGCCGGCGCCGTGCCCACTGTGCTGGGTGGGGGTCCAGAGCCTCCGTTTGCTGCCCCTGATCCCTTTTGCCATGTCTCCCTCTAGGTGACCGGGCTGCGTATTGCAAGGCAGCCAATAAGAGGGTCATGGACGTGATCAACTCTGCCAGGACGCGCCAGCAGATGCTGCATGCCCAGACCTTCCACAGCGACTCCCTCCTGACCCAGGAGGACGCCGCCGCCGCTGGAGACCGGAGGCCGGCCCCCGACACCTGGATCTACCCCCTGATCCAGATGAAGCCGTTTGAGATTCAGATCGACGAGATTGTCACCGAGACCCTGCTGACGGAGGCCGAGCGAGGTGCTAAGGTCTACCTCACCACTGGCTACTTCAACCTGACCCAGGCCTACATGGACCTGGTCTTGGGCACACGGGCCGAGTACCAGATCCTGCTGGCCTCGCCGGAGGTGAACGGCTTCTTCGGGGCCAGGGGGGTGGCGGGCGCCATCCCGGCCGCCTACGTGCACATCGAGCGGCAGTTCTACAGTGCGGTGTGCAGCCTGGGGCAGCAGGAGCGTGTGCGGCTGCAGGAATACTGGCGCAGGGACTGGACGTTCCACGCCAAAGGTACGCGGCGGCCGTTGGCCGGAGGGCGGCCCGCGCGGGGCACCCCGCTCTCCAGCCTGCCCTCGGCGCCCGCGGGGCTGGGCGTCGTGTGGAGCCCCGCCCCACCCCGCCTCCGCCTGTCTTCACGACGGCTCCGCGGTCGCGGCGGCATCTTCACGTCTGTGTCCATTTCAGCTCTGCAAAATCTCTCCCTTGTGTCTACCCAAAACGTGGATGCTCAGATCTTTGGGGTGGCTGTTTTAAAAAGCGTACCCGTACTCTCTCCCCTCACATGGAGGGCAAGGCACGCGCGCTTCCCCCGAGCATCCGAGCTCTCCCGTGCTGGCCCTCCCCTTCTTGGGGACAGAGAGGACTCACCAGGGGTCACTGACTGTGACCTCGTCACAGCCTCCTTTCTCAGTCTTTCCCTCACCGTTGCTGGTCGTTCCTCTGTGAGTCAAACCTTCACTCTTTCTGTTTTTGCAGTGGAGGAAACTGAGGCCCTCCGGTTGCACTGCCCACGTGTGCAGGACTGCCCCAGGGTGGGTTGGAGTGTGAACTGTGTGATGTAATGATCCTTCTCGGGCAGCTGTGTGCGTCCGTGGAGCAGCACCATTGACACAACCCCAGGGCATGTCCACGATGTGAGTCACGGGGCTCAGAGCCCTGCGCTCAGCAGAGGGACGCTGGTGGCTGCACCGCGTGAGCGCACCCGCCTCTGGGTGTGACCGCGCCTTTCCGTGCTCGGGGACACCCGCAGCCCACTTTGTTAGGCCTGTGTCTAAAAGAAACGCCTGGCTTTCCTGACTTCTCGCTGGTGGTTCAGAGACCTGTTTTGCTTCTCCACTGGTCCTGGGGGCTCCAGAGTGGCTGGTCGCCGTGGGAGGGGGTGGTGGTATGTCGCAGCCACTTGTCTGTGTTGTTTAGACTTCAGGTTGGGCTTTTGTTTCCTTAAGCCATTGGTTTCCATTGGGGGTGCATTGATGCCCAGGCCAGCCTCCTGGGTCCAGCCCTCTGGGGTCGACCCCAACATGGTAACTTTGAAAAGCTCCCCAGGAGATTCTGATGCCTTGAGAACCGCTGCTCCCACTCAGAGCCCCTGGCCTGTTGGGTGGCTCCCACTTCCTTCTGCACGGCCCACGTGCCTGCTTGGGCAGGTGGCATTGCCTGCCGTGGGAAGTGCGCGCTGCTGCTGTTCCGTGTGGCTGACCCTGGAGGTGTCGTGAGCAGGTGTCCCCAGGCAGGAAGGCTGGCCTGTGGGGGTGTGGGAGGTATTTTAGGATTGGCTCTTACTTCTGAGAATAGCAGCAGTGCCTGGGTGGGGTCCTGGATACGGAGAGCTGGGGTGGGAGGAGCTCTGAGCTCGAGGGGACGCGTGTGCCTGGCGAGCTGCACGGAAGTGCGTTGAGCGCACTGGCGCCCGTCTGCCCTGTGGCTGGGTGGTAGTGGGGGTGTCCCTGGTCCTGGTGGGGCCCCCAGCGCAGCCTGGCCTGGCGGCTCTGAGCGCGCTGTGGATTATTTCCGTGAAGCTGCGCTGAGAAACGTGCGGTGACTTCTGAGTTACCGTTGAAACAGAAACACCCAACCGGCTTTTCCAGCGCGTCTCGCCTTTTCCCGGACTGACCTGCTTCTGCCTCTCCCTCCTGCCCGCCCTGCTGCGGGTGGGGCCCTGCAATCTGGGAGCTGGCTTTGTGGGGAAGGCCAGGAATCCCAGGGTGTGTTCGATTGGGGGGTGAGGGGGAGGAAGGGAGGGAGCGTGGCCGGGGTAGGCAGCGTGGGACACTCTGCACAGGAGGCACCTTGTCCTCAGGGCAGAAGCCGAGCTCAGGTCACTCAGTGCTGCGGGGAGAGACCAGGTCCTTCCCTGCCTAGGCGCCGTGGTCAGTAGTGGGATTCTTAAGTCCGTGCCCCTTCTGGCTCATCTTTGGACGGTCACCTCCACAAGGCAAGCTAGGACAACGAGCAGGCGGTGCAGGTGCCACGTGGCTTTGGACTGGGGAGTGTGGACCGGCTGCGGCCTGCCTGCCCTCTGCAGGGCCTGTGCTGCGCGCGAGCGGTTTATCAGGGTTTGGGCCCTAGAAAATCCTTGCTGAGGGCTGAGTAGCTGATGCTATGATTCCCTTCCCCAGGCTCCTGTAAGGACAGGCCTGAGCTCACCTTGGCTTCTCCTGCTCCCAGAAGCCCTTGGGTGAGAAGGAGCTGGGAAGCCCTGTTCCTGCTTCTGGCTCTCACCTTCCAGCTGTTGTCTGTCAGCGTCGCGCGCCCTTGGGAGTCAGGGAGCCCGAGGCTCTGGGCCTGATTGTGGACCTGCAGGCGGCCCCCTGCCTGTGATGCAGGAAAGCCCTGCCCTGTCGGGGGAGAAACAGCCTTGTGGCAAGAGACCACGCCGGTCTGCAGGTGCCCACGGACAGCAGTGCAGCCTGTGGCGGCACAGCATGTGGACAGGGTGTGTTCTGGGGTTTTCTGCTCACGAGTGTTGGGGAAACTTTGGGCAGGGCTGAGCACCCGGCCGGAGCAGTGCTGTCCAGAGGCCTGAGCGGAGGCCGCTGCACTGGCTGTTTGCTGGGTTCTTAGCAGGCTTAAGTATATGTCACCTTTTAACAAGTTGAGTTGCTTCAAAGAACTGGAGGGACCTTCCACTTTTTAAAGCCATGTGCTAGAGACCTCTGTGGCAGTGTGGGTTTATGTGGTTAGTTTTTATTTGGAGTCTTGCACAGGACGTCTGTTCCGTATGTCAGGGAGAGCCTGGGTAAACAAGATGTGGTGCGGACGTTCCCAGGCTGGGGGTCTCTCCTGAAGCGTGGTTCTCAGCCCACATTTACCTTTGGCAGGAGTGGAGGGCCTGGTTCCGCTTCCGTGTCCACTGGGGCGATGGCTCTGGATCTCACTCAGGAGGGAACAGTGGCGTGCATGCGCTTGAGGGTCTGTGAAATGACTGGGTGGTCTGTGCGGGAGGATTGGGGCCCCCGCGACTGTGGCCAGAACGCTGTGTGCGTGGGGGTGGAGGATGCCTTGGTGAGAAGAGGCGTCCTTGTCCCCTGTAGCTCCATTTCTGCTCTCTCTGGGGGTCAGTGAAGGCGACACTGAGGCTGGAAGTCTCACTGGCATCTTCTTGACCCCAGGAGTTTTGGGGGTATGGGCAGGGTAGAGGTCCCCCTTCAGTGTCCATCAGCTGGCAGCTCTTCTCTTTTAGAAGTTTTTATTTATTTGGCTGTCCTGAGTCTCAGTGTTTTATGTGGGCTCTTTAGTTGCAGCAGGCACGATCTAGTTCCCTGATCAGTGATTGAACCCAGGCCCCCTGCATTGGGAGCGCGGAGCCTTAGTCACTGGACCACCAGGGAGGTTGCTGTCAGCGGTTGTAAGTGCTGTGCCTACTTGTGCCAGCGAACTCCTCGCTTTAGGTCTTGGACAGGCAGCAGCCTCAGGGACGTCCGAGAGATTGTGAGGAGCGTCAGGCGTAGTTCTCACACCTTAGCTTTCTGCCCCGTGGGGACGAGTGGGCCTGAGAGGTGCTGTGTGTGGTGTCATGGGATTTGGTGCTAGAGCCAGGGCCACGTCCGTGCTGGGGGGTGTGGGCTCTGCCTGCTGCTGAGATGTGATTTCATCTGGAGGCAATGTGAACAACAGCAGGAACAGCAGCGCAACGTGTGTGGCGAGGGCGGGGCAGGGCCCGGATTAAGAGATTGCTGGCTCCTGCTGACAGAGGCGTCTGTTAATGATTGTGAGAACTGTCACTATTTTTACTGCCTTCCCGATAGGCCGCTTGGCACGGCGCCCGGGGTGAACCTGCAGCGAGAATGGGGGCAGCTCCACCCTGTGTGCCGGGCACATGTGGGGCGGCTCTCACTCAGGGAAAGCAGGTGTGCCCGGGGGCTGTGCCGCTCACCTGAGACCGAGCTGGCACCAGCCTCCTGCCTCCTGTGGTGTCTCGGCTGTTCTGGCCACAGAGCAGGTGATGCTTGTCCATCTGAGGGTAGTTCTGTGACGTTTGTGTCCCCTGTGGTTTTTACAGGGATCTGAGAACCTTTTGAAATTCATTGCAGAGTATTGTGGGGGGAGAGGTGGCAGGTGCTGGATTTTGAGGTTTTCTGGGGAGCTCCTCAAGGCCTCTGACCTGAAATGTTCGTGTGCTCCTGCTCTAGAACCTCAAAGCCTTTTGCCTTTTTATACTTAATCAACTGTTGGAAGAAGCCTTATTATCCTCATTCTACTTACTTTGTTCACACAGGTGTTTATGGGGAGCCTGCGTGTGCCAGGCGGCATTCAGGGCACAGCAGGCAGGGCGCCTCTGACCTCAGAGGGTGTCCAGTCCATGGGGAGGCAGATAGTAAGCAGGTGAATGCATCCAAATCCAGCGTCACATCTCAGGAAGGACTGAAGACGAGGGCAGGAGGGGACTCCAGACTCACATGGGCCTGTTAGATGGCCGGGGAGAGCCTCTCTGAGAAGGTGACGCTGAGCGGAGACCCTGGGCAGGAGAGGTCTGGGCGGAGGGAGCCCCAAGACCACGGCTGGGGTGTTGGAGGCTGGGCACCGAGGTGGGAAGGGGCTCGGAGCCCAGGGTGAGCAAGGGCTGCGGGAGCCTGGGGCCACTGGGCTCCCCTGGAGGAGGATGCTGGGCCTGCGAAGGGACCGCCGGTGCACGCAGTCCCCCTCCTTCAAGCAGGTCTAGGTGCAGAGCTGGGAGGCAGTGGAAGGCGTCGGCCTCAGAGTCGTCACCTTGTACTCGTGCGTGGCACGCTCCCTTTGCAGTGAGACCTGCTGTCCTGGGCGGCGGTGCTAAAGTTCAGCACTGACCCCGCCCCCACCCCGCCGGCCCTCCCCAGCACTTTCTCCCCTCCCGCACTGTCATTCCTGTTGCAGAATCTATCCCTGATCAGAGGTTCTGGGAATGTGGGATGGAGGGGTTGGGCCTGAAGGTCAGCCCCAGGATGAGGACCTGGGGCTTGATAACAAGTTTATGGCTGGGCTGGGAGCGCTGGGTTTCCTGACAGCGAGTCCTGCCCAGCAGGCTCACCCTCTGTGTCCTCACCCTGACATCCTGAGTGGCAGCGCAGGTCTGGCCGGAGCTTCAGATGGTCAGGAGCTCAAGAGGGCCTCTCGATTTCACCTCCCCGCATGCACGTTTCCCAGCTGTCCTCAGGGCACAGACCCATAGCCTAAGAGCCCCTAACTTGGCGAGCGTCAGTCTAGAAGGGCTCTTGTTCATAGCGGCTCCCCTGTCCTGGGCTGCCGGGGGCTCCGTGTGGTGTCCCCCTGACTTCTTCACTGCACTAGCCCTGCTCCATCACGACGCACCAACGGTGGCGTCTCACCATTCACGGTCTTTCTGTTTTCTTTTTGATGGAGAAAGATTGTGCAGATGAGACTGCCGGGGAAGTTGGCGGGGTGATAGCAGGCCTTCCCAGAGTGGTTAGTAGGTTAAAGGTGCGCTCTCTCTAATCCAAGCACTCACCTGGAGGAGGCAGAGGTGGCAGAGGGCAGAGGAAGGATGAGAAAGGTGTGTGTCACACGTGACCAGCCGGAGGGACAGCGCCCCACAGGCTGGAGACGGGCTCTCCAGGGGAGTGCTGAAAAAAACAGTCTTCACCTTAAGCGGGGTTGAAAAGCTCCTTTCAGGGGTCCATGATGAAAACTCGTTGAGAAGCAGTGGTCCTGCGGGGGAGCTGTGGGCCAGGCCGAGTTGGGCCGTCCGCCTCTGGTGGCCGACCTGTAGACTGCCGTGCGAGGGAGCGGTCCCTGCTTAGGCAAATGTTACAACTGAGGGCATGCCAGACCAGGCCCCTCTAACCTTCCCCACAGACCTGGGTCCAGGGGCCTCAGCCGGGTGGCAAGTGGCCCTCCTCAGCCTTGCCATATGTCACCCGTGCAGGCGGGGCCTCCCTGTCCTGGCTCTCACTGTCCGCTCTCCGAACAGCTGGACAGGCAGCACCGAGCAGACCCAGCGTCTTTACGGGGCTGCTCTTGGCATCAGAAGGGCTGGAGCAGGGACTCCGCTAGCAGTCTAGTGGCCAAGACGCTGCACTTCCACTGCGGGTGGCACGAGTTCAGCCCCTGGGTGGAGAGCTACAGTCTCACAGAGCTGCGTGGAGCAGCCGAAAATTAAAGAAGAAGAAAACAGAATAGTGGAAATAGTAGCCGCCGGTGGAGATCTCGCCTGTCCCGCCCCGCTCCAGCCTTAAGGAGAGCTGGGGCGGTCAGGCTGAGCCTCGGGCAGGTGGGGAGCTTTGCCTGCAGAGGACAGGGCCTCTGGCGCAGGGCGCTGGGGCCGGCCTGCCCACCCCCGGGGTCTGGACGTGTGGTCAGGTGAGCCGCGTGCTTGCTCACATGCAGCGGCCCAGTGGGGCGGGGTGCAGTCGGTTGAGCGAGACAAATGGGCAAGCTCGTGGCTTTGATGTGGCCCCTGCGTGAGTGTGTGTGTGTTGGGGGGTGGCAGGCATATTACAGGAACAGGCAGCTGAGCGTCGTCATCTCTTACCCAAGATGTTCTTGGAAATGCTCTTGTTCTGAGTGAGAATTAGGAAATGGCCTTCTATTTTAGGAGCTTGGTGTGTATCACACGTTGATTCACTCGTGGTGCTTGTGTGTGCCTGTGGGCCCTTCAGAAGGGTCCTGTCAGCAGAGAGACCCATGGTGTTGAGAGGGCGTGAGGAGGCTGGCCCTGCACCAGGCAGCCTGCAAAGGAGCCCCAGGACTCAGGCGGCCCCCCTGGGTGTTCCAGGCTGGGCGTTCTTGGTGCAGCGTGGAGGGAAAGCTAGAGGGCAGGCCTGGTGCCCCGTAGGAGGACGGGAGTCTGGGGCTGCAGGTGTCCTGGAGAGGTTAGGTGTGGGGAGCAGAAGTAGTTCTGATGGGGCCTGGGATTGAGGGAGGGGGTGGAATGCAGAGCAGGGGATCTGCGTGTTGTCCATCTCAGATGACGTCTAGGGTTCTGAGAGAATCCACGGCTGTCATTACAGAGCTGTGGCCGAGGTGTTACCAGAAGACGGCGTGTTCCCAGGCCGAGGGAGGAGCTGTCCCCTTGTGGCTGCTCACACGTGCTCTGCCTTCCTCTGTCTCTGGTGTTAACTGGCTCATTTTCTAGCGAAAGGAAAGAGGGGGGAACCGCATTCTCTGGGCTAGGACTGAAACACACAGGGCCTCCAGGTTCTGCGCTGTACCGGCCTCCAGTGGATGTTGCCCTTCTGGCCTGGAGCCCCAGAGCCCCCAGCAGGCGGACTTGGGGCGCTCTGGTGGGCTTCTCCGCAGTCGGCAGCAGGCGCGAGGGAGGGGCCCGGGGCCGGCTCACCTGCACGTGGGCGCAGCTCACCTGCACGTGGGCGCAGCTCACCTGCACGTGGGCGCAGCTCACCTGCACGTGGGCGCAGCTCACCTGCACGTGGGCGCAGCTCACCTGCACGTGGGCGCAGCTCACCTGCACGTGGGCGCAGCTCACCTGCACGTGGGCGCAGCTCACCCACGCGGGCTCTCCCGTCGGTGCCCCCTGCCTCTTTGGCGGCTTGCATGTGGGCTGCTGCTCCCGCGGCAGGGACCCTCGCCACTCAGTCAGACCCAGGCTCCACCCTCACCACCTGGGACAGAACCCCAGGGGAGCCCAGACGTCCCGAGCTGTGACTTGAGGGCCCCGGGAGCTCCTCTGGGGGAAGTACGCAGGGCTCGTCCCCGCTCTGCTCTGGCAGGGGCTGGGGGACTAGGAGGAAGGGCAGGTGCCTTTGGGCTGCTTGGCCAGCTGACCTGTTCTTAAACCCAGTCAGGTGTCACCCTCTCTGCAGGCTCAGGTGAAAGGGTAGCTGCTCCCCAGCCTAGGGCTCAGCTGGCCTGTTCAATGAGCAGCAGGTGTGACCTGAGCTCTGCTGGGCCTCCTGCCCTCTGGGCCTGTGGAAGGACAGGGAGGCAGGACGGTGGCCAGGACGTGGCTGAGGCAGCGTGGAGAGCGGGGAATAAAGGCCCCGCGCTGTCTGGGAGGGGTGACGGGTGTGTCCAGTAGTGTTAGGGGGTAGGGTGGGGGAGAGAACAGAGCCTGAGCACGGGTCTCACCGGAGAAGCCCGCTTCTCACCCTGCGGGCCACGCTGTACACCGGAAAGGGCCGCCGTGGGCACCCTGCAGACCCTACTGTGCCTGCGCCTCCCGTGGCAGCCTGGGCTGGGCCGACCTGGCCCCCGGGAGCCCGTCCCCGCGGCCTTGCTCCCGGGACCCCACGGGGCTGCTTCTCCCCCAGGTCAGCACACGGGGCCAAGAGCGGCCCCTGGAGGAGCCCATCCTCCAGGGGAGCCCGTCCCCTTGTCCCGGGATCCCCCGGCCTTGCTCCTGGGACTCCGTGGCCCTGCTTTTCCCCCAGGTCAGCGCGGCGCGGAGAGGCTGTGGTGGCGGCCGTGCTCACTTCCTGTCTGCACGTTTCCTTCTCCCTGCAGGCCTCTGGCTGTACCTGGCAGGGAGCAGCCTGCCCTGTCTCACGCTGATTGGCTCTCCTAATTTTGGGTACAGGTCGGTTCACCGGGACCTGGAGGCCCAGATCGCCATCGTAACGGAGAGCCGGGCCCTGCAGCAGCAGTTTCACCAGGTTGGTTGGGGCTGCGAGGTGGTGGGGGCATAGTCAGGTGCCTGGTTCCTGGGGGCTGCCTCCTGCTGGGGCCCAAGGGTGGGAAAGAACCGGGGTCCTCTAGCGTATGCCGCTGGCCGGTCCCGAGGGAGGCCTACTGCACCCCTCTGCCTGCACCTGGGGCCTGCCCTTCCCTGGCGGGTGCTCTCCCCCACATATCGGAGGCATGGTCTTTCCCTACGTGGGCAGAGAACGCTTTGTTCTCACAGGGATGTGAGTATGGCCCTGGTCCCAACCTCTTCTGAGACGGCGGATCAGCTCCTGGGGTAGGAGCCAGGGTCTGTTAGGGAGCAGCTTTGGGTGGCCTGGGTCATTCTGATGACGACTCTCCCCTAGAGGTGCTTCAGAGTCTGGGGAGGGAGAGGCAGGAGGTGGGGTTGCCACCCAGGCGGAAGGGGCACCTGGGGAGCCAGAGTCTCTGCAAGTGGAGACAGAAGCCGGAAAAAAGAGCCAACCCTTAGAATGGCCTCAGAGGTCGTGCAGACAGAGGTGGTTTGTTTGGAGCTGCGCCGTGGTGGGGGCTCGGACTGTCCTGGTCCCAGACGGCTGTGCCCTCGAGTCAGCACGACGATCCTTTTGCGCTGAGAACTTGGATTCTATTTGTTTTCCTTCAGATTGGTTCACTGGGTAGTGATCTGGTTTGGGATTGACTCTGCAGGTGGTGGTGGAGGGACTGCTTGGAGGTGTGCCTGGCCGGGAGCGGGGGTCCCCGCGTGGTGCGTTTGTAGGGGCTGGTGGTGGGCAGGGCCCTATGGAGGCTGGTGTGCTGCCTGCCACCTGCCTGTGTCAGGGGATGGCGGTGGGGTAGGGCAGGCCTGTTTCCAAGGTGTCTTGGAATTTTTCCGTTGTTTTTGTCAGACTTGTAATAGGATTTCTTTTCTTGCAGCTGTGAGAGGGGGAGGCAGGCATTTTTGAGAGCGAGGGGGCGGGGGAGGGGTGGTCCTAAGAGAGAACCTAATGCGCTTGCTTGGTCTCGGTCTGGCTTGGCTTGGCGGGCATGTTGTGTGGTCCAGCGAGGACCTCCCACTCCCCTGGGAAGAGACTCCCCCGAGTGGCTCACAGGACTGCAGGCCTTTCTCCCGAGCTGGGGCTGGAGAGTCAGTCACGGGGCGCGGGACCCCCCAGCCCCTGCTGTCAGCCGCTAGGGGCCCACGGTTGGGTGCGGGGTGGGCGGGAAGAACGTTGGGCTCCTGGGGTCAGGAGCACAGCTCTGGTACCCAGAGGGGCAGCGGTCTCAGCCTCCTTGCACGATGGTGGTCTTTCCGTTTAAAGTCAAGAATGAGTGCAGATGAATCCTCCCTGCTTCTACGTGTGTCTTTGTGTTTGATCGCCTGGAGCAGTGCTGGTGGACCTTGGGGAACGTAAGCACAGCACCTGTGCACGTGAAGCCTAGGTGATCCTTTGGGTTCGTGAATTTATGACCTTTACGACAAAGCCTCTCCAGGGGAGGTGCCAGCTTCCCTCCTGAGTCATGGGAGCGTAGATAACCCCTCTGGAGGCCAGCCCTCAGAAGTGCAGGGGCTATGTTAAGCCTTTATTCTTGTGTTTGGGAATTACTATTGCGAAATCCTTGGAGCCTTTGTTGATGGACGAGGAAATGGTAACTGCCTGGTTCCCCGGGATCTGCCTCCTGCGATCTGGGAATCTTGTCAGTGCCTGAGCGGGGCCCTGGTGCCGGGAAGGGCCTCACCGGGGCCGAGGGGAAGTGGCAGCGGTCGGGCTCTGGGCGGCCAGTGGGAGACTCTGATCTGCTCAGCAGATCATAGATGCTATGGTCAGGCTTCCAGCAAATGCCCGCTGAGGTTCCAGCAGGGGCCGGCTGGCCTCAGGGCGCTGGGGCGAGAGGAGCAGCGGCATCTCCTGGACCTTGGCCTCGCTGCTGAGAGCTGGGTTTCCCAGACGTAGAGGGGTCAGGGTGCGCCTGGCCCCAGGACCAGGGCTCTGGGCCTGGGCTGATTTGGGGGAGCAAGTCTGTGCCCAGAGTCCTGGTGCTAGCCGCTCTCCCCCTGCTCCCTGAGTAGGGGGGCTGAACCCACATCCTGAATCTTGAGAAAAGTTGGGCTGCTTGTGGTCAGGAGCTGCTTCCCCAAATGACATATTTGGGATACTTTATTTTTCTTCCCAAACCTGCGTCCCAAGGGCTTTTGTTGGGAGGGTGGCAGTCCGTGCCACTGCAACCCTTTCATTCTTTAGAGGCATGCTCACCTCTGTGCCTTTAACATGCAGAAAGGCATTTCTGGATAACCCCACCTATGCACTTACATACCGGGACAACAGCCACCCTTTGGAGAGGCCCCTGTGAGGCCCGATCCTGGGACTGCCCAGCCGTACAACCTCCCCAGAGCCCAGAAAGTCCCTAAAATCCCGCTGCCCAGGGCCCTGCCATCAGAAGCCGCCTCTGGAGTCCTCCTGGGGTCCCAGGGAAGGGCCCTGTCCGTGTCTCCCTGAGCACAGGAGTGGGGAGATATTTTCATTCAAGTCCACAGTCCTTCCCTTCACTTAGTACGTACAGTAAAAACTGAAAGCTTCCTGGTTTTGTTCGGGGAGCACGGTTCCCCACTGGTGACCTAGGGAAGCCTCTCTTGAACAGCATCGTGACCCCGAGCAGCTGACTTCCTTCTCCTTCCCCGTGCGGAGGCTGTGAGGAAACTTAAGTGTTTCTGGTAATTTAATTGAGATCTTGGCTGCATATTCATTGGAAAAACATAAAGCTGGAGCCGGGTCTGTGGAGACCGCCGCAAAGCAGCCCCTGGAGACCAAGGCCGGCTCCTCCGACAGGCTCGTCCAGCCGCGGTCAGTGGGCGGCACAGTCGGCTCGGACGCGAAGCACCAGGGACCCCGGCCCAGCTCACAAGGGAGTGAGCACGCACGCTGTGTAGGAAGACGTGGAGTCGGGCACTAGATTTCCCCAGCCCTTGACGGGAAGAGCTGCGGACAGGCTGTCATGTTCTGAGGGCGCCGTGTCCCCCCCTCCCCCCCCCGTCCTCACTGGGTCACAGGGGTTGGCCAGGGACACGGCTTCCGTTCCCGGCCCCCAGCGGGTCGGGGGGCGGCACCCCGGCACCCCCTTGGGGCTTCTGGTGCCAACGTGGTTGGAGTGTTGGCACAGCCAGTGCTGAGGGAGCCTCACCGGGGCATGGGGTAGTCAGGGTTTCACAGATGAAGGGACGCGAGGCTCGGAGAGGGAAGTCACAGCTCCTGACTGCTGCCTCTGCCTTGGGAAAGCTTCGAGGATGTCATGTTTTAAAAGAGAGGCAGTTTTTCCTCTCAAAGATTTTTTAATTCATTCATTCATTGTTGGCTGCTGGGTCATCGTGCTGGGTGCGGGCTTTCTGTGGTGTGCAGAGCGGGGGCTGCTCTCTGCTGCCGTGCCTGCTCTCGTTGCGGAGCACAGGTTCCAGGGCGTGGGCCTCGCTGCCGCACGGCACGCAGGATCCTCCCAGACCAGGGGTTGAACCCACGGCCCCTGCACTGGCAAGTGGATTCTTAGCTGCTGGGCCACCAGTGCAGTCCTCTTCTCAAACACCATGTAAGACAAGACTTACGTCAGCTTTTTTAAACTCGATTTTAAATAGGAAAGTAATGTTCGTTCACTTTAAAAATGAAGGAAAATTAGAAGACGCTGACCCTTCACCCAGAGAGTCACTGAAATTGTTTCGATCGTTCCTAGGCAGTCTTGGTCTGTGGGCTTATGGAGAGCGTCACTTGGTTTTCTCTCTTTAATGGCGTTAGGGCTGTGTTGTGTGAGTTAATGCCCCGCCAGTGCCTTGTACTCAGGCTGCAGTGTGCCTCCCCATATCGTTAGGTCCGTGTTTCTCCCGGGCGTGGTTAGCTCATGGTGAACGCTGGCATGTCCTATGGTCTGTTATGCCTAATTAGCTGGTTGTTAGACATTTAGGTGCTTTCCAGGTTTTCTCTGTCATAAATGTTGGCATGATAAATGTGCATATACAGAAATCTTACTGCATAGTTATATTCTTGGGATAAACTCTTGCAAGCGGAGCTTTTCAAAGCTTTCGATAACCTTTTGCCAAGTTGCTCTCCAGGCGGGGACCTGGCCCCCTGCTTTCCATCAGCTGTGTCCAGGAATGCCTGTTCCCTCGGCCTTAGTCAGCAGGGACTGATGACGTTACAACTTTGTGCCAGCTTGAGAGAAGAAAAACCATGTCTCGTTTAAAAAAGGACCTTCATTATTTTAATTGCACTGCCTCATTTATTGAGGGTACACTTTTAAGTATTTCCTCCACCAGGTGAATTCCTTCAGCGATAAATTGCCAGTCCCCCACGCATTTCAATCTTAAAACTGTAGACACCCTGGCTTCCTAGCTTTCCTCAGGGATGTTTCACAGGGATGACCTGTGCCAGGGCCCCTGCGGAGCCCCAGGCCCGGCAGACTGAGTGGCTGGTCCTGGAGCCTCCCTGTGACTCCTGGTTGTCCCTCTTGCCCAGGAGCAGGAGCAGCTCTACCGCAGGGCAGGTGTGGTGTCCTCTGCCACCTTTGAGCAGCCGAGCCGGCAGGTGAAGCTGTGGGTGAAGATGGTGACTCCGCTGATCAAGAACTTCTTCTGAGGATGGCAGGTACTGACCTGGGGTCACTAGGGGCCACGGGTGGTCCTCTCCAGCTGGGATCCTGGGGCCTCTCGCAGGGACTTGGGGGCGCTCTGATCCGTCCTTGGTTACCTGCCCAGGGGTGTGTGTTTGGGGTCATGGGTGGTTATCGAAGGCTTGGAAGCCTGGTGCTAATGAGGCAGCCCTTTCACCCTCCTTCGGGTCCGAGGGCCGTGGTGGGGTCAGCGTGGTGGGATGTGCCTATGCTCGCCTATATGTGGGGGCCGGAGGCGGCCTTGGGGCCAGGGCCTCATGGCCGCCGGACACCGGGGTAGATTCTGTGCCTACTGTCTGTCGCGGAGCACGGGGTTCTGGAGTCAGCGGGGGCGGAGGGGCAGCACTCATGGTGGAGGCACCCAGGCTTGCTGCCTGGGCCGTGCAGGGTGGACGGAGCCTCAGACAGGCTGTGACTCCGTCTCCCCGACACTCCTGGCGTGCGCCTGCGGACACGCGGTGGTCTTGGTGACTGGTGGCGGGACTTGCTGTGCCCACCCAGGAGCCTGCCGAGAGCCCCGAGGCCCCGGGCCACCAGCTGTGTCCCACGGGGACAGGAGCCTCGAAGGACGGCCCCCAGGGCTGCCGCCAGGGGCGGGGTCTCTCCTGAGTGACCCTCTGGGTTAGGATCCCTCCTGTGTGACCCTCTGGGCTCAGATCCCTTTAGACCCTGACCTGGCCCCAGGCGGATCAGTCTCGGGGTGGGACGTGCTGGTGCGGACTCCACTGGTCCAGCCAGGCGGAGGGGCTCGTGGGGGAAGGAGAGCGAGCAGGCAGGAGCACAGGGTGGAGGTTTGAGCGGCCGAGCGGGGCCCGTGTGTGCCCCGTGTGTGTCCTGGGACCACGGTTCTCTCCTCAGTCTCACTTTAAAAGGTTGTATTTTCTCAGTTCATTTTTTTCTCAACGTTTTACTTTATACTTTATTCAGATAACACAAAAATTCAGAGAGTAAAAAAATACTGGAAGGCCAAGATGCAGCTGCTTTCCTTTCCCCCAAGCTGCCTCTTCTATCTGCTGCTGTTTCTCTCTACCCGGGGTGCTCCTCCCCTGCCCCTGGGGTCTGCGGGGGCAGATTTCTAAAACCTCCCAGCCCGGCGTGGCCCGCTCTGCACACCTTCAGGTGCTTGAAGAGAGGACTGGTGCTTCAGGTCCAGAGAGGAGGCCTCCTGGCCCCAGGCTTGGCCCTCACCCCTGGCAGGGGCGGGGCGGTGGCGGGGAGTTGGGGGTGAGGGGAGACAAACAGGATTCCAGACCTGCGTGTCTCCCTGCAGAGGGCCTCCGATGGTCACGTTCGCGCGCGGTCCTGGGAGGCTGGGCTCCGGGGCTGGGGCACCCCATCTGAGCCTGGAGCGGCCCTGGCCCCGCCCCCGGCCCAGACAGGTTGGGGAGTGGGGTGGAGCCGCGGCCACGGCCATGCTGCCCAGAGCAGCGGCACATCAGTTAACGCTGACTTCAAGCCAGCTGTTGAATCGTCCTGTGGAGGATCAGAGGTGGGAGCCAGGGGAATGCGCCGGGCACTGGGTTTCTGTTTGGAGGGAGGCTTTTGGTAAACAGCGTTCGCATTCTTGCAGGGGCTGTGGGCCCAGAGCGAGCCTGTGCCACTCCGGGCTTGAGTGATAGGCAGCCTGCTTGCCTTGTGGCTGCTGCCTGCCTTCAGGACTGTCCTGGGGGCGGGGGCTCGCCCAGCCTGGGCCCCTCCCCTCTCCCCCGGGGCTGCTGCTGGGCTGCTGCGCTTTCAGGTGCAGCGCAGCGCTCGTCCCAGTCTCTGTTTCCGAGACTGGATTGCGGCTCCAAGGTGCATCGTCTCACACAGTACGGAGAGAATTTTGCCGACCCGCTGTGTGTGGTGTGGAATGAATGACTGTTTTATTTCAGGCTCTGGAGGCAAAATTGGAAAACCTCCCCATTCTGTGATTATCACCAGGGATTAGGATGAGTTGCGTGGTGGCCACTAGCAGTCCTATGTTCTCTAGGCAGAGTGGTAGCTCTCCTGTCCCTCCAGCCTGGACACCAAGGGCTACAGTGACCCCTCCTGGCCAGCAGAGGCGGCTGCCCGGCATCCAGACTCTGGCCAGAACCTCTGCTTCCGAAGGGGCGTGGACCCTCCAGGTCCCAGGGAAGGAGGATTTGAGGGACACTTTTCCTTCTCCGGCTCAGCCCCACCAGACCCAGGATGCAGATCACTGGCCTCAGAGGTGGGCCTTCAAGGACTGCTTCTTCACCCATGGATTGGATGGGAATCCTTGGCAAAAGGTTTTTACAAAACTTCAGAATCAAGGTGAACTTAGAAAACGAGGGCAGATATCCTTTGGCGCGGGGAGTGTGGGGTTGGGGGGGCAGGTTCCTTTACTCTGCTTTTAAGCCAGGAGACACTGAGGGTCCAGCTCATGAGCTGCCCCCTGCCGGAGTCTGTTATCTGGAGTTTGTGGGCCCTGCTCGGTGCCTTCCTTGTCTCCTTCTCATTCTGTCTGCACCCATCCCCTGGAGTAGCCTTAAGGGCAGCCCAGCTGCTTTTCTGAACTATGTGCGTTGGTGCGGCCACGCAGTCAGGCAGGTCTGGGCCTTGGTGCTCTTGGTCCTGCTGAGGTCATTCGGGCTGCCGATAGGGACACTGTCCCCCAGCCATCAGACAGGAGCCTTCCCGGGGCAGCTCCAGGAGCAGCACCAGGGCGGCCACCTGTGCCCCTTGGAGCTCAGGGTGCGATGAGACGGGCCACCTCTCGTCCCTTCCCTGCTGGCTTGTGGGCAAGGCTGTGTGTGGAGGGCGTGGGGGGGCACCTTTCCTGAACCTTGTCTCCTGTGCCAGAAGCACAGGG
Organism: Ovis canadensis; assembly: GCF_042477335.2. Lineage (NCBI taxonomy): Eukaryota > Metazoa > Chordata > Mammalia > Artiodactyla > Bovidae > Ovis > Ovis canadensis. Next base: position 61,815,737 of record NC_091255.1, on the reverse strand, counting down.
GGGCTGGGGGCCCTGGCCTTCCTGGTGCCCACTGCCATGCTCAGCCCGGGTTGCAGTGCCCGAGGACACACTCACCCCAGGGTTTCTTGGCCGCTGAGTAGCCAGCCCTCTTCTGCTGACTCGGGTGTCTGTCCTTCATTTTCTGATTTTGATTCCTAGATGGTGGGTGGGTTAGGTTGTGTGAAATTTCTCTTATTTCTTGAGGTAGGCCTGTATTACTGGGGTCTCCTGGAAGTCTTAGAACTGGTTTTGCTTTATCCCACAGATGTTGGAAAGTTGTGTTTTTATTTTCGTTGTCTCCGTTATTTTCTGATCTTCCTAGCACGTGATGCCTCCTGGTGAACGTTCCACGTGCACTTGAAAAGAATGTGCATTGTTTTTGGATGGAATGTGCGCTAGTTATCTAGAGAGTCCAGCTGGCCTGATGTGTCATTTGAGACAACTGTTCCCTTCTGATTTTTCTGGGTGATCTGTTCGTTGTTCTAAATGGGTGTGGAAGTCCGTTTCTCCCTTTGCATGCGTTAACATTTGCTTTATATGTTCAGGTGCTTCTGTAATGAGGGTTACATCTTCTTGTATTGATCCCTTTATTATATGATGCCCTTGTCTATTATAGGCTTTGCTTTAAAGTCTGTTTTGGTGGCAGTAAGTGAGAACTGTTGGGGAGGAGGGCGGGAGCTGAAAGACAACGAAGACGCTGCCCAGAACTGAGCAGGTTTATTGTGTTCAAAGTGGTCCCTCCGGTTCCCAGCAATCTCAGAAAGTAGGCAGTTGACAGGGAAGTACTTGAGGTGCATGGAAATGGCCCCTCTTTGGAAGCAGTTTGTTTTTCAGATTTCTGGGGCAGGGAGGAGGCATTACCATAACCGAGGGAGGTTTCCTTCCTTCAGAGAAGCAAGAATGCTTTAGGGGACAGTGCCTGTGGAGGTGGCAGCTCCTGTTTATACAGGAACAGAACTCCCTGGCCCCTTAGTGGTGGGTGTTTACATGTAGCATCAGGCCCAAGGGTGTGACTGCCTCCAGCTCTAACCCTCCAGGCCACTGGTGGGGGAAGATTAAGCCAGCAGCCCCAGTAGGAAGTCAGGCTTTGGGGGTTTGGTTCCTGGGATGTTCCTCCGGCTGCTGGGAATCGGGGCCTCACCCCCAGGCCTGTGCCAGGCCCCTGGTGGCCATCAGGCGCCGAGCTGAAGGCCAGCTCAAGTGAATCAGACAAGCCTGGCTCAGTAGCTTCATTGTTTTAATCCTATCCACCCCCTCTCTGATGAGTCCAGATGTGCTTATGAAGTGCCTCAATTACTTAGGAGAACAAAAAGCAGCCATCAGTTCCTGTGAGAATAAAAGACAGTTGCAAGACTGGGATCCCAACTGTGAGTCTGAAGTTGCAGTCAGGACCTGGCCCAGGGCAGCGTGGGCCTCTCTCCAGCTAGACCTGGAGGAGCAGCGCCACAGCTGCTAGGATCCACTTCGCTGCCTTCTCCTTGGTCTTCAGGTTAAAGGTCCAGACGTAGGTGGGACCGCGAATGCGCGTTTTGTACACGGGACACTCATAGATGTTCTTGGTCTCCATGCGGTCCACAGGGATGGCCTTGATGAAGATGACCGGCATGGCTGGCGTCAGCTCTTTCAGCCGCGCTTCGGCGATGACTCCGGTCTGGATGTCCCAGCGAGCTCCTGCAGGGACGGCACGCCTGAGGGTCAGGGTAGTCCATGGTGAGGTGACTGGTTCCCGTCTGTCGCGCTGGCAGTGAGGGAGGGGCGGGGCCTGCAGAGATGTGCCGGGGCCAGACTGGCACCGGGATCGCCACACGTGGGGCTGCGAGCAGAGGATGTGGTGGGGGGCGTCTCGCTGCGAACGTTGGAGGGACGGCTCAGCCCTGAAGCCCTGGCCTCCATTGTTTACATTTGTGGTGTTTTCAGAGCCTCATGTGTCAGCCTTCTTGATTTCAGGGGCAGGAAACTAACTCCAGCTAAAGTGACCAATTAAAGCTCCCCGCTCCCCTCCCCCTGTGGCGTCTGTCCTGTCCACGCGCAGTGTAAATGTGTATACGCACATAGAACTGTTGTTGCCTTGAACCAGACCTATTTCTACTCACCCTATTTAATGACGCTGAGATTTCCTGTAATTCCACAATAAACACGGAGAACGTCGGCTGCTGTGCTTATCTCGGGGGTGTGGGCGGGGCCCCGACACCCCCCTAGGTACGGGGGTGACATCTGTTGCGGGGGAGGGGCTGGCGCTCAACTCAGCGGTCCTGTCCAGCCTCACTTGGTGCAGGACGGGGTGGGGACTGAGTGAGTGCCAGCCTTGAGCCCCAGCCTTGAGCCCCCCGCGGCCCCTGGGACCTGGCCCTGTGATGGCCTTGCACGGGGCTCCGAGGAGGGCCAGGCCGCCATGCCCTTGGGTCTGGGGTGGGGCGGGCTTCTGGCTCTCTGCCCTCAGAAGGTACACCTGTCCCAGGCTCCAGGGCCCTGTGCCACCAGCGCCAGCTACCTTCCATGAAGAGCCCGTAGACGTAGGAGCCCTCCCGGGGGGGCGCAGTCATGTCCTCCCGGTTCTTCTTGGTCACCTCCACGGACAGACACATCTTGTCCAGCGGCCACTCGTTCTTCCTGGCCATGGACTGCATGATGGCAGTGAGGAAAGACTGGGGGTTGAAGAAGCCAGCCAGCCACACGGTGGTGGGCAGCGCAAAGTCCGTGGTCCAGGCCTCGAGCTCCTGGAGGGGCGGGGACGGGGCTGAGCTGGAGCTGCCCCGCCCCCGCACCACTGACGTGGGCGGTGGGGCCTGGCCGCCTGCCCAGGGTGCCCTCTCGCTGTCTGGGTGGGGGCGCTCAGTGTCAGACGCTCGGGTCTGAAAGGCTGCTGCTCCCGTCCCGGGTTCCCCAGGAGGTGGCCGCCCCGACGGGAGTTTCTGGAGCCTCTTGGACCTGCTGGGAGGGCCTCTGCATCTCTGGCTACGGGAGCTGCCACCTCGAGCTCACCCTGGGCTTCCTTCGAGGGGAAGTGCCTGCACTCTGAGGCCTGTCTCCCTGAGGTGTGGCCCAGGCGCTTTTGGCCCTGCTCTGACTGAGGCCGGGCCAGCGGGGGCCTCTGCACACTCCTGCTCCCCAGCCTGGCTCTTCAGGCCCTGGGGACGGGTTTGCTGAGCGCCCAGCGGCTCCCTGGAAGCCTGTCCTTACCCTGATGCGGAGCAGCAGGTCAGCGTACCAGGCCGCCAGGCCCATCATGGAGGGGTAGGCCCGGGCCACCCAGGAGTCGGGCACGGTGTCATAGAACAGGGCTGTGGACAGGTCCTCCATGTCGGTTGTGATGGTCAGTTCCCCCTGGGGGACACACAGACGGGGCTGCTGGGACACTCAGCAGTGACACAGACCCAGGCGTTACTGGCCCTGAGGTGCCACTTCTCCAGCCCAGGGACCTCGGCGGTGCGGCTCAGTGGCCTCAGGCTCTTTGGCCAGTGGCCGAGGGCGGTCAGCCCGCATCTAGGTCCCGCCCCGGGTCCTGCCGCCCCGTTCTGACCTTCAGCCCCAGGTTCAGCTCCTTCAGCGAGCGCCGCATTTCGTTGGTCAGGATGTTCATCCTCTCGCATTCCTGGAAGGCGACCACCACGTAGGGGGTCTTCTCGGCAGCTTTGGCCATAATCTCGGCCATGTTGAACGTCTCCGGAATCTTCTCCAGGATCTCGTCTAGCACGGCCTTCACCTGGAAGCCAGGCCCCAGCCCTGCTCCAGTGCCAGGCCAGGGCACTGCCCCGACGTTCACCTCCAAGCCCAGGAGTGAGGCAGGCGGAGTTGCCAGGAAAAGAGGATCATGGGGGTGCAGCCCCGGGCTCCATTAGGGAGGGGGACCTCAGTCTCATCGTCAAGGCCACCTGGCTGTGCCCTCGGGAGCGTGACCGCTCTACCCGGCGCCTTCAGACGTCCTGAAGGCACTGCCTCCCTCCCCCATCAGGTCACCTGGTGGTCGTGGGGTCGTGACCCTGTCCTTGGTGGGAGCTGTCTGTGGGGACGTGCTCGTCACACCCTCTCAGTGGGTGGCCCCCGTGGTGGACCCTTACACCACTGCCCACCCGTAGACCTCTGGTCAGTCATTGGAGAAAAGGTCGTGGGGTTTCATAGCACCGAGGCTCCGCTCCAGTCAAGAATCTCGACTTCCCCGTGCTCGCGGGGCAGGGCCAGGGCCATTGGGAGCCTTGGGAGGGAGGCATCGTGTGGGGATGGCGCTCTCTAGCTCGGCGCTCAGTGCTTAGTTTGGGGCTGCAGCAGCCAGCTGGCAGGCCCCCTGCTGGGCGGGGGTCAGACGCCCACCTTCTCCTCGCGGGAGACCCCGGTGCCAGCCCCCGAGTCTGTCTCCTTGGGCTGCATCTCCAGGACGGTGCGGAACAGCTTCTCCGAGGTGACCGTCAGGAAGCCGATCTCCGCGTTGGGGTGCAGGCCGTACAGGTAGGGGCTCTCGGGGGGCAGGTTCTCGTCGATGTATTCGTGGTAGCCCTGTAAAAGGGGGTTGGGTGAGCAGGGAGAGCTGTGCGAGCTGGAGCCTGCGTCGTCCTTGCATGAAGCCTCGCTTCCCAGAACCTTCCGTCCACCCCTTGCCCTCTGGGCTGACTCCCTGTTGGGGCTGCCCCCCACCGCAGACAGGGTGTTTCCCCTCCTGCTCCATGGAGGACTGCCTCTTAAACCCTCTTTCTGGTTTCTGCCCGCTGGCTTCCTCCTGGAGCGTCTGTCCATAAGGTCGGTGACGGAGGCCCTCACCAGGGAGCCTGTGGGCCAGCACTCCCTTGTCGCTCTGACTCCCAGAGGGCGCCCGTGTTTCCCCATCCCTGGAGGGTGCTCCTCTCACCTTGTAGTCCAGGTTGGGGGGGATCTGAAAGCCCGGGGCCAGCAGGATCTCCCCCTCCAGCATCTCCACCCGGATGTACTCCGCCAGGTAGGTCCTGCAGAGCCGGCGGTCCCAGTCGTCGGTGATGTGGCCGCCGTACATGATCTCCCCGAAGAGGTAGCGGAGGTCGTCCCAGGGCACCTTTGAGGGGACGGCTGCCATCAGGGGGCCTGCCAGGCCCTCATGTCACCCTTGCCCCTTCTCCCCACCCGTTCTGCAGGGTTACCCGCTACCCTCGGTCACCAGGCCCAGGGCTGGCCCTGCCTCCCCTCTGACTCCAGCCAGCAGCTGAATGGGATCAGCCCCTCCTCGACCCTCTTCCCACGAGGGGCTCTCCAGCCTCCACCCCGTCTCCCTGGCCCTGTGCCCACCCCTCCTCCACGCTCTCCCTTGATGTGAGTCCCTAGCACCGGCACTGAGTCCCTGCAGGCCCACCCCACCCCCGCAGTCTGCCTGTCCCTCCCTCAGTTTATTCCCCCACGTGGGGATGGAACTGGGAGCCGCCTGGGACCTCTCCCTTCACCGCCATCTCCAACGAGCAGTAACTCCTTGGACAGAGTGTTGGCTCTGGGGTACCGGCGATCTTTTTGGCCATACAGTCCAGTTCTTCTGGTCTTCACAGTCTAGTCGCTGACCCCACCCACAGGGCCCTGGTCCCATGCATACTCCAGTAGCCTTGCCCACGTGAGCCCCTGAGGGCTCTGTAGCAGAGCCAGCTCCAGCAAGTACCCTCTCCCCGACCCCAAAGCCCGATTCTGCCCTGAGGGAACCCGACCAAACCAGGCCGCACACACAAGTGTCCCCCCACTGGTGGCCAGGTCTCTGCACGCATCCCACACTCGGCCGCTCTCACTACCCTCGGCTCTGCCCCCGCTTCCACGCTGTGCCCTTGGCCTGGGGTGCCACTTCTTCAGCCACCAAGTGCCACGACTGCGCTCCTCTGAAGCCACTTGGTTGCAGATCCCCCCTACCCCGAACAATGCTGGGAACCCGTCCCCTCCCCGCCCCTCGTCCCAGCGTGTAGCTGCTCCTCCTGCAGAGCGCTGTCCAGCAATGAGAGCCACGTGGGGATGCCACAAACGAGACTTCAGATTTTCCAGCAGCCACTTAAGTGGAAAGATTGTTCTTGCAGGCACTCAGCACCAAAACTGTGAACTTTTTTTTTGTTTTGCACCAAGCTTTGGAAACCCAGAGTGTCTTGTGCCCCTCTGTTGAGACGTGCTGTGCATCACGTTGTGCCGCACGGCCTGGGGCCTCACTGCACACACTTGATTTTCTCTGAGGATTGCAACTCCTTAAGGGCAAGTTGGGCATGGATGTAGCTCCTGCAGTGCCCTGCCTGGATGGCAGCTGGCTGCCAAGAACAGACAAGTTATAGTTAATTGAATAAGAACTTGTTGACTTTTTTTGGAGGGCCGAGTCGCACAATATGTGGGAATCTTCGTTCCCCAGCCAGGAATCAAGCCCAGCCCGTCGGGGGTGAGAGCGTGGAGTCCTAACTGCTGGGCCTCCAGGGAAGTCCCAAGAACTTACCAGTCGTCTGGTGTGCTCTGACGAACCTTGACTTGGACACTGATCTCCGCTTCGTTGTCACCTGTGACTCACTCTTTCTCTCTGCTTGGTTATCTTGAGTATGTGCTGAGCTGCTCTCTCTGCATTCTGTGTATTTGCTTCGGGGACCGCCTCTGTTTCTCCTGCCACATGGGGTTGGGTACACCCCACTCTCTGCCTCCCTGGTCCCCGCAAACGGCTTCTTGGCAGGACGGCCCTTCCCCGCAGGGTCGGCGGGGCGGTGGGACTGACCCCCGGGGGCGGGTGCTGTGTGCCCACCTGCCGGATGGAGTCCCTGGAGCTCAGAGACGAGTTGCCAGGCCTTGTCCTTAGAGTCCGGGTTGGCTTTCTCAGAGTTGGGAGGACGGATGGGCCGTGGGCGGCAGGTGACCCCATCGCAGGTGTTTGCTCAATGTTGTCTCCCTGAGGCCACGGGCTGGGATGAGGGAAGGTTGGGCCTTGCAGGCCCGGGGCCCAGGCCTGAGCACACGCTGCTGAGTGGGATGCTGAGCGTCCCTCACGCCGGCAGTCACGGGAGCACACGGTGTGTGTCCTGAAGCGGTTTCTTACTCAGGTTCCGTGTGTCACGAGGGAAGCTTCAGCGTAAATGTTACGGGCTCCTAGCTCCCAGCGCCACTGCTCCCCCACTCGAGTCTCCCGGAGCGAACACCTCTGGCGAAGCTGCTGTGACGATGCAGCTCTTCCTTCACGTCGTCTTGCGTCTGTTTGCTTGTGTGAGTGTCCTGAGATGTGCCGCTGGCGTGCAGCTCGGACCCTGTCGCCAGTGAAGTGACCCCGACCCTCACCAGCACCTGCAGACGGAGACCACCGTCCCCTTCCCCGAGGAGGGCCGACTTCGCCCGGTCTGCCCTCCTGCTTTCTCTGGGGTTGGGTGTTTTGCCAGGAACAGAGCAAACAACATTCCAGGCTCAGGCTTGGGTGGCGGCCGTCCTGGGAGGTCTGCTTCCTCCAGGGCCTGAGGACAGCCGGCCCAGGTCTCCCCTCTTCCCAGTGCGCCTCAGCTTTCTTACGATGGGCGGGGGGTATTCTCCACCTCTTGTCTCCTAGCCCCTAGAGCTTGGAGGGGGTGCTCTGAGCCTCAGGCCTTCAGACATCCTTGGGGCTGGTGTCTCGCCCCTCAGGCATTGGGCCTAGCAGTCTGGGTTCCCTGGGAGCCTCGTGGGCCAGCGGAACGTCCTCCGCAGTCAGTGTAGGAAGGTGCTGCTGTGCAGGAGTGTGGAGGAGCCCAGGGTTTATGGAGTCCCCTTCTGCCGCCTCCTGGTGGGGGCTCACAGAGACGGGTCCTGTGCCAGGGCCCCACTCCACGTGGGAGATCCCGAGAGGAGCGCGGTAGGCCGGAGGCCAGGCGGCTCTCAGTTCCCAAGGCCATAGCCGCCTCGCTTTGGGGCTCACATGTGGCCTCACCCCACCTCAGGCCCACGCCCGCAAGTCCCCTCTCTGGGCCACAGACAGGCCAGCCGGGGCCCTCCGGCCAGAGTTCCTGGCTGAGCTGCCTCTCTGCAGCCCTCACGGCGGCTTTCATAGCGCCTCACACGTTTGTCTCCATTTTCAGCAAGGACGAAAGGAAGCACTCTGTGTCTCCAGGGATTTTTTTTTTTTTTGGCCTGCCCTCTGATCCTGCGTTCTGCCTCCAGATACTGACCAGGGAGGCCTGCAGCCCCCGAGACCCTTCGTTGGCTTCCACTGCCCAGGAGGCTGGCCTTTCTGGGGGAATCCCTGTTCAGGTGCAGGGTGAGCGGCTTCCCAAAGATGCTGACCCTCGTGGAGTCATAAAAACTGCCAGACAGCTGAGGACTGCTGGAGGGGCCGACCATGGCCTGGGTGCTAACCGTGCTCTCAGACGGGTGGGGTCACGGGGAGCCTCACATGTTCAGGTTTCCTTTGGCATATGGAACCGAGGGAATGTCTCTTAAATGTGAGACAGAGCAATGGAAAGGGCGGGCACCAGATTGGCCCTTACCTTGGGGTTGGCCTCCAGGTAGTTGTAGAGCACGTTGATGGAGATGGTGAGGTCCCCGTTGTTGAAGGGGTACGACCGGTTCCAGCCCTGGGCCCCGAACTTGCGCCTCTCGGCCACCACGGCGTGGAAGTAGCACAGGGCGAAGAGGATGCACTTGAACTCGATCTCCTTGGTGCACATCTCCAGCGTGTCCTGCGGGAGGACACAGCCCGGGTCAGGTGGGGTCCACACAGGCGCCCTGGTGGGGCCAGGGCCATCTTTGCTGTCTGCATCACTGGCGGTGCAAGGGGGGTTGAGGATAGGGGTGGGCCCTAAGGCCACTGACTGCTCTGCGCTGGTCTGTAAAGTCGGGTAGAGAATGCTGGCTGGTCTTTGCTTTGAATGCAGCTGTATCATGTAAGTGTTGGATACAAGTCAAATACTGATACTTCTTCCTAATAAAATATTCCCCAATATAATTCCTGTGCAATTATTAACATTTCCTCATCGTCTACACACCCCAGACTCTCCAAAAACAACCTGTGAAGGGGGAGGGGATGTTTTAGAAGCAAAGCCTTTCTGAAAGCAGGTGGCCCCAGGGAAAGGCAGATCCAGCCCTGAGTCTGAACACTAGTTCTCTCTGGGCAGGTGAGATTTTAACTGGTCTTTGCTAAGCGGGTGGCTCTGAGCAGAGAGGCTTCTGGAAGCTAAGCTGTGTCCTCCTCCCCGCTCAGGCCTACGAGCACCACCCGGAGGCCAAGTGCTCTGTGGGGGTGGCAGGCCTAGGGGCCAGAAAGCCAGATCGGGGACAGACATCTATCGGGTGGTCATGGTGGGGAAAAATGCCGGTGTAAAGCGTGGGGGGGGTCCCGCGCAGGGGGTCAGGGAGGCCGCCTCACCTGCGTGAAGAGGTCCAGGGCCTTGTGCAGGTTGGCGTACATGCCCGTGGGTGGCTCGTTGGTGATCTTGATGGCGTTCTCCAGGATGCCCTGGGGGATGATGTGGCTCTCGGGGCTGGGGGCCGGCTCGGCGCTGATGAACACTCGGTAGTCTTCGTGGCTGCCGGCGCTGTGCCGCTCCAGCTTCTTGTCCAGGGTGCTCAGCCACCGGGCCACCAGGTGGATGTTCTGCGGCCAAGACCAGGGCTCAGCGCCCACACGCTCCTCCCCAGGACAGGCCCCGACCCTGCTGTTTGCCCTTCCCCGGGGCGCTGGCCACGCTGGGTCATCTCACCCAGTGACTGAGGCCCGCGAGTCGAGGCTGTGCTCAGTTCAGGGCCTCCCGCCTCGGTGAGTCCTTCCGCCCTCCACCCAGCATCAGGGCTGAGATTACATGGTCCCTGCCCTTCCTCTTGAGAGGCTTGGGTGGAAAGCAATGACCTGGAGAAAAGGCTACCCTCGTGCACTGTTGGTGGGATTGTAAATTGGCGAAGCCCCTGTGGGTAGCAGTTTGCAGGTTCCTCACAGAGAATGAAGGGTAGGACTATGTTGTTACCCAGCAACCCCAATTCTGGACGTTTATCCAAGAAAATGAAAACGCCGATTCCAAAAGATACGCGCAGCCCTGTGTTCACAGCAGCGTTGTTTACAGCTGCCAAGGTGTGGAAGTAACCTAAGTGCCCATCAGTAGGTGAGTGGACAGAACAGAAGCACAGTGAGGCATGAGGAACAGTGAGCACTGGGTGGGGTGAATATGTGGGTAAATTAAAAAATCTCTCTTGAGTGTAACAATAATGTATCATGGGATTTAAAGTATAAAATCAGAGTGCATGATAATATCAAAAAAGATGTGGTATACCTATATATGTGTGACGCACGCACGCACGCATGCCCGCACACACAGTGGAATATTACTCAACCCTTAAAAAGAATGAAATTTTGCCATCTGCAACAATGTGGCCAGTCCTGGAGAATCTGCTTCAGTGAAAGAAGTCAGACAGAGAAAGACAAATAGGGTATGATTTCACTTACGTGTGGAATCCAGAAAACAAAGGGACAAACATAACAGAGTCGTAGATAGAACAAACAGGTGGTTGTCAGAGGGGTGGTGGGAGGAGAGAAATGGAAGGGCGATTATGAGGCGCAGATTTCCAGTTACAAAACAGATGAGTCATGGGGATGGTGGGGAAGGTGAGGTAATGTCTTTGGTGACAGATGGCTGGTAACTGGACTTGCAGTGGGGATCGTTTTTGTAAAATGAACTAAGAGAAGGATTTGAACCCGGGGTCCCCACATGGGGCCAGGCCCCGTAGACTGAGGTCCGCCCTGCTGCGGGGTCTGCCAAACCCGGGGAGGGCCTGCAGGGGGGCCAGTGGGGACCAGGATGGGGGCTTGGACAGGCTGCAGGGCCAAGGAGAGGCAGTCGAGCCAGCACAGGAGAGGAGGGGGGATGTCTTTCTCACTGCTGAAGGGTCCGCACTTGCATCACCAGGACAGTGGTGACGCCCCAGGCCACCTGCTGACCAGGCAGAGCCGTGCTTGGTGTGGGAGACTCCCGCCCCGAGCCCTCCTTCAGAGGCTGCAGGAGTCCCAGCCAGGCTGGTGAATGCGAATCCCCTCCTTCTGGCCTTCAGGCCAATCCCCTCAGGTGCTGAGGCCCGGGGGAGCCCTCCCCCAGGGGCACGGGCGCCCTCTCCGCCGCACCTGCAGGATAACCCAGTGTCCGTTCTCCGCAGCCACATCCAGGGCGTTCTCGGCCACCACCTCTTGTCCCTGCCCCAGGGACACGTTATGGAGTTTCCCGTTGTCTATGGTAAATCCCAGCTTTTTCCCTGAAGGAAAGAAAAACAGGAAAAGCACGGGGACGGCTGAATGACAAAAACAGAGGCTCCGTGATCCGCAGCTTGGAGTTCCACACCCTCCCTCTCAAAATCTGACACAAGGTCAACGCGTACCGCTTTGGAAGCCGTCTTTATTAGGGACACGGCATAATTTGCAACGCTGTGCAACCGTTTCTCTGGTTCCAGGACATTTTCATCATCTGAGAAGGAGACCCTGTATCCATCCCACTGCCCCCACCCCCCAGCGTTGGGACCACTAATCTGCCTTCTGCCTCTATGGATTCAACGTTTCAGAGGCAAGGAATTGTGGAACATGGCTCCTTGTCTCTGGCACAGCGTTCTCTCTGCTGTCCATGTTGCAAGGGTGGGTCAGCGCTTATTTTTGTTATTGAAGGATAATTGCTTTACAGAATTTTGTTGTTTTCTGTCAAACCTCAACAGGAATCAGCCATAGGTATACTATACCCCCTGCCTTTTGAACCCCCCTCCCAGCTCCCTCCCCATCCCACCCCTCTGGGTTGATACAGAGCCCCTGTTTGAGTTTCCTGAGACAGGCAGCAAGTTCCCGCTGGCGCTCTGTTTTACGTATGGTAAAGCAAGTTTCCATGTTACTCTGTCCATACATCTCAGCCTCTCTGCCCCTCTCCCCATGGCTTAAGTCTGTTCTCTGCGTCTGTGTCTCCACCGAGCCTTTCGTGGATTCACCTCGGGAGGCTCAGCCATTCATCAGCTGATGGACCTGTGGGTTTCTGGCCGCTGTGAGCCGGTCCCTGTGAAGTGTGTGTTTGGGAATGTCAGTGGGAGGGGGTGTGCCGGGCCGTCCAGCGGTTCTCCTTGTGACTTAGGAGGGACCACCTTTCCACCAGCCGTCTTTCCACCCGCTCGCGGCCCCACCAGCAGCGCACAGGGCCCCGGCAGTGGGCCTTGCTGCGTGTCAGGCACTTCCCCTGCTGCTGGGAGCGGAGGGCTCTCTCTCTGTGCTTTGGACCCGTGATGCTGCCTTTTGCTCGCCGCACTTACCCAGGGCTTCCACGTCCTTCAGGGGGTCGACCCCGGGGGAGAGGATGAAGAAGATGGGGGTGGAGGGGCTGCTTTCCTCGTAGGACTTGGAGAACTCGACGCTCCGGCCCTCCACGAACTTGCTGCCCATCTTCTCCTCCACAAAGTTCCTGAGGGGACAACACTTGGTCAGACCTGAAGGGGAGGGCCTGTTTCCCTGGGGGACTTTCTGAGGCAGAGAAGGGTCTCTAGGTAGAAAGCCATTTTCTGCCGGGGCCTCCTGTAAGCAGGGAGGCCATGTGTGGTGTTTGCTTGGGGCGCCCTTGGCTCCCGTCCACCTGCACGTGGACAGGTGAGAGGCTCTTGCCCCTGCTTTCAGAGGTGTGCAGGGTCAGCTGCGACGGGACTCAAGGTGCCATGGCGTCCAGGTGACCACACTTCTGCTCCCAAGGAAGGGGCCTGTCCCTAGAGACTTCCTGCTTCCCGCACATTTCCTATCCGCTCTCCAGACCAAGGCGCAGAACCCAGACCCATCTACGGGTCCTGGTGATCTCCCAGGGGCCCGAGGAGGAAGGACACGTGCGTTAGAGCCGCCTTGACGAGCTCCAAGGACCATAAGACATGCATCTTCAGCAAAGTCACAGAAAAACCCCAGATCCTTTTCACATAAGCGCCTCTCTCTTCCAAGCCCCAGGCTCTGTGTTGACCCTGACAAAGATGGGGTCAGTCAAGGCCCCTCTTAGGGTGACCCTGGGCATCTCACCTCGGCTCTCGGCCCCTCCCTCTTGACCACAGGTGGCTGAGCTCGCTGTGTCTGAATGAACCACGGGAGATAAACTTATGTCCAGTGTGGTCTTGGAAAGGACGACGGCGGCCTCCTTAAGAGATGACTCCCAGGTCAGTGACCTGAGGCTCTGAGCACCGTGAAGACCCTCAGGTGGGTCAAACCATCCCTTGGAATCAACAGGGAGTTAGCGGGCGGGCACCAGACGGGCCTTCCTACTCCTGCAGGAGTGACGTCTCTCGCTGCACCCATCCCCACCCAGCAGTCTGGCCTTTACTGGCTTCTGCACAGACTCCCGAGTTGTTGCTGACCCCAGGCCGGGGGTTTCCTGCTCAGTGCTGACCCCAGGCTGGGGGGGTTCCTGCTCAGTGCTGACCCCAGGCCGGCGGGTGGGGAGGTTCCTGCTCAGTGCTGACCACAGGCTGGGAGGTTCCTGCTCAGTGCTGACCACAGGCTGGGAGGTTCCTGCTCAGTGCTGACCACAGGCTGGGGGGTTTCCTGCTCAGTGCTGACCCCAGGCCCAGGGGTTCCTGCTCAGTGCTGACCCCAGGCTGGGGGGGTTCCTGCTCAGTGCTGACCCCAGGCCCGGGGGTTCCTGCTCAGTGCTGACCCCAGGCTGGGGGTTTCCTGCTCAGTGCTGACCCCAGGCCCGGGGGTTCCTGCTCAGTGCTGACCCCAGGCTGGGGGGGTTCCTGCTCAGTGCTGACCATAGGCTGGGCGTTTCCTGCTCAGTGCTGACCCCAGGCCCGGGGGTTCCTGCTCAGTGCTGACCACAGGCTGGGCGTTTCCTGCTCAGTGCTGACCCCAGGCTGGCTGGTGGGGAGGTTCCTGCTCAGTGCTGACCACAGGCTGGCAGGTGGGGAGGTTCCTGCTCAGTGCTGACCCCAGGCCGGGAGGGCTCCTGCTTAAGGCCTCCAATCGTGTTCAGCTCCTGCCTTTGAAATTGACCTGGAACATCACTGGGGATCCCTGCCTGGGAAGGACGTCTGGGAGGTAGCAAGTCCTGCCCCGGGGCAGGAACGTCACGAGCTCACTGTTGCTCCTGACGTGGCCGGGCCACGTGGTCACTCTCTGCGGATGAGTTGATGACACAGAACAGCAGGCGCCTGGTTCCGATCGGGCTCTGCTGCCCTGGTGCTGCGTCCTGGACACGCGGATACCAGAGCCACCCCCAGCTGCCTGCGTGGTGGCAGGTGTGCAGATCGGCTGGTGATTTGGGGGTCCTGATGCCAGCACCCTGTCTGCCATGGGCGAGTGACCCTCCTGGAGGTCTGTGGGTGGGAGGAGGGAAGGCACTGGGCTCGAGGGCTCGGTGGAGGGCCGAGTGAACCTGGGTGGGAGGCTCTGGGGTGCCTGGAGCCTGGGCTCTTGCTGACTGTGTGTTGTTACTATTCCCTGTGGACTTGGACCTGGATTTCTTTGCTGTTGAGCTCCACTCCCTGTTTCACTGGAGAGGTGAATCTGCTCTCCTCGCCTCCATCATGGAGCGTGACATGGGAGCGCCTGGTGTTCACGGTCGCCCACGCGGCCCTGGTGCCCTTTCTCCCGTGTGACTTGGGTGACTCACGAGTGCTCTGGGAGCAGTGGGCCTGGACACCCACACATGCTCAGCTCTCCTGGTGGGTGGCATCCCGAGGGATGGCCAGTGCCCTTCCCCTTGGTCTTCCCCAGACTTCGTCCATCCTTCCTCCAGTGCTGAGCCCAGGTGCGTCCTGCTCTCCCCCTTGTGATGTCCCGAGTGCGTCCCGCTCTCCCCCTTGTGATGTCCCGAGTGTGTCCCGCTCTCCCCCTTGTGATGTCCCGGGTGCGTCCCGCTCTCCCCCTTGTGATGTCCCGGGTGCGTCCCGCTCTCCCCCTTGTGATGTGACGTCCCCTTCACTCCGCCTGCTTCCTCCTGCGCCCAGAACCCCTCTGGGTCCTGTTCCTCTTTGGTCCCAGGAAAACAAAGCAAAACAGAAACGAACTGGTCTGTGAGTAACCAGTGGGTGTGAGTCAGGCCTTTGCTTTGTCAGAGGGGAATTCTATGAGGGACGTGGGCGTCTTTTGGGAAATCTGGTGGCTTTCAGGCCATTGGGACAAGTGGAAAGCCAGGAAGCCGCTCCGATAGAACGGGGCCTGGTCCGGTCCCTCCTTTCCCCACAACACCGCAGCGGTCTGCCCAGGCTGGTGTGCGTGAGTTACAGCGGCTGCCATTCCTGGAGTCTTCCTGTGCTCTGGGGAGTGAAAGGAACCAGGAGCCGAAACTCGATGGTTAAGTTTCCAGTCCTGGAGGCAGTTCAGGTCCAGAAAGGTTCTCATGAAATCACAACTGTTCCCCTTGCAAATGAGCCGTAAAAACAGCAGATTTACTTGCAGTCCAGCCACTGCGGCCTCGCATGTCCTCCGATGCTGATGGCTCTGCCACTTCCCTCCCCGTGGCATCCTACAAGGACCCCGTGTGGTCGTGGAGGTCGTCAGCGCCCACGCTTTTTTTAATCTTGGTGGCAGCCCTAGGGAGTCTTGTCTTCCTGTCACTTAGCTCAGGGCGTCCTCGCCCAGGGTCGGGGGAGGTGGGGAGTCCCATTGGCCACCTCTGGAGCCCCAGTGCTCCGAGAGCTCAGAGCGGGGGTCGGTGGGCGGGGCGGGGTGGCAGGGGCCCGGGCTGGGGCGCTCACTTGACGGCGTAGGTCATGCGGTCAGGCCTCATGCACCGCACCATGCACAGCTTCTGCAGCGCCGTCTTGTTCTTCCACTCCTTGGGGAAGACCTCCTTTTCCGGGGCTTCCGACTCCACCAGCTTCTTCCACCGCTTGGCAGACCCCTCGATGTCGTTGTCTAGGTTCTTGAACTCATCCATCTCCGAGAGGGCCTGGGGGCAGACCACACTTTCAGCTCTCCCCTGTCCATCCCAGGGGGGCACCCCTGCCCCTAGGCTCTGGGAGGCGCCTGACCGATCAAACGATGAGCTGCTGGGGGCTGGAGGCAGACCAGAGAAAGCGCTAGGACAAGGGAGGAGGAATCTGATCTAGGGACGTGACACTCAGCTGCTTTTCTGGGTGGGTGGGGGGCTTTGGAATGAGGGGGGCCCAGCTCATCCCAGGGGACCGCCTTCCTCTGGTCTTTTTGACTCAGACCTTGACACTTTGCACACTCTCCTGGAGGTGAGTAGGGGTTTTGAGTTTGCCACCTGCAGAGGCGTGATGATGGAGCTGCAGCTGCTGTGACCCAGTAGGACAGCAGGGTCCCCATGAGCTGGCAGGCAGCCCGTCACTCCCCAGTCCTTCCCCATTCTCCTGAACGTCCGGCCCCGAGTGCCTTGTAAACACGCTCGGGCTGGGCAGGAAAGAGCGCGAGGCAGGGAGAGAACACGGTGTTCAAAGTCTGAGACCAACCTTAATGCCGCCCCAGCCCTGGTGTTGCAAGAAGTCCACGGGCGACACGACCCCGGCCTTGAACGGGAACCGCAGGAGGAAGTCCAGCTCCACTGGGTTCAGCTCCTTCTTGATGGACAAGACCTGAGAGGCGGGGGTGGGGTGGGGAGGCTGGCTTAGCTGTTGTGCCGCAGCTCTGTGGGGTGCGGGGGGGGGCAGACGGACAGGGGCGCACCCCACCCCCCACTTGCAGGGGAAACACTGACCAGCCCCTCATTTGTTTTTATTGGGTTGGCCAAAAAGTTCGCTTGGGTTTTTCCCTTCGCTTCAACGGCTCCCATCAGGGTACCTTCCCTGGGATGAACTCAGGGGTGTCCCCCAGCAGTGCCTCAAACCCATCGATGGTGTTAAAGTGTGGGCTTGGAGCCACTGGGTCTGAGCCAGAGCCCAAGGCTCTGCATCTTCAGCACCCCAAAGTGTCCCCTGCACGCCCCCACCTTGCCCCTGGGGATTCCTCGTGGTCCGGGTCCCAGGGCACCGAGGCCGGATGTTACCTGAAATGCCACCTGTGCGAGGAAGATGAGCTTGTCCCGCTCGAAGAGCCCGCGGGCCGTGTACATGAACACCGAGTAGGTGATCTCATCTGTCAGGTTGATCACACGCTGTTTGACCTCGTCGGCGGGGGTCGTCTTCTGGATGGCCTTCTCGAACACCACATTGAAGGCCTGGGGGTGTCACCAGAGGCAGGGGCTTGGGGACAGCCCCTGAGCCTGCTCCACACCGCCCATGCCGGATCTGGTTGGTTTCCGTTGGGGTTGGGGGTCTGGGGCCCCTGCTCGGACCCTCACTCCCTGGGCTGGTGCTGGTCAGAGCTGGTGCCCCAGCTCCCGCCCCTCACGGCCACCTGCAGCCCAGACCCCGAGGGCCCCAGCCCGGGCCTGGAGGCAGCTGCACCTTGAGTGAGAACTGGTAGATGGGGTTGATCTTGTTGAGGTCGTTCAGGATGAAGTACAGCAGGGACGCCCTCGCCGCGGCCGGCCGGTAGTTCTCTCTCGCCTCGTTGATTTTAACTTCTGTGATTTTTGCCTCTTGCACCTTGAAACAAGCAGTCACAAACCAATGTCACTTAGGGCAGAAGACCTAAGTAGATTTTTCTCCAGAGAAGACAGGCAGGTGGCCTAGAGGCACATGGAAAGATGCTCAGCGTTTCTGACTGTTAGGAAAACATACACATCAAAACCACAATGAGGTGTCAGCTCACACCAGACAGAATGGCCTTCGTTAAAAAGCCTGCAAGTCCTGGAGAGGATGTGGAGCAAAGGGAAACCTTCGCTGCTCTCACTGTTGCTAGAAATGTAAGTTGGTGCGGCCGCGATGGAAAACAGTACGGAGATTCCTCAGAAAACTTGAAATATAACTACCATATGATCTGGGAATCCCACTCCTGGGTGTATAACTAGACAAACTATAATTCGAAAAAATGCATGCTCCCCTACGTGTATAGCAGCACTATTCACAATAGTCAAGACGTGGAAACGGCCAAAATGTCCATCAGCAGGTGAAGATGCTGTGCCTGGTGGGCATCTGTGCCCCCGACCCTGTCCTGGGCCCCCAGTGAGGCTGTGACTTCTCTTCTCAATGACCGTCAGCCTACCTGCCATGCCCGCTGTGTGCTATGGCTTGGGGGTACAAGGGGGTGGGTCCCCGAGACGGTTTCTTACCTTCTCCTCAATCTCACTCGCTGTGTGTTTGGTGGTCTCCAGGTTCTCCACTAAGGCAGTGTCTCCCAGGAAGTTCCCGGATGCAGCCGACAGCCGGGCCAGCAGAGAATCTTCCAGCTCTTTCAGAACAATCTTAAATTCATTCTGGGACTTGGTGAGATTCGCCTGCAAGAGGGGCAGACCCAGGAAGGGAACTCAATTGCTGGCACGGCCTGGCCTCCCCATCTTGGGGGAGCTCGGGGGTTCAGAGCCTCTTGACAGCTTAGCCGAGGCCCCTGCAGCTGCTTGTGATGAGCAGTCAGCAAGGGTGTGGGAACCACAGTGGAAGATGTGGGGGCCGGGGACCCCTGAGAGCCCACAGGTGTGACTCAAGACAGCCCAGGAGGGGACTGGTACACTGGGGCTGGTAGCGAAGACATTCTTGTGGGGCAGGAGCTCAGTGCTTTTGGGCGTCCGGGGCACCACTGTGGATTCCTATTCTCTCAGAGAAGTTGTCACTTGACTTAGAATCAGGTTTGGGGGTAGCTGGGGAGGAGGGGTGACTCATTTTGTTGTACAAAGCACACTTGGTGTGGCAAGCAAGGGCCCCTTCAGAGTCACCGGACGTGGGGGTCTTGGAGACCTGCCCCCTTGGTCCGAGCCGCCGCCTGCCCTGCTCCTCCCGATCCGTCGCACCTTTAGCTGCTCCAGGTCCGGGCGCTCCTTCGCCACCACGGCGGCCAAGAGCTGGTCCTCCAGCCCGTCCCTGGTGACCAGGAAGTTGATCAGGGTGCACTGGGCCTGCATCTCGGGCTTGTAGTGGGGGTTGAAGTACTTGGTGTGCAAGATCAGACGGAAGTTCGGGTGGTACTCCACCTCCTTGTCGCCGATCTTAATGTACCTGTGGTCGGTGGCGGGGGGTGGATTAGGAGGGGGCCCCCAACCCCAGTGACCTCGGGACAGCAGCACAGACCCCCTCGGGACTCTGGCCAGCCTGGGAGGACAGTCTGGACTTTAAAATGAAATGTTTCACTATAAAGCTGCTTAGAACGAAGGTCTTCCAGAAACCGTCTGCACAATTTCCTACTTAACCAGGAAACCATTTCCCTCTAACGTACATGAAATTGGGACTTCCCAGTGGTCCAGGGGTTAAGAATCTGCCTTCCAAAGCAGGGGACATGGGTTCTATCCCTGGTTGGGGAACTAAAATCCCATCTGCCGAGGGACAGTTAAGCCCTCAAGCCTCAACTAAGATCCGATGCAGCCAAAATAGCAAAAGAAAAAAAAAATTTTAATAAAAAAACAAACGCATAAAATCATGGTGTATTGTGTCAGGGCTCACCCTGATGAATAAATAATCTGAAACTTGGGGAAAAAAGAAAACAGAAGACTTTTCCTCCTTGGAGTGCCACTGGCCTTTCTAGAGAAAGCACCTGCTCTTCCTCTGGCTGGTCTGTTCTGGTCTTATAGGAGAGTTCACTCAACCCTGGCTGCATGTCTTACGTCTTGCTGGGAGCCTCTAAAGAAACACTCAGGCCCGGGCTGCCCCCCAACACCATTATCAGAAAGACAGAACACCAGGACATCTGGGAGCTCCCTGGGGCAGATCTGATGAGCAGCCAGGAATGCAGGCCGGTGCGCCCTTGGTGGGAGTTGTTTCTCTCTGGCTCCCCCCTCTGCTACCCCCTTTCTGGCTGAGCTCACTTTTGGGGGGGCCTCCAATTTCACCCCTGGGTATCACCACTCAGGCCAGGCCTTCCTCAGAATCTAGCATGTCAGCACGTTCGTCACCTCTATTCTGGACTTCTGCCTACACCCCTGCGTTGATAGGCGGCTCAGATCGACTCTGACCTTTACATTTTTTAAAGTTGATTTACGTTTTTATGTTAGAAAAGTAACATAAGCTCAGTGCATCAGCCAATGAATGGATAAACAGAACGTGTCAGATCCACAGAATGGACTATTAAGAAGGAAGTATGTATGCTTACTACAGCTCGCAAAGATACCCAGAGAAACCAGGCATGAATGTCCTAAAGGCCACCAGATTGGTTACTTTTACGTTATATGAATCTCAGCTAAATAGGAAGAAAGAGTAATACTGGTTCAAGATCTGCAAAATGCATGAAAACAGGAAACAAGATGACCGCGAAGGACGGCGGTCCGCAGGCCATCGCTGAGGCAGTGCTGGTGTAGGCCTTCCTCCCTAACTGGGATGTGGACCCGCCACTGCTCTCCCAGCGGCCCCTCCCAGGGGGCTTCCCCACTCACACCCTGCGGCTCCGAGGAAAGGAGAGGCCCTGCCCTTCCTCTCAGTCCGGAGGCCAGACCTCGGCGCTGAGGACCATCACATGGGGGCACCTGTCACTCACTTTCCCTTTTTTATCGTGTTCCTGCCCAGCAGAGGGTCCAGAACCGGGTCGATGGTCTCGCCAATGTTCTCGATGAGCAAGGTGTCCCCCTCCGAGATGGCCTGCTCGATGGTGTCCAGGTAGCTGTGGGCACAGCATGAGATCGTGAAGGCCTCGGGGCCCGGAGACCATGCGGTCGTAGGCCCCAGGAGGGACGGGAGAGGTGACTGAAGGGCCAATAGTTCATTCCTCTCCCAAAGGGTCCTTCCGGAGGGGAGCACAGGGCTCTCCGTGTAAATCACCCCCAGGTGGGAAGGTTTGAACACGGAACTGCTTTGTGGCTGCAGAGCTCAACGTTCCACATCTACGTTTCCTCCCACTGCCCTGCACCCTGGGAAGGCTGTCCAGCCGCTGTGTTATGGGCACTGCTTCCCATCTATGAGAAGAGATGGCACGACGACCGGCCGCAGCCTCCCAGCCAGCCAGTGACCAGGCAGGACCACCGCAGGTGGGAGTCGAGGTGTCAGCGCTGCCCCTGCAGGAGCGGCAGCGAATGGGGAGAGGGGAGCAGCAAGTTTGCTTCTTCACTGTTGGCGCTATTCCCCGGGGTCTAAGAACTAAGAAAATCCACGCCCCTGTGGGCCAGTGTTGGTTTCCAAAGACGCGTCCATTCATCTAACAAGTGAAAGGCTCTGCGTGGGCTTCGCAGACTTCCGGCCGAGCTAACGGGCTGGCCACCACCTCTGGAGGCCCACCCCGCCCGCCTTGGTGGCCGCGCACCTCTTCTGTCCCAGGCGGATGGCCTTCAGCTCGCTGCTGTATTTGTTTTTGATCCACTTGATGCCTTGCAGCTGGGCATCCACGATGAGGGGCCAGCGCTCCGTGTTGCACAGGATGGTGGCGTTCTCCGTGGACATCCGGTCGCTGGGGAGCCCCTGGTTGTTCCAGGAGGCCACATCCGCGTCGTCAGTCAGCAGGGTCAAGGGGTCCAGACCCTTCGTGATAGGGACTGGGACCTGCCGAGGGGGGCAGTGTGGTCTGACTCACCGCTCGGGGGGAAGCGGCTCCCTGAATAAAACCTGTGCCGCAGGGGCAGATAGCCGCTCGCAGCCCCTTGGGACGTGGCCAGAAAGGATGTCAGCATTGTCCGCGCTGGGCCACCCTCTGCACCCTGGCTACCCTACAGCCTCTGCCTTGTTCATCACAGGAGCTACGGTGAGACCTGGCTGGGTCTGCCCTCCCCTCCCCCACGGACCTCCCCAGATGTCCTGAGTGATGAACACCACGGGACCTCTTACCTTTAAATGGTTTATGTAAGGGATCCAAAACCTCTCCATCAGCTCGTTGCGGTATTTCTTGGTGAAGTAGCCCACGTAAGAGACGAAGGCAGAGATCAGCAGGACGTCCCCGCACAGCGTGACACCCTGGCTTTTGAAGCTCTCCACTGACTCGGCCCAGCGGACGTTTTCTGACGCCAGTCCTCCCACTAGCCTGAGGTGGGGGCCAGGGGTCAGTGGACGAAAGAGGAGCCCGTGCTCCTGGCTGGAGGGAGGGCAGGCTGGAGGGCCGGGAAAGGTGTGCCTCCATCTGCACCACGAACCTCATGGCTTCAAAGCCTTACTTTGCTCAGTGGTTCAGGAGTGAATGTGCTTTGTGGGGAGTCTGGGGGAGAAAACGCTTTAGGGAAGCAAAACTAATGCTTTCTGGGTGCTGTTGGGGATGCTGAGCTTCCTTCCCCAGGGTGCTGGCCTCACGGGCACTCTGATGCTATCTGACCACATGACCTGACCGCTGAGGCCGCTGCCTGGACACTGCTGAGCACACGCTTTGGGCAACGGCTAGTCCGGTGGCGGCCACCTGGCCCCGTGTAGGGTGGGGACTCCAGGCTGTGCCTCATGCTTCTCAGGCCACTACCCGAGGGCTGGTCCCCGACCCTGAATGGCACACCCAGCGTCCGAGAGCAGGGCCAGGTTTGCAGAAATACAGACGCCCGATTAGGCTCACGGAGGTGTGTCTCTGGCATCACCTGAGCAGCCCTTCCTCCCGGTGACTGAAAGACCACCTTTGACTGTCCCAGCAGAGGTGAGTCCACATCCCACCGGAGGCGAGGTAGGCAGCCTGGGGACCTCCCAGGGTTAATCCTCACGACTCTCTGTGCTCAGAAAGCGGGGGCTGCACCTGGGGCTTATCCCCCCAGAGGCTGTTCTGTGGGCTCATCCCTTTCGGGGGTGGCGGGTCTGAGGACAGGACAGTCTTGTGATGGGATCGGGGGTGAGGCACCTGTTAGCCAGCGAGATCACCCTATTGGTAGCGTCAGCCTCCTGCTGGCACTTGATCTTCTCGGCCGTCGCTTTCTCAAATGCCGACGTCAAGTTGCTCAGGTTGGCGTTGAGTTCCTGGAAAGACAAGGTGGGAAGGCCCTGAGATTGGGATGCCCCTGGCTCTCCCGGGAGTAGAGGCAGCTGAGCCCTGGGAGGGCTGAGATCCCCGAGGGGCCTGAGGGCCACAAGCATGGCCGAGGCAGGCGGCCTCGGGGGTGTTCTGGGCCCCACATCAGATGCTCCGTAACTCACAGGGGTGGCCAGGCCAGCCCCTCTCAGGCGGAGACGGTGGCCGGCTGCCCCCGCGGGCCGCACTCACAGCAATCTTGTTCTTGATGCGGGAGAGCTTCTCCTGGGCCTCGGCCAGCTCGGCGTTGGCCTCCTCCAGGGCCTGCCTCTTGGGGGCCACGTCACAGTAGACCTCGTAGAAGCGGACGATGTTAATGCACCAGGAGCACAGGCCCGCGGCAGCCGTGGACTTGGAGCGGATGAACTCGGGGTCAAAGGTCGGGTTGCCTTGGTAGGGCCTGGGGAGTGAGCGACAGCGGGTTGGGGACTCAGGCTCCCGCCAACCCTGCACCTGCCACCTCTACTCCCGCCTCTGTCTGCGACTCCGGCGCCCATTATGAGCCATAGGAGGAGCAGAACATTTAACATACTATCTTCTGGTGTCCTAATGATCACAGAAAGAAGAAGACAAGACCAAAACTCAGAACTCTGGCCTCTGCAGTGGAATTAAGGGTATGAAAGGGAAAAAAGTGAAAGTCACTCAGTCCTGTCCGACTCTTTGCGACCCCATGGACTGACTGTACAGTCCATGGAATTCTCCAGCCCAGAATACTGGAGTGGGTAGCCTTTCCCATCCCAACCGAAGGATTGAACCCAGGTCTCCTGCACTGCGGGCAGATTCTTCACCAGCTGAGCCACAAGGGAAGCCCAAGAAGACTGGAGTGGGTAGCCTATCCCTTCTGCAGCGGACCTTCCGGGCCCAGGAATTGAACCAGGGTCTCCTGTGTTGGAGGTGGATTCTTTACCAACTGAGCTATCAGGGAAGCCTATGAAAGGGAAAAGAAGTAGTGCTATCAAGGTGAAGAAAAGCTGCTTTCCCGCCCTGACCCCCTTAGCTCTCTGTTCCCTGCCCCCCCCGTAGCTGGTCTCACTTTCATTCTGCAACCACTGCGGCCCTTGGCAAGAAAACGTGTTCAGGGGTCGGCAGCTTGCCCAGATTTATGCCAACAGGAAGTGTTGGAACCAGTGCCCAGCATCACAGGTGAGGCTAAGGCTCTCCAGGTAAGACTTCAAAGAGGTGACGTTACCGGGGTTACCTTACAAAAGTGATGAGGAACAGTGCCCACAGATGCAGTTAGGAAGCTCTAGAAACTAGTGTTTTTAAAATAATGGCGACATCATTGAGCGTTAACGGACTGAGCTTTCTGCAGAAGGAATTCTGAATGGATGATTCAAAAATCATAACTGAAGTGTGATTTGAGCTTAGGTGGGGAACACAGCCCATCACCTCCTCTATCTGGCATTTTTTTACACTCTGTTTAGGCGGTGGGTCTGCATCTGTTAAGCACACTCCAGACAGCATGGGGAGGTGGCAATTGCGAAGTTTGCTGGGTGACAAGAAGACACTTATCATGGCACTATTTATGATGGCAGAAACGGAAACAGCCTAGACCCTCAACAGCGCAGGTATAGTTAAGTAAATTACAATTCATCTGTGGTTAAAAAAAAAAAAGGAAACAGATCAAGTGTTTTGACAAGATAGGGAAAAGATTTTTTCTCCTGCAACGTTAAGTAAAAAATAAAAAGCAGAACAGATAATTGCATATAGACAGTATTCTTTCAACTACCAGGGGGAAAATCCAGAGAAAAGACTGAAAGGAAACATGCCAGATGTTGACACAGACCGCTTCCTGGAGGTGAGTCTGGAAGTGTTTCTCTTGAACTTCACACTAGTCCTTAGTCATCAGATGCTTTTCATTCGTCCAGCTCTCTTCTGATACAGACGGAACTGAGAGGCTGGGGTCTCACCTGGGGTCACTGGGGTCATGGGAAGGCCTCCCTTTCTCGCTTGGGGTCAGGTCAGCTTGGCCCTGAAATTGGTTTGAGGGGGATGGCTAGGCACAGAGTGCTCACAAGTCACTTCAGTCGTGTCCGACTCTTTGTGACCCCGGGGACTGTCGCCTCCAGGCTCCTCTGTCCGTGGGATTCTCCAGGCAAGAATACTGGAGTGGATTGCCATGCCCTCCTCCACGGGGTCTTCCTGGCCCAGGGATCGAACCTGCGTCTTTAACGTCTCCTGCATTGGCAGGAGGGGCTCTTTGCCACTAGTGCTACCTGGGAAGTCTGCTCACAAGGGCAGTGCTCACCAGTGCTAGTGTTACTGGATTTACGGGGCAAGATGTGGGAGTGCCCACTCTGCACACCCTTTCCAAGTCCCACCTCAAGACAGACTAGGACCTGGGGCCCTTTGCTGCAGTGACTGCACCTGACAAACGTCTCCTTGAGCAACAAGTGCAAAGAAACTGTAAGGGACTAAAAATAACTACATGCACGCACAGCTAGGACAAACTATGAACAAGATACAAAAAGGCTAAAACTCACTGCTGCTTCTAAAGTGCCAGGAGCCACAGCAGGGTCCTGTGCATGATCTCTGCATGCAGCACCACCCCTCCGACCCCACCCTCCAATCCCCCCTTACCCTCACCCCATTTAAGAAGCCAGATCGACCAAGGCTGGGGAGACAGGGTGATGAGGCTCCCCCCGAGCTTGGGATCACGTTTCACCTTGATGCCCTGGTAGCTCAGGTCCAGGTAGATGTACCCAGACTCTTGTCTGCTGGCTTTGGGGTCCCGCCTTCTCTGTGCTGCCCAAGACCCTGCCCTGCCCCCAGCAAGCACAGGCTTCCCTTGGGACCATGTGGTGTGCAGCCAGGGACAGGCGGGAGAAGGTTCGAGACTACACAGGGCCTGAACATGATATGTTCCCGACAAGATGAGACCTGGGCAACCCCATGGGGGCGGCCGAGCCCCGACTCACTTGAACGCTTTCAGGCAGGCCTCGGGGATGTGCTCCTTGTCGAACTTTTTCAAGGAGTCCAGGAAGGTGTCCACTTTGCCCATCATGATTTTCGCAGCTTTCCAGCTCTTGTCCTTGGGGATCTTGCCCCCAGGTGCGGTCAGAATCATCACAGCGGCCGTGACATTGACCACGGCATCCGGGGGGGACCCGAAGGACTTCAGCTCTGTCAGGTTGTTCTGCAGAGACAGGTGGGTGGACCTGAGTGGGGATTCAGCCCTCAATAGGGCCGGGAGGCCCCCGGCAATGACCCCATGGCATCTCCTCTCAGCTCAGAGGTCCTGGGCCCTGATTCTTCCTCCTCCTCCTCCTCTTGCCCTCACCTTGTTCAGGGTGTCAAGGGCCTCCTGCGCGGCCAGCAGGGCCGGCTCTGCCTTGGCCAGGTCCGTTTCACAGGCCTTTTGTTTCTCGGTGACATTCTGGAAGGAAGCCAGATGGAAAAGATGGATGCTGGGGTCCATGTGGATGGTGCGTGTGAAGGGGGACCCTAAAGGGTGGCGAGGAGGGGTGAGGAGGGGCGCTCCCCTCTGCTCTCACTCTCTGGGTCACCGTCTGGAGCCCACCTTCCTGCCCCCCAATGCCTGCTGGCTCCTTTGCCCCAAAACACTCAGGTCAGAAGGCCCTGGGCCGTCAGCTGACCTGGGACTCCAGAAGGGGAACACTGCCTTCTCTTGGCTCCAGCTTCCAGGCCCAGAGGAGAAACCCGGGGCCATGCAGGCCAGCCCACAGGGCTTTGAGGCCTCGTCTCCTGGTGCCATTGTGGAATCCCTCCCGATTGGGCCAGTTTCAGAGGTGCAGGCCATCCTCCTCTTAAAGTGGGAACACCCTTATTCACACATCCATTCATTCATTCACGCATGCATGTGTTCACTCGTTGGGCCGGGAAGAACCTCTCTGAGCTTCCAGGCACCAGAGAGATTGGGAGAAGCTTCCTATCAATCAATCAGGACCTGAGTGACAGCAGAGGGAGACGAAGAAGGCCGTGGGGCTGGGAGCTGTGCTGGGCACGGGGGAGGGTGGACAGAAGGAAGAGGGTCCCTCTGCAAAGAACCTCCCAGAGAAGCCCACCCTGTGCCCGGCTTCAGGGAACAGGGCGTGGAAGGCACTGGCTCGGCTGGCGGTGCTGGGAGCGGCCCTGGAGAACACCTGGGTGGGCCCTTTTGGGATCGGGGGTTGAGGAGGGGTGGGCGCCCAGACGTTAAGCTGCATGTGAGTATCAAAAGGCAGGTCCCAGGGTTCAGGGTGCAGGTGTGGGCCCTGGCTCGGATCCTGGCTGTATCACTTGCTAATTTTGAGACGTCAGGCACACTTCCGGCCACCCTAACAGGGCTTTGGTCATGCAGCTGACCGTGAAGGATGGAGGGGAGCTCCTGGGACCCTCCCTCATTCCAGCGCTGGTGGGAAGGATTCAGGCTTCCCCCTCCTGTAGGCTGTGGGAGGAGGCTGACTCAGGCCCTCTCAAGAGACAGCAGACAATTATTGAGGTTCTTAATTTAGACCCTCAGGCAGAGGCATGATTGATGACGCAAAGCGCACGCAGACAGGGGCGATGAGAAATCAGCCCGACCACAGGGACCTTCAGCGTGGAGCCCACCAGAGTCGGGGGTGTTGGAACCTCTGGGGGCTCCCGGTGTAGGAAGTCTGAGGCCCAGGGCTCCAAGGCCATCTTCTCAAGCCTTGATGGGCTCACATGAGCATGTCCCTCAGATGCAGACCTGGTTCAGCAGAACCGGGGGCTGGGAACCTGCATTTCTTACCAGCTCAGAAGATGCCACTGCTGGGCCCTGGGAGGGCAGCCCTCTGCTGAGTCGGGGGCTTGCGTGTGCTGGAGGTGCCCTCCCTGCAGGGGTCCTGCTGGGTTGCCAGGGCCAGCAGGGAGATACTGGTCACTCAGGGAAGGCACCTGGCCGAGCGGAGCTGCCCCACCACCTACCTTGTTGATGACCTCCACCTTGATCTCCTCCTCGTCAGCAATGGCTTTCTCCTTGCTGACTTTCTCGGTCTCCACGCCCACCACGTGGATCAGCTTGTCCGCGTTCTCATTTTTCTGCTTGAGCTCTGCCTCCTGAACCGCCAGCTTCGCTTTTAAGTCGTCCACCTGGAGGGGGAGGTGAGGGAGATGGGCAGGCTGGGGTCCCGGCCAGTTGCTTACTGCTCCCTGGAGTGCATTTCTCCGTGCTCTATCAGCTTCTCCAAGGTAAGTATTCATTGAGCACCAGCTGTGTACACAGGGTCATCACAAGTATAAGACCCATTCCTGAGGCTTGGGGAGGTGGCAGTCAAGGTGGCCGGGGTGCCTAGGAGTCATGGGGAGGCTGGTGGGGTTGTGAGAGCTGGGCGTCAGGGATGAAACGCTCCCTTGGGTGCTCCGGTGAGGCCCCAAGCGGTTGGGTGGAGGGGGTACTGGGAAGTGGTGAGTGACGGAGTGAGACATCCTTCCCCATCTGGGTGATTTCTACCATCGAGGAAGCCCCTCGGGTGCTGTAACTGCCCTCTCCTGAGCTCATTCACTGTGTCCTAGGACCACTTCCAGAAGGTACATTTGAGGAAAAAGAAGCGCCCGCTGGGCCGGGCTCCTCTTTCTTTCCTCTCCAGGGATGGGGCAGGCCACTCCTCGGCTCCTGTAAGTGCTTTCTTGGACATCCCCCACCACTGTGTCCCCCTCTCAACCCTCACGGGGTGGCCGGACACGTGTAGCACCACCTGTGTCAGGGGTCGTTCCCCACCTGCACCTTTGGCCGGGAGGCAGGGACTCGGGGGCTGTTTACCAGGCCCCTTGGGGAGACGCCAACAGTGGGCAGTAAAGAGGGAGCCTGGGCTACACCAGGGAAGACACTCAAAACCAGGCAGAAGACTAAACAATTGACGTGGCGTGAAAGTACAGCAGACACTGGTCCACTGGGGCACGGCAGTGTGAACGGCACCCCAGGGTGGACCCACCTTCAAGGGCTGCACCCGACGGGGTGAGCAAGCCCCTCCAGACTCGGGGCGCCTCACTCCCCCAGGAAGCACCTGATGCAGCATCAGCATCCCGAGAGGATCTGGGACCTACGGTCACAGTCAACACCCTCGCTCTGGTTTACAAGTGGAAGTTTCCCCAAGGCGGGGATCCCGGTCCCCTTACCAGCATGTCGCACATTGGGGGATGGTTCCGGAAGCTCATCTCATGGCCCAGTTCTCCTCTTACCTGAGAGGCCGTGCTCTGCAGCTTCATCAGCCCGTTCTCCAGCCTCTCGATCTTGGCGACCAGCTCCATCCTCTTCTTGGCCAGCAGGTTCTGGTACAGCTTGATCTGCTCCAGGAAGGTTTTGGGCGTGGTGTAGTTGTAGCGCCTCTCGGTGGCCAGGTACACCTTGGACATCTCGTTGACAGTCGTGTGCACGTAGGACATGAAGAGGCTGATGGAGGCCTTGACTTCCGGCTACAAAGACAAGGCAGGCCCATTCACTCCCCAGTGCCCTGGTGGAAGCGACCCAGGGGAAGAGGAGGCTGCTGGCCATAGTGGACCATAGGGTAGGTTCCCTTACTTGCCAAGGACCCTGGGTGAGAGGTACCCCCCCTCAGTCTTGCAGCTCAGGTGCCCAGTGAGGCTCGAGACGACAAGGCCTGCAGGGCTCCCATGGGCAGTGGTGACATGGCGCCACCAGGGCCCCTTTTCACAGCCGAGGTTATGATTGTTCTGAGTCACGCATTCATATAGTCAACATATTTGAAAAACCAGGCAAGTCTGCAAGCATGTATTGGGCATTTCCTGTTGTGGGTCTGGGGGGTTAGTAACTCCTTTCCCAGCCTCCTCTGTCCTGTGTCCAGGTCAGGATCACAGCCCTTACCACCTGGGCAGCCCCAATCTGCCTGAAGACAAGCACTGGGAGCTTTTGCCCCACGAATTGTCTGAGCAACATTTGTACACGTATGCTAAGTCGCTTCAATTGTGTCTGACTCTTTGCAACCCCATGGACAGCAGCCCGCCAGACTTCTCTGCCCACTGGGATTCTCCAGGCAAGAATACTGGAGTGGGTTGCCATTTCCTTCTCCAGGGGATCTTCCCCACTCAAGGATCGAACCTGGGTCTCCTCTATTGTAGGCAGATTCCTTACTGAACTACCAGGGAAGCCCTTCTTTATCACTAGCGCCACCTTGATTTGGGAAGGTATTCATCCAACACGTGTTTCTTTGGCATCTACTTGGCAGCCGTTACTGGTGCCAGGGGTGGAGCCATTCCCTGGTCCTAGGAGGCCCCCCGCCTCTGCGTTCACTTGGGGCGTGGAGGACACATGGTCAGAGAGGCGTTCCCAGGAACGGCTCATCCCGCAGCTGAACGCTCTAACGGTGCAAGCAGGGAACTTGACCCATCTTTAAAGCCAGGGAGGAGGTTAATTTCAGGCTTATTTTATCCCACTGTATATGTGTTCAAAATAAATCAGACACAATAACCACGTGGGATTTTTTTCTAGGCTTGTGATCATTTGCATCAGCTGGGTCAGAATTTAATGATCATTTCTAGGCCAGCAGTGAACTCAAATGGTGAATGTGGGCACTGTCTTTTGATAAATGAAAGGTAAAAAGTAAAGATGACTTATATTGCCCCGTTGTACTTGTCTTGCCCTATAAAAGGCAGGTTACAGGTGAGGGAGCAGCCCTGGGCAGAGACCCTTGGGCTGAGCTGTGTTGGGACCCAAGGCAGGAGGAGAAAGTGTACACCTGTATACATGTATTCAAGTAAACACAAGCTCTGCAACAGGCTCCCACCAGGGACTATGTTCAGAGCCCGGGTTTCTCCATCTGTTCTCACGTGGGCATCACACCTCCCTGAAACAGCCCTGTGGAGCCCAGAACCACCAGCCGGTTGAAATGACCATTCCCCTGTCAGAGTGACTCAGGGCTGCAAGATCAACAAATGATGGCCTTTGTTTATAAGTCTGATATTTTGAATGTTTCAGCATTGATTTTTAAAAAATACCGCGTTAAAACATTGCTGATCTTAGTGAAGTTTTTGGTGCCCCATTAAGTTTTGCACCCGAGGCGAGTGCCTCACCCTAATCCTGTCCCTGGAGGCAAATGATGGGGACCCCCCCCTCCTGGCTCTGCGCCCCGAGACTCACCCGAATCCCCTCCGTGTCCTCAAGGAAGCGCGCGCTGACGGACACCAGGGCGTCCTCCGGCCACTCGTGGAACCAGTTGATGGCTGTGCAGTTGACCACAGCAGGGAATTTTCGTGCCCTCACTCGCAGGACAGAGCCCACGGGGGAGAAGCACAGGATCACCTAGAGGAGGATGCAGAGGCTGCTCGCTGGGGGACGGCAATGCCAAACGGCGCTGCTTCTGCAGAAATCCCATTTAGAAGGGAAACTGTGTGTGGTGTTTGTCTCCAAGTACAGAGGTTGGGGGGTGGTGCAGAGAACATTCCCCGTTCTGGGCGAGAAGTGTGGCCATTGCATGATGTGGGGGTGCAGGGGAGCCCAAGCCCTCCTGAGGTGGCCCTTGCGACGAGGGAAGGACGGCTGGGTGCCTGAGGGAGTGGGGAGTGGGCATCCATGCTGGGCAGCAGGGACGCAGGTCCCTTTAGCAGGTCTGGTCCTTGCCGGGAGGGAGGTATGGGAAGAGCAGTGCCACCTGGCTGCGGGCGGGGAGAGGAGAGGGCAGACGTCCTAGTGGACACAGACCGGAAGGGAGAGAAGGACCCAACATGCATCCAGTCTAACTTGGGTAGCTTAGCCAGCATCCCCCAAGAGGGAACGTGGAAGGTCAAGGTAAACTGATCTATTTAAACGTGCTCTATGGGGGAGGAGTGCCTACAGAAACCACTTCTTTTCGGCCACAGGGCACTACTAACAGCCCACCTCCACCAGGCAGCCCACTGGAATTCTCCTAAGAGTTTTCTACTTCCTGTGTGAGGCAGAACAGCCCCCAACTCCTCCCCGAGTGGAGACCCAGCCTAGAAGACCCCCCAGAACCCTCCAGGCCCCAGGACCCCCTACCTTCAGGTTCCTGCGCACTTTGTCGATGAAGAACTTCCAGCACACCTCCCGGGTGTCTGTCAGGCCGAGGGACTTCACCTGGGGCCGCATGGAGGAGATGATGTTCTCCACCTCATCATCCATGAACAGCCCCGGGATCTCCCCCGAGGCCAGCAGGTCGTTGATCAGCACCAGGAACTGCTCCTCGGCCACCTGGGAGTCGGTCATCAGGAACACAGAGGGAACGTTCTTCACGGCTGACTTGATGTATTGGGCAGCAAGGTCGAGCTGGACCCAAGGAAGACACCCTCAGAGGTCTTGCTGAAGCATCTCCTACCACCACCCAGGGCAGGGGGGCACCCGCAGATTGGCCCCGTAAGAAACAGCAGGGTCTGTAGATGGAGACTTAGGGCCTCGAGGGGAGGAGGCCCACTTGTGGAGGCACCGCTCGCCACAGCGCCAAACTGGAAGCATCCTCGGGGTCCCTGGGCTGCTGACACATGGCTGGCCCCTCACTCAGCTTAAAGCATTTCTTCAGAGGGTCCGGCCCAGCTCCAGGGGCCACTACTCTGGCCTCGGGAAGAGGGCTCCTAGAAGTCAAAAGCATGCCACTGCCTGGCCTGGGGACTGTGTATAGGGGCCTGGGGAGCTGACCCAGTGGGTGGGAGCCCAGCTAAGCCCTCATTCCCCCGAGTGCAGGCAGAGCGCTGGCCCATGACGAGGGGCTCGCTCTGTCTCTCCCTTCTCATTGCACCACCCGGCTCCAGCCTTTGTGGGTCGCCCGGGCTCCTGCGGCACCCCCAGCCCACCATCACCCCTGAGCACTCTCTGCTGTCTTCAAGCCATCTTCCGCTTTGCCCCAGAACACCACCACATCCTGCCCCTCCTCTGCCCAAATGTCCTTGATGGTATCTTGTTTTCTTGGGACCATGTCCAGGATTTTCCATGAGGCCCATGATGGCCCTCGGGCTTGGATTCTGACCCTTCCCCCACCTCCAAGTCTCCGGCTTCTAGTGGGGGCCCATGGCTGTTGGTGTGACTTTATAATATAGTTGTGAACGTATCTGTTATACCAACAATATTTACATTTTTAACTTCTTACTGCCACACTACTATCAGAACAATAATAATACATCTTCTAACCGTTCAGGAGTCTGCTTCCCCTAATAGGATGCCAGTCCTATAGCTCTGTTTATAGCTGTCCTTACTTCCAAATCTACAGAAGCTACTTAATAAACGATGACAAGGGATGAGTGCAAAGCTGGCTCGTCAGGGGTGCAGGAGCAGTGAATGGGGACGACACAGATCACAGAGCTGCTGTAGCTCATGCCAGGGAATAAAATAGCAACAGCCACGGGTGGTCCCAGGGTGAGGTAACGGGAACGAAGCCCTCACAAGGGCAAAGAGTATGATGCAATCATGAAGATAAAAGCAATATGATTAAGCTAACAGACTAGAAGTTGTATCAGTGGAGAAAACTGAGTACCGCTACACAGCTCTGGGTGCAAGGATTCTCTCCACTTGGGGGGTCAGTGAGGACCCGCTCGGCTCCGCTGAGAATCCACACGCTCTGATTCAATCCAGGAGGCAGGACCTACATTATGAAGATCTCATCCTGAAAGCTTGGGTTTAAAAATTAGAGCTGGCTAGTGTTTGATAGAAAGAGTAGCTGCACTGGGGACTCTGACAGGCCGGATGCTCACCTGGAGGCTGCAGTCCCTGGCACAGCCTGAGAGCAGGACTGAGAGCCAGCTGACCATCCCCATTATCCTTCCTGGGGTCCCAGCCCGCAGACCATCCCGCCCTCTTGCTGAGTTCCCAGGGTGCCAGGCTCTCCCCCCGCCAAGGCCACCTGGCCAGTGACTGCCTTGCAGCCTTGAGCAGAGGCGGGTCCCCTGGGCCAGCCTCGTCCTGGCCCACAGAAGCACCAAGGCAAGGAGAGAGGCACCGTGGGACACGGTCAAATCAATTTCAGCTCTAATCTGAGCGGCGGCCATGATAAGCTCTAGACTAATCATGTCTGACTAGCTCACAGTTCCCCGAGAGAGCAAATTTTCCGGAAAAATAAATCAATAAAAAGCCTCGGCGGCACGTCCTGGGGATGGGAGACCTGTTCGAGCTAATGTTTATTCAATTAATTCAGAGAGCAGCCCTCGCAGAACCCTGAGCAGGCTAGTTAGTACCGGTTCTGAAAGACTGAATCTGGAAAACCGGGAAAGACAAGGAGGCAGGCTGCGATGACCAGAGGCAAGAACCCAACCCCCTCACTGCTGTTATCTGAGGGGACTCCAGCTCTCATCTACCGGAAACCCACACTTCCATTTACCTTCGGCACACGGCCGTGGGCCCTGGCCAAATGTGTCCCTGGCCTTTGTCGTCTTGAGATAAAGACCCTGCCGGTGACCATCCCAGTCTCTGCGTCAGATGATCCATTTTGGGGAGTGGGAAGACTCCTCCTCCCCCGCCCTCCTCCCACTGCCAAGGGTGGCTTATTGAGAGGCGACGCCCTCACCTTGAGGTCTGGGATCCCGTAGCCCTTCTTGAGGGTGATCTGGAACACTTCCAGGGCGCTGATGTACGCGGCCAGGCGGGAGAGGCTTTGCTTGCCGCTACCGCCCACCCCCACCAGCAGGGCGTTGCCCCGAGGGGACTCCAGGATGCGGTTGATCCTGCAGATGTGGGCCACCGCGTCCTCGAACAGCACCTGAAAAGAAGCCGGGCCAGAGAGACCCCAGCTGTCTCACCGGCAGGACGCGCCTCCCTCGCTTGTCTCCTGGCCCCAGCCCCACTGCTGCCGACTCGAACCCCCGGCTCACCAGGTTCATGACCGCATTGACCTCGTTGTAACTGTCCAGGACTTCCACCAGGAGCTTGTTCAGAGGAGCCAGGTCAGTAACCGGCAGGTATTTGGGGTCTCCAATCCCGTGAGCAAAGTGGCAGAAGATGTTTGGTTTGGCGAATAGGAGCTCATCACCGAGATCCTAGATGTCAACAGTGGGGGGCGAGGGGGGAGACGCTGTTCTGGTGGCCACCACGGGCCCACGGAGCCCAAGCAGCAGCCCTGGCATCTTGCCCGACGGCCTCAGGAGGCCAGGTCACGTCTGCTGGGGCCCACACTGATGCTGCCAGGGGCCCTGCAAACTGCTGGGCAAAAGCTCCTGGTCTGTGTCCCAAAGGGAATGAACAGTCCAGAAAAACGATTCTACCATGCAAACCCCAGACCCACCGGTGGAGGGTGTTGCCCAGAGCAGAGCTGTCTCTGCTGGAGGGAGAGGTCTTCAGCTCCTGACCTGCTGAGAGCACCTCTCCTCCTTGCTTGGGCCACACCCACGTGGCAGAGCCATCTCGGGGGACCCAACGTGGTCCTTCCCATCCCCATCCCAGGGCCCTTGCAAGGAGGCGAGGATTGTTGGGGGCCCCTACTCTCCCTGCCCCTCAGAACCTTCCTGGGTTTGGCAGGGCGGCCTAGTGGCCTGACTCACATCAAAGAACTTCTTGGTGGAAGCGATGGTGACCCTGCGCAGTGTGTCCTGGTCCTTCTCGTCCACCATCTTGTCGCCGTACACACGTTCAGCCTCATGCAGCCAGAGGCGGACGAGGTCCAGTGGGAATTTCAGGATCTCTGCGGTAGAGAACAGGAGCCCCTGCCCCAGACGCGGGATGGTCAACATCCTTAGGTGTGTTGGGAGGCAAGCCAAGTGCCGCACACGGATCAAATGAGAACAGTGGCTGCTTTCCCAGGAAGTAATATGGTAGAGTGGGACAGTAGCCACTCGGGGCCCAGGAAACTAGAGACTTCCAAGGCCACAAGTCCTGGAGGCTGAAGCGGGTGTCTGTGGTCTGAGAGATGATGGGGGGGATCCTCTTCACCAGACAGGGTTAAGGGCTGCCCCCTCTAATGGGGTGGATGGTGGAGAAAAGGACAGGGGTCTGATCAGGTGTGAGCCGACTATGGGAGGCCTCGAGGCGGCCGTCAAGCTCAAGCTCTGCAGCCAGCCTACCCGGCCTGGCCTAGCTCAGCTCTTTGCCAACCAAGTGACCTGGCAAGTCCAATGGGTGCTTATTTTCCAGGCCCCTGTCCTGGGTTCTGGGAGTGTAGCGATGACGGGATGGACTCTGCCTTCATGGAGCTCCCCTTGTAGCGGGGAGACAGAACCAGACAAAGTCACATGGTATCGCCTGCTGTGATGTGTGCTGTGACATACACGGGGACGGTGGGACAGGGTGTGTGGGGAGGAGGAGGGGCCTCTTGGGGGCACGACGTTTGAGCTGACACTTGAGATGGGAGGAGATGGGTGAGACTTGACCTGCCTGAGCCTTGGACTCCCCATCTGCAAAAATGGGGATATCTGAGCATTATGTGTTGTTTGGAGGAGGAAATGGGGATGTAAGTGGCCAAACCCAGTGGCTAGTTCAGTCCATCCATAAGAGGAAATACCACCACCACCACCACCATCCAGACTCACAATGTCCCCATTCCCACCATCACATCACCACCACTATCACCATTACTACCACCATCATCCGCACCACCATGACTCCCGCCATGATCATCACCCCTGTCATCACCAGCACCACCATCACCATAGTTACCATCACCACCATCATCACTACCAGCATGGTCACCATCAGCACCATCACCACCATCACCATAGTTACCATCACTACCAGCATGGTTACCATCAGCATCAGCAACCACCATCACCACCATCATCATCACCACCATCATCACTACCAGCATGGTCACCATCAACACCACCATCACCACCATCACCATAGTTACCACCATCACCATAGTTACCATCACCACCATCATCACTACCAGCATGGTCACCATCAGCATCAGCACCCACCATCACCATAGTTACCATCACCACCATCATCACTACCAGCATGGTCACCATCAGCACCATCACCACCATCACCATAGTTACCATCACTACCAGCATGGTTACCATCAGCATCAGCAACCACCATCACCACCATCATCATCACCACCATCATCACTACCAGCATGGTCACCATCAACACCACCATCACCACCATCACCATAGTTACCACCATCACCATAGTTACCATCACCACCATCATCACTACCAGCATGGTCACCGTCAGCACCACCATCACCACCGGCACCATCATCATAGTTACCATCATCACTATCAGCATTGGCACCATCACCATAGTTACCATCATCATCATGGTCACCACCCTCATCACCATCTGTCATAACCATCATCACATCATATCTCCCTCCATCACTGTCATCCATCCATAGGTCACTTTGCTTTCTCTCCTGAGAACCGCAAGGGAGGAGAGCATCCGTGGATCAGGCATTGGCCGTAAGGTGGCATTACATAGCGCTAAGAGAGCAGTACCTGGAAAATATTGGAGAGGTCCCTGAGGTTGAAAACATAATGAAACTTAATGGCCGTGGGAAGAAACGTTGATGTCACTTTCTGGTGCAGGGCTGTTCCAGGAAAAAGACACATTGATTCTTGTGCACTCCTAATGGCCTCAGGAAGTGCAAAGCTTAAGCTATAGTTTCTAAAGCAAATGGACTGTGAGACGGTGACAATTTAAGTAAGAAATCTGCAGGGGGAGGGATTTTGCCGCTCTACTCATGTGTCAATCATTGCTATATACAGAATTTCCTATCTTCCGCCTCCCCCATCGAGCAATTGGATCTCATAATACCCTCCGTTGAAACATAGCGTCATTGAAAAAAAATATTGATTTGAAAGTATAAATAAAATATTTAGCAGAGGAAAGTATGAAGCTGCCATTGGCCTCATAATGCAGCAGGTCTTACGGACAGGAGAGGGGGCGAGGCTGGCCGGCTTACCCAGGGCGGAGGCCACCAGGTGGCTGCTCATCTTCTGGACCACAAAGGGTGCCGAGCGGTAGGACAGGTGCTGGCTCAGGATGGTGCTGTAGATGCTCATGAGGGCCTCCTGGCCCGGGAAGCTCACCGCAAACACGCAGAAGTGGCGCTGCCCAGAACAACCAGAGACCCTCGTCAGGCCGAGTGTGGGGACCAGCTTGGGGCAGGGCCGCCTTCCTGGGGAGCAGACTCTGTCCTTATCTCCTGATGTCTTGTGGGCATGGTCAGAATGGACAGGTTCCCTCAAGCCTTGCATGTGCTGAGAACCACTCCCCCACCACCGCCTTAGATACTGATTCCATCTCAAAACAGCCAAATTCACATCCCGCTCAGGGACAACTTGGCAGAAGCCATAGAGTGTCTCAGCGCAGCCTGGGCTTACATGTCAGATCTCTATCTGTCCAAGGTAATTCAAGGTGAGGTCCTGCCCGGATTACAGACACAGCACAGGATATCCTGCTAAGTCTAAATTTCACACAGAAAGTTTTTAGTACAAATGTATCTCAAACATTGTATGGGATGTGATTTGTTGTTTATCTGAAATGCAGATTTGCCCAGGCATCTGTATTTTCATTTGCTAAATCTGGCAGCCTCTTGACATCCCCACGAATGTGCTGCTATCTGAAGGGCTGGGGCGTGCTCCAGGGAAAGCCAGCCTGCCGCCCCTACCACCCCACATCCACGCTCTCATCCTCCTTGGACAAATGAGCTTCGGACTCATGCAGCTGACCGAGATGACTCCGGTTTCTGCCCACCTGAAGCCTGGGGTCGATGGTGAAGGAGCCGGCAGTGGGGTTCATGCACGCCACGTACTGACAGTTGTGGACGTCTTTCAGTGTCAGCTTCTGTCGGTCATACCTGCATTGGGGAGGCCAGCACCAAGCCCTGCCGCTGGTGCCCAGGAGCCACCCCAGCACCCCACCCACCCGGGTCATGCCTTGCATATGGGTTAAAAAAAAAAAACAAACCAAACACCTTGGGACTTCCCTGCTGGTCCAGTGGCTAATACTCTGCACCCTCAGGGCAGGGGCCCCAGTTTCAACCCCTGGTCAGGGACTAGATCCCACACAGCGCAACTAAAATCCTACGTGCCTAAACAAAGATCAAGTATCGCGCACGTGCTAACTAAGGCCCGGTGCAGCTAAATGAATGAATGAATGAAAATGAAAGTGAAGTCGCTCAGTCGTGTCCGACTCTTTGCGACCCCATGGATTGCAGCCTAAGAGGCTCCTCTGGACGTGGGATTTTCCAGGCGAGAATACTGGAGTGGGTTGCCACTTCCTTCTCCAGGAGCTCTGCCCAACCCTGAGATCGAACCCGGGTCTCCTGCATTGTAGCCAGACACTTTACCATCTGAGCCACCATAAACCTCAATAAATATCGATTATATGTGAAATGGCCAACTGGACTTCATGCTCTAGAGAAAAAAAATTTTTTTTTTGAGAAAATTTTTGAAACAAGAAGCAATGGAGTGGCTCGTTGTGCAGGCCTGGGTGTACATTTCAGCTCAACTGGGACTCTAGGGAGGCTGGCTGACCCCTCTGTGCCTTGAGTGCCCCACCCCACAACCCCCCAGGCCTGAAGCCCCATCAGCCCGGTCCTGTGTCCCAGCCCTGCCTCCCTGCCCGTGGCAGACCCCTCACCCCCAGCCTACCAGTGCCCGTGGTCCATGTGTTGCCGGATGAGGGTGTGGGGGGCCACCGTCCCGTACTTGTCCACCTCGGGCATGTTCATGTCGTCAATGAAGTAGATCAGCTTTTTGGTGCCTGGCGGTCCGTAGTTCCGCCCTGATTTCTTCTCCAGCGGCTTTTCGAGAACCCCTAGAGAAGGGAATGGGGTAGCCCCCACGGTGCCTGGTCGATCCCAGAGGCAGCAGCCTAAAGGGTAGCCCTGGGGGCCACCAAGGACAGGCGGGTTGGACTCCAGCCACCCAGGGAGGGAAGGAGAGAGGGGTGGGCACCACGGCTCCCAGGCAGGGGGGCAGAAAACTTGTGTCCCATTGACCTTGGGCCACCCGAGACCGGCTGTGAGCTCCCTGTGGGATCTGGTACCCCCACTATGGGGACAGAGACCAGTGGGTGGGGGGGCGTGGGAAATGGAGAGGCAGCTGTTGAGCTCCTGGGGCTGTGGTAAGAAGGGACGGGGCAACTCAGAGTGGGATCGGGGGCCAGCATGTCAGACAAGAGTGACCGGGTGTGTCCAGGCCAGGCAGTGAGCACCTGGGCTCATCCCCGACCTCACCCTGCAGCATGGCCGAGGTCGTGTAGAAGTTGAAGGGCACGGCCTGCACCAGGTAGTCGTCGGTGCTCAGGCTGTCCAGCTTGTCCCCCATCAGCACCGACTTGCCCGTCCCTGCGTTCCCCACCAGCATGACCGGCCACGACTTCTCCATGAGCAGGTCCATGAAGTAGCGGATGCGGATGGTTTCTGTGGTGTGCACCAGCGAGGCCTGGTCGGGGGCGGAGTGGGGCGGGAAGATGTCGGGGGAGGAGCCATGACCTCAGACAGACCCGGGCCTCCAGGTCCCACCTCCGGACAAACTTGCAGACCTAGGCAGTGTGTTAGATCCCCCAGTCGTACGGAAAAGGTCCTACTGATGGAAACTGTTTGCGACTGGATGTCCCGATGAGAAGTGTGGGGTGGGGCTCTGAGTCCCGCTCCTCAATCGCTGCCCATCGTCACTGTTCTGGGCAGTTTACCTGCAGCGGGACGTCGGGGTCCAGCTCGAAGGCGGGCACTTTTTCTGTCCACGGCAGGAACTTCTTGGTGTCAGGGTCTATGTAGTAGTCGAAGACTGTCCCTTGCGAAGGGAACTTGATCGTCTTAAATTCGTTGATCCACCACCTGCTGAACTCGACCCGATAATCTACAAGCTGTTGGGAGACAAAAGGGAGGCTCAGGAAGGGTCCCCCTGGGAGGAATGCCGGGAGAGCACAGCTGGGTGGCCGGCTGCTCACCTGGTCCTGGAACATGGCCCCCCCGAAGGCCCAGAAGCAGGCGAACACGAAGTAGAGCTCATAGAGCTCCTTGGCGG
Source organism: Ovis canadensis (assembly GCF_042477335.2). NCBI lineage: Eukaryota > Metazoa > Chordata > Mammalia > Artiodactyla > Bovidae > Ovis > Ovis canadensis. Next base: position 61,775,107 of record NC_091255.1, on the reverse strand, counting down.
AGTCGGGGGGTGTGTTCTTCTCGGTGAGGAGGCACTCGAGCAGGTAGAGGATCATCTGGGTGATGGTGATCTCAGGCACCGGCGTGATCTTCTTAAACCCGAAGCGGAGCTTGTCCAGGCAGGTGGGCAGGTACTTGTCGAAGAGGATCATCAGGTTGGCCTTCTCCGACTGCACCTTGCGCCTCTCAATCCAGCTGCTCACCACGCTGGGGAAGGCAGGAAGGTGCTGAAGGACCAGGCTACCGGGTGGGGTCCCTCTGGTGACCCTCCCCTTGCTGAAGGCTCCCACGTGATTCTGGTGCTCCTGCCTGGTGACGGGGCCAGTCCTGAGACCTTCAGAGGATCAGATGAGGGCACGCTCTTTCCCTGGGATTCTAGCTGTGGGGTGCTGTCTGCCTAGAACAACTAGGAGCCGCGCTTGCTACCCTCAGATGTGGCCGATGCTGAGGACAGTGGGGCTGCAATGTAGGAAGAGAGGGGAGGAGAGGTTTCATAACATCGTCTGGGGGACAGACAGGGAGGGGGCGGGAAGGGAAGAGAAGGAGAGGAGCAGGGACACATCGTGTGAGTATCTGGACTCCTGGATCCAGCCATGCCTGAAGCATGCACGGTGAATTGAGCCCGTTGACACTTTCAGTGGAAGAGTCCAAACCAATACAACAGGCCTTCCTGGGGAGCCGTGTTGCCTGGAGTGGGTTGCACAGAGGTGGTCCACCACGGCTGTGAGGGGTGTGGATTCCAGAGTCTGAGTGCCCGACTTGAATGGGCTCTGGCGTGGCCAGCGGTGGCCTTGGGTAAGTTACTCAACACGTCTGGGCCTCAGGTTTCTCATCCGTAGATGAGAGTGATGATGATAACTCCCATTTGGAAGGACTACCTGGGTTGATATTTTTAAGGCTTGGAGGACAGGGCCTGGTCCACAGTAAGTGCTAAATAGGCGCCTGCTAAAAGCGTAAAGAGTGCTGGCCGATGAGCTCAGTAAGCTATCATTTCCAGGATGCCCAGAGCGTAAGCAGGAAGCTCACGTTACCCAACGCAGCTTGCCTGCCCTCTGCAGACACGCCTTTCTGCAAGTGAGTGCATGTTCTGGAAGCTCTGAGTCTCACTACATCCCCAGCAGATGAGGGAACCAAGAGTTCAAAACCTCTGCCCTGTTGCCCCTGGGTTAACTAGGTAACAGGGCAGATTTTCAAACACTTGACAAGCAGACACAGGCAAGCAACCATGTGCAGTTAAGAACCGAATTCCAGGTACACTAGGTCTTCAGAACGGAGACCAATTTGCAAATCTATTCATAGACTGCTGCATTTGCCTTCTATCTTGCAGGCGGATATATAAAATTTTAAATTTTGCCTTGTTAGAGACATTTAGTGCATGCAAATGCATGTGCCAACTTTGATCTGCCAGCTCAGATATATAACACTGAGAGGACAAGAGGCTCCCCTGTGGGCACCTGTCCTGTCCCCGGAGGCCATGGGACCCTTGGACTGTGCTTCACGTCCCCCTCCGGGATGGCTGCCCCTGCGGGAGCGCTGCTCTTCCTCTGGGGCGAGGGGTGCCCTGAGCTGGCTCTTAGCCTCTCCACTTCTCTCCAGCAAAACCCAGGTTTCCTCTTGGTCCCCAAGGAGCCGCTCAGAGTCTCCTGGTCATTCCCCTGGAGCTCCAAGGACCACTCCCAGCCGAAGGGCGCGTCTTCTTCAGCCCACTCAGTGCCCCTCCTATGCCCACCCCTGCTGATCTGGCTCTTTCCTCCCCGCCCCTGCTGGCTGTCCCCCTGGGTGCCCCTCGGCCCCGTCAGCTTCTTTCTGTCCCCCTGCATCTTAGCAGCTCCTGCCCGGACTTTGTTCCAGTTCTCTTGCTTCGTCTGCTGCCCACCCTGGCAAAACCCAGACGTGCGACGTGGACAGAGTTGGTGGTCCCTCGGAAGACATGTCCCCCTGCGGTCTGTGACTGTGGCCTTATTTGGGAAAAGGGTGCTTGCAGATGAAATCAAGGTAAGACTGGAACAAGACTGGAACATCACGGAGGAGGGTGGGCCCTGATCCACTGCCTGGTCCTTCTAAGAAGGGAAATTATGACACACAGAGGCGTGTGCGGGGTGGGGGGCACCTGAGGTTCACAAAGTGGCCACGCCCGTCTACCAGCCAGGGATTGCCGGCAGCGCTAGAAGCTGGGGAAGAGCCCTGGAAGAGGCCCCCTCAGAGCTTCTGGAAGGAACCAGCCCTCCCAGGGCCTGGTTTCAGACCTCTGGCCTCCAGAAGCAGAAGAGGATAACCCTCCATTGTTTGCAGCTGCCTGGTCTGTGGCCCTTGGTCATAGTGGCCACAGGACGCCAGCAAAGAGGGCGGACAGGTGATGCTGAAGAAGACGGCGCAGGGTGCTGGGTCTCGGCGGCCCCCAGGCCCCTGTGGGTCAGGCCGGCTCCAGTCCCGCCCCTGCCAGGCCACGGCGCTCAGCACCCCTCCAGCCCCCGCCTCGCTGTGTGGGGAGCTGGGCACACAGAGCACCAACTCTCCGCCTCCCCGACTCCCCCCACTCGCCTGCACCTGGAAACCCTCCTGCCTCTGCTCCACAGCGCTCATCTTTCCCAGCTGCTTCAAGACTCATTTCCAGAAAGACCCTCCTTTCGAGGGCCTCCTCCCTGTTCCTGCTCCTCGAATTGCCACCTGGCTTCTGGCTCTGTCATGCCAGGAAGCTGTTCTGCCTGAGTTAGCGGTCAGCTCCCAGCTGCCAAAATCCAGCGGCAACTTTCTGTCCTTGGCTCCTGAGGCTCCAGACGCGACCCTCTCAATCCCGCCTCCCCTTCTGAGGCTTCTTCCTCCCTGGGTGTGCAGGAGGCCACCTTCCCGTTTCCCTGCCTCCTGTTCCTTCTGGAAGCGCTTCCTCCCCACATCTCTTATCACGTTCCATGCGTCTCCTGGAGACCCAGTTTCCTCAGCACCGAGCAGCCTAGGGTCAGACACGCACAGGAAGCACTGGTTGAAGAGGTGGATGGACAGATGGCTGAATGAGCGCAGCCACGGTGTTTCTCGTGAGCCTGTCAGTCCTGGAACGCTGCACCGGGGTTTCTACGTAAGACCATGCAGGACGTCCTGGCATGTAAACTGCTAGCCATGGGTCCAAGAGCGAAAATGTACCTCCAAGTTCAACGCCAAGCCTTCCATTTCTCACGATTTCAAACATTTCTCACATCCACCCCTCCTCCCCATCCCCAGTGGCCACCTGTCGTCTGCTGGCATGAACTCTTTCCTTCACATCAGAGAGGGCCCCTGTGCCAGCCCCTAGGCTGGTCCAAGGCCAGTCCCTTCCTGCCAAGAGCATCTTGATGCTTCACTGTCCATCCGCCAACACCACACTGCTGCCCGTCCCTGGGAACCTCACACTCTCGCTCCGATGTGCCTTAAATGTTGGTTCTCACCTGAAACGCTTTCCACTCGGAAAGCTCCTTCTCCTCTCAGGGGGGCGTCCGCCCAAACTCCAGCTCCCCTAGGAAGACTTCCTGTCTCCATGACAGGCCCAGCCCCTCCCTTTCCACTTGCTTCATCGGCCGCCGTGATGCAGTCTCCGGGCATGTCATCACTTATTCACACGTCTCTCCTGCATCCTTGCATTGCAGTGACAATGCTGCCCGCGGAGGGCCTGGCACACGGTGCTTACCGTATGAATGAATAAGCGAGTGAGTGGATGTGTGCCCAGGCAACACTGAAATGCCGCCACCCTTCCCTTTTCCTCTGCATAGTTTGAAGGAGAACGAAAGCTCAACTCACGGGTTCCAGCCCAGGTCGGCAGGGTTGATGTACAGGATGCCGGCTCTGGAGACAGTGGCCGGCGTGGCTGTCCTCAGGTGGCTGATCTCGAACACCAGCCGCATGGTGCGGTTCAGGGGGATCCGCTCATTGCTGGCCAGGGTGAGGACCTGGAGAGGGGCGTGGGCCTGTGGGTTTCAGCTGCAAGAGCTCCCTTGTCCTGAGGCGGCCACAGGCCCCATCTCAGAGGAGGGGGAGGCCAGAGACACCCTCTGCATCCCACCAGCCACCAACCGCTTCCCTAACCCAGCACCTCTCTGCCATCCTAGATGTCAGCACCTCCTCCACCCCTCCCACCCCAGGGCCATGGAGAGCACCCAGACGTGCGTGGACCATGCAGGACTTCACTCTGGGGTTAAATTTGCCTCATCAAACCATGACTCCTCCTCCCTTTCCTGGGGAATGCTGGGGTTCCCTCCTCCACCCAGTTGAGAATCACTTTCTTAAGCTGCTTTTAGACGATTCTTGACGTCATCTGCACCTTCCAAGATATTAGCTTCCCCTCCCACGTGGTGCCACCCACCACGTGGTCAGGTAGGAACGCTCCCCGTGCCTGCACCCTTCGCCCACGCTGCCCAAAGAGCATTTGAGCTGGCCTGGGCTCAGTGGGCCTGCATCCTGCAAGGACTGTGCCTCGGGATGGGGGCTTCCCCTGGCCCCTCACCGTCTATAACACTCTGTGCAGAGCTCCAGACAGGCCCCATCCTCAGTCCCCACTCACAGCGGGTCCTGCCCCTGTGGTTTTGGGGGGTCGGCTCTGGGGTCGCGGGCCCCTCGCACCTTGTTGTCGTCCATGACAGTGTTGAGAGACTCGATCCACATGGGGTCTATGTCTCCATCGAGCACGATCCACTTGGGGCCGTCGTGAGTGATGTTGGCCAGGTCCCGCATGATGGTGGAGAAGAGGCCTGCGGGCGGTGGGGTGGATCAGGCCTGGCTCTGGGCAGCAATCCATGGGGGCGCTGACAGCACCCTGGGCATTCCCCGGGCCAAGGCCCAGCCCGCCCCCTCCTGCGCCCGGCCGGCCGGCTGGCCCTGGCCTCTCTCTCAGAGGTGGCCAGTGCCCTGCCCCAGCCGGACAGTGGATGCTCAGGCGGGAGGGGACCTGGCTCACTTCCTGCCCTTCTCCTGACCCCAAGGCCCCCCTCCTTGATGCCTCCACCCCTGCCCCACAACACCTCCCTCAAGTCTGGTCCATCCTCAGATTTGACAGTCCTACGGGGAGCGCCACGACCCCAACTAGGACCCCACCCCTTCACTCCTCACTCCCCACCTTTCTTCCATCAGTAAAGGTTTGCTGAGTGCTCAAGTCTCAGACTCAGAGCATGGGGCTTGGGGATAGTTACAATCCCCTGCTCACCTCACAGAACTTGCATTCCAGTGGAGAGGGGCAGGGGAAACCCAAGATACACACACAGAAACAGATACAGGGTCACAAAGAGAAAGCAGGGTGAGGGGCAAAGGACCCTTGCAGGGGAGACTGGAGCAGAGCCCCAGCCCAGCCCGGGAAGGGGGTGACGGAAGCTCAGGCAGGGTAGGGGAGCCGCTAGGACGCAGGCACCCCTCCTTCCATCCGCTCCAGTGCCCCTTCCTCCCCCTGGGGCCCCTCTCTCTCCTCCAGCCCCTCACTTGTCCTTTCCCCAGTGTCCCGGGTTCTTTTTATGAAGCACAGACCTCGTCAAGGCCCTCCTCCAGGGAAGCAGCGTTCCCAGCCCCCGAGGCTCCAGCCTGTGTTTCTGGGTCCCTCCCCGCTCCGTGGACCGCAGTGCGGTGGCCCTGCTCGGGGCTGCTGTGCTGATGCTCACATGTCCGTGGCTTCCCCGGTTCCCCCGCCTGGTGGAGTGAGCCGGCTCCCCTCTGTGATCTCCCTGCTCTCTGTGAGTGCCATCAGGATGCTCCGTGTGTATGTGTGGCCCCCTGCCCCAGCTGGCCCTGCCGAGGGTCTCCCTTGGGGGCCTGGCTATGGGTTCACTGCACGGAGCCCGGCCGAGCATCCACAGCAAAATCGGCGGGCCGTGGACCCAGGCCTAGGACGCCTGCTCTGACCCCTGGTCCCCTTAGTCCCGCGGGGACCCTGCTCTGTTACCATCTTTCCACTCCCTGGTTGCCGGGTTGATGATGCCAAAGAGTTCGTCACAGGTGACGGCCTTGGGGTCCAAGTCCACGGCCACCGGCTTCCTCTTCAAGTTCTGGTAGGTCTTGTTCAGAGACCTGAGCACCTGCACCAAGCGGGGGCTGCTCACGCGGAGCTCGGGGGCTGCGCCCCATGCCCAAACCCTGCACCAGGGCCCTCGTGCGAGCTCACAGGGCCTGTGAAGACCCACGGGCAGAAGCCCCGCCTTGGGCCCGCTTCGCCCGGGAGACACGCAGGCGCATTTGCATCCTCCAGAAAACACCCAGGGCCACTCCAGGTGCCCCGCGATCGCTCCTCTGTGCACAGCGGACGGCTGCTGTGCCAAGGCCTGGGAAAATTCACATTGTTCCTGATAATACAAGTAATGTGTGCTCGCTGGGAAAAATTACCTGCAACTCTTCCACTGAGAGAAGAGTTTTTAAGGACATTTGAGGAGGTTCACGTGGATATGCGTGTAGATACACACACATACATACATTCCTTTTTAGAGAACTGGCTCATACAGTTTCTGCTTTTTAAAAATAACTTGAAGTGAGCATCCCTCGCGTTACGCAGTCTTAAGAGATGATCTTTAATAACAGCATAATTGTCCATCCTGTGGGCGTCTAGCTGAGTGCTCGGCTGGTTTAGAATTTTCCGATGTTAGGGGTATCAGTAATGCTGGCCGCCACCCTCTGCTTCCCACTGTGCCCCAGGCGATGGCAGGGGGCAGGAGGGTGGGGATTGGCTGCAGACAGGTGGATGACCAGCATCAAGGGAGAAGGAACGGAAGGAGAGGAGGCCTGGAAGAAGGGTCTTAAGGGGGGACCAGGCTCGCCAGCCACTCTGCACCTCCTCCGCTGTCCCTGTCACCCAGCACAGCTCCCTTCCCAGCCCATGACACTCTTCGGGGGCCCCGGGGGCCCTGGGCTGGGTTTCAGGAAGGCGCGTACCTGGGACTTGCCGCTGCCCGCGTTCCCGATGACAAACACTGAATGCCGGACCTGCAGCAGCTCCTCCAGCTGCACCACCTTCAGCACGAAGCTGTCCTCTGCCTGCAGCTGGAGCTCCATGATGCTCTGCTTGATGACCTGGGAGGGGGGGCAGGCAGGACGGGGTGCTGGGCCCACCATGCAGGACCGGGGAGCCCCCTGCCAGGGAAGAGATCAGAAGGGAACAGCGGCCCTGCCCGTGTGGGTGTCCAGGTGCTCGGCCGTGGGTGCTACCGAGACCCCATGCGGGGGATGGGTTTGTCCGAAGCCCCTTCTGCTTCTTCTTCTGACCCTCCAGTATTGAGAAAGGGGCTGGAGAGGCAGTCTGTGGCCTCAGGACATTGCTCAGGGCAGAGGGAGACACGCACGTGTGGCCATTGCCTGCTGGCAGAGACAGCCATCATCCCTGTGTGGTACCTGCCACTTAGGTGGTGGAAAGTGATGGTGGAAAGTGAGGTCCTCGGCAGCAAGGAGGCGCTGGTGGGACCCCAGCCATACCCACCTTCTCAAAATTCAGGTCCCGTTTCCGAGGCACATCCAGGGCGGGGAAGAGGTCCCCGATGAGCCCCATGAACACGGGCAGGTCGTCGGTGACGATCTTGGGGATGTTGAAGTCCCTGAGTGCCCTCATCAGCACTTGGTCCTCTGCCCGGCTGGGGTCACCCCTCTTCAGGGAGCCGGCCACCACCAGCACAGACTTGATGGCTCGCAGGCCCCAGTCATAGTGATCCTGCGGGTGGGTGGGCAGGCATGAGCGTGCCTCCTGACGTGCCGGGACCGAGGCTGGGGAGCTTCGCCAAGCCATCTGGGAGGCAGCCCAGGCTGCCTGCATTTGTCATCCCTCCCGCCCCCGGCACCGTGGGCCCCCGGACAGTCACACACCTGCTTTGACAGCAGCTCTTTGCACAAGGTGTAGAGTGTGATGAACTTCCTGGCCAGAAGGCGGGCCTCCAGAAAGCCCTCGGCCACCAGCATGATCTCACATATCAGTTCAAAGTCGGGGACCACCATGGCGCAGGGCCTGAGGGGTGCAGGGGGTCTGTCTTGGCTTCTCCCATCCTCCACCCCTGCCCCCACCTGCCCCTCAGGACCTCACCTTCCAGGAGGACCACAGCCTTACTGGCAGAGATTCTAGGTGCAGAGCAGCTTCCCAGACCCCCTCCCCTCCACTTGGCTCCCCTCGCATCTTTACTGGTGCTCCCTTGCTCTGCACAGGGGTGTCTCCGGGCCCTGCCCCCTTTACTCAACTCCTCTGAGAGTCACCTGAGCCCTGTCTCTGCCCATCACCTTGTACCAATCGGCTGTGTGCATGCTCACTCTCTCAGTCGTGTCTGACTCTTTGTGACCCCATGGACTGTAGCCCATCAGACTCCTAAGTCCATAGGATTTCCCAGGCAAGAGTACTGGAGTGGGCTGCCATTTCCTCCTCCAGGGGATCTTCCCGACCCGTGGGCAGGTGATGCCTAAAACGGGACCTTCCTCTCCACCCCTTGGGAATCAGAGAGTGGGAAGACACCGTCTGCTCCTTACAGAGGTCCTGGCCAGCTAGCCCCTCTCACCCCGGCCTTGTTTCCCATCCCCGCCTCCCCAAGCCCCCTCTGGGTTGACCCAGCCCTCCACAGCCGCTCTCCTGGGCCTTGCCCCCGCCGCACACCTGAACAAGGCCTTTAAGTTCTCCGGCAGCTCCGTGCGCCCAGCATACCCCGGGTTCATGGTGATGAAGATGCCGACAGTGGGGATGAGACTTATCATTTCTCCCAGGAAATTAAACGTTTTCTTTTTGGCCCGAATCGCATCTTGGACACATTTTACCTAAACGGTTGGTACATAGATGGGTTCATGCGGGAACAGCTAACTTCGATGGGCTGGACGGAGCTTCATTTGCGCTAAGGCATGTGAGTGGCTGTGGATTTGCAGCTTTGGATTTTAAACTTCGATACAATTGTAGATTCACGTGCAGTTTTAAGAACAGAGAGGGGATCCCGTGGGTCCCTCCCCAGCGCCCCCCAGTGGTGACCGCGTTACAACATCACCACCAGGACAGCAACGTGGAGATGACCGACATTTCTGTGACCTCAGATGTAGTCGCCCTTGACAGCCACCCCCACCGCTCTGCCACCACAACCCCCGACTCCCTGCAACCGCTCATCTGCTCCCGTTTCTGTAAGGCTGTCTTCCATTAACCTTAGTAAGTAGGATGGTACAGTTTGCCATCTCAGACGGGCTTTGGTCACTCAGAGAGACGCCCTGGGGGTTCCTCCAGGTCGAGGCTAATCCTCGTTATGTGACGTTCCGCCCCTTAGCCGTTTTGTGTGTCTGTTCCTGCTCCGGCCGTGACCCGTGGGCGGGCTGATTGGTAGCCATCCCCACATCAGATACTCAGCATCGGGTGAAATCTTATTTCTGGGACCATTAGCTGCCTTTGACCCTTGGTGCCCGCTGAGCAGCTGCAAACCTCCAAGCCACCACTGGAGGGCGCCCTGTACCCACGGTTAAGACCCACTCCGAGTCTGGGGCTCCCAAGCAAAGCCCAGGACTTTCCTGCCAGACCGGTGTGCGGTGGTGTGTGCGGCTCACACCCCAACAGGGCGGGGCCTGGAGGTGGGACCCCGCCCCCCCAAACCACCACGTGGAGCCTCTCCTGATGTTCCATTCCAGTTCTTGCTCCTCTACTTCAGTTCAGAGCTCCGCATAATTTTCCTGGGGTCTGTGCACTGACTTTGGGGGTTGGGGGTCCCCAAGGCAGCGGTCAGCACTGCCAGAGAGTCCAGGGGGCACTGACTGCCCCCATCTTCCCTTTGCCTTGCTGGCCTCTGGTTCCAGGGCTTGGGGATAGTTCTATGTCTACATCAAGAGGGAAACAGCAGTGAAGGAGGCCAGCTACCCACACTCACCCCTAATCCTGCCAGCAAACCCATTCTATGGATTAGGCAATGGAGTCATGGAGAGTTTAAATAGAGCCCAGAACTAGGCAGTCCTGCACTCCATCATGGGTATTCCCCAAATACCTGGGCACACTTCCTTTCTCCCAGCACTCTTATCTAATTGACAAGCTCCTATGCACACTTCAATGCCCAGCTCCACTGCGAACTGAAACAAAGCCGTCTGTCCTGGACCCTGGGCAAAACTGACTGTCCCCTCATCCGTATTCGGCGACAAGTGTGCCGCCGTGTCTGACCCTTCTGTGCGCCCCACCAGACTGTAGGCCTCCGAAGGACAAGGCTGGGGTCCCGCCCACCTCTGTGCCACAGCCCCACTCAGGCTGACCTGACCATACTGGGAACCTGACGAGCCCCGACGTGGGAGGGCAGCGAGTTCCCAAAGGTGACCCCGAGGTCGCACGGGGGCCCTACCTGTACAGCGATCACGGACAAGACTTCCACGGAGATCCGATTAAACTCGTCGAAGCAGCCCCAGGCTCCGGTCTGGGCCAGGCCCTTGTAGATATTTCCGCAGGACTAGAAAAGGTGACAGGGAGAAGTGAGCAGTGGAGAGTCCTGCCAGGAGCCTCCACTTGCCCTGTCAGCTCCTGCCCAGGCTGGGGGTCAGGTTCGGGAGCTTTGGGGCCCCTGGGAGGCTAGAGGCAGGTCGTCTACTCCCTGGAGGAGTCAACACTACATGGGGCTGGGTGCCAGGAAGAGCCCAGATCCTCCCTGAGCTGAGGGCTTTGCCTGGACTCAGATAAGGCCGTACGTGTAAAATTCACCCTGGCATTTTCCACTAGCACACAAGGAAGGGGCCTTTCCTCTAAGGTGGAGGAGACGGACTCAGGCCCTTGAAGGATAGACGGGGTGATTCTTTGGTGTTCATACACAAGATTCCTTCTAGGAGGATCCAACTTCAGATTTCACTTCTCTAAAACCCAGGAGGTTGGTGTGGGCTGTGGCCTTGACAGTCAGGGGGCTGCTGTCCCCACCCTCAGCCTCAAGATGGGGTCTCCTGGACCCTGGGGATCCCACGGGGTTGGGGCAGGGAGGCCCCAGGGGGCCACGCTCATGACCTCAGTGCCCCCAACCCTTCCCACCAGAGGCTGCTTTGACCTGACCTCCACGGTCTTCTTTCCTGGGCCCTTTAAGAACTGTGGCTGTGCCGCAAAGCCTCTGGGCCACCCCCTACCCCCTGCCCCCTTGAAGGCTCTCACTCTCTCTGGTGCTCCCAGTTGCTGGGACAAGCTTGGGATGTAGGTTGGGAAGGGTTGCCTCCCCAGTGGGGGAGGATGTTTGCGGGTGGGTCTTGTCCACCCTGGGATCCTCTACCAGACACATTGGTCATGCCCAAGAGGCCAGCCAGCAGTGCCACCCGCCCAGCGGTCACTTGGGGATTGTTGGCTGCGGCCTCCTGGGGGAGGGGACTCCAGGGTCCCCTGGACGTGGGGTGTCTACCTTGTAGTCCATCTGCTCAGAGCAGTTGAAGACGTAGACCATGGTGCCCAGGGCTCTGCCCAGGTCCTTGGTCGTCTCGGTCTTGCCGGTCCCGGCGGGGCCAGCAGGAGCTCCGCCCATGATCAGATGGAGGGACTGGGTCAAGGTTATGTAGCATCTGTAAGGGATGTTCAATCAGCCTGTGGGTGGCAACCCCAGGGCTGCCCGCTTTCTTTTACCGTGGGTCGGTGATGGCCCCTGAGCCCCAAGGTGGCACCAAAGAGGGCTCAAAGGGGCCAAGGAGGACTTGAGATGTCACCAAGGGGCGAACGCTGTCCTGCTGGAGCAGACGCTATGTGAGGCCCGAACCAGCCTCGGCACTGGGGGGTTGGGGGGGACGTTACGGTGCCCACCCAACGCAACAGCCGCAACACAGGCGCTGAGGACCTGGTCTGAGTGCTTTTTGGTGTTATATGATTCACTTGACCCTCGACAAGCTGCTGCAGATTTATAAAACATCGTCCCCATTTTACAGGCCCTCAGAAAGGCTAAGCAACACCCCTAAGGCCACACAGCCAGGGTCAGAATGAGGGAACAAGGTCTCGGCTCCAAGGCTGGGTGCCTGAAAGAAGGCAGAACTGAACCTGAACGCAGGTCCCCCAACCCAAACGCCCGCATCCGTCAGCCTCAGCAGGGGACATTTGGGTCTGACGGTGCAAGGACGTGTGGGGAAGAGCCTAGAGAAAGGGTGCGATTCCCTCCCCTGCATTGTTCACGGCCAGACGGGAAGGCGGCTGGGGCCCTCACCTGTCCGTGAGTGGGGTGATGACCAGCCGCGGCGTGTTGCCCAGGTACTCATATGAATACTGGATCTGGGCGTCGCAGATGTTGGCAAAGCAGTGCTTCCGCTCCTCGTCCCAGCGGTGCCGCAGCTGGGACTGCCAGGTGAAGGCCTGGGAGCTCTCCACCTGCGGGGGGAGCAGGCTGGCTTGCCTCCAAGCGGTCCCTGACCCTGGGGTGCTTCCAGCTCCCCATCCTCCCCAGGTGCCCCCATCAAGCCTAACACCACCCTCCCACTGCTGAACCGGGGGCACTTCTGATTGGGCTGTTCATCCAGTGGCTTACCAGGGGTTAGACTAGGGGTGAAGGATGGGGTAGCCACTGCCTGGAGAAGTGTCCCCCCTGCCCCACTGAGGAAGAAGAGGTAACTGGGGTGGGGGATGCTGGCTGGAGTCCTGAGCCCCAGGCCCCCACCCTGGCTCCTGGAACCCCCCGGCGCCCTTGCCTTGGCGGTGATCATCTTGGCCACCACGTCCCGGGCGTGGACGTCGATGGTGCAGATGGTCATGATCTTCATTCTGTCCCCTGCGCTGAGGTTTCCAATGAGCAGGGTGATGAGCGCGTTCAGCTGGCTGATCTGCGGGAGCAAACATGCCTCCCTCGGACACGGCTCCAGGGGTGGCCTCAGGGGTGGCCTCCGGGCTGGGCGGGTCCCCCTAGGTGCTCGGGAACTGCCCCTCCCCCGTGGAATATCAAGGAGTCACTAAAAATGGTGTCTATGAAGATCTGATGTCGTGAAAGACGGCAGACAGTGAGTGAAAACAGGATTTTAAAGCCACTTGGATAGTTGTATCTTTTTGCCTAGGAACTGATTATATGTACACTAGGTTAGCTAAGAGTCTGTTGACAGGGTTATATCTTTCATTTTAAACACTGTCTTTGGTTTCTAAATTTCTAACCAAGAATCTGTCAAAAAATCAAATCGAAATAGAGAATTAAAGTCGTGTATTTCTGAAGCAGTTACTCTTGGGCTGAACAGCTGTTGCCAATATTTGGCTGCTTTTGACTCAGGAGTGGCAGAGGCACAAGCCGGGGCCTCACAGAGCAAGGTGCTTGGACGGACACGGAGGTGGGCGGGACACACCTGCTTCTTGTTGTAATCTTTGACAGCATTTTCGTAGCCTTCCTCCAGCCGGGCAAACGCCAAGCCCACCTCGGTTGTCCACCAGATTTGGGTGCATGTGAGCGCGATCTGGAAACAGAGGGGGGCCCCAGGACCCCGCCACGTGAGTGCCGTTTTCTGTCCGATGGAAGAGTTCACACCAGATACGGTGGCTTTTCACCGCCGGACTGTGGCTAACCCAGGACGGGTGAGCTCCATCCACCCCTCCCCGCATCTCAGAGCTGCCCCGTCCACCCAGCTCGGACCTGGGCGGGGTAGTCAAAGATCCATTGCTCTCTCGGTTTCTCCTCATAGGTCACCACAGCCTCGGGGATCTCGTGGCGGAGCGTGGCGCACATCCTGTCCAGCACCCGGTTCAGCCAGACCTCTACCTGGGGACGGAGCCACGGGGACCAGAGAGGGTAAGCACGTCTCATCCGAGGACGTGCTCTGACAATTTACGAAAGAAATGACCACTTGTCCTCATCCTTACCATCATTCCAGGGGTAGAAATGCCCAGATTTTCTGAGCGGCAAGAATGGCCTGCTGGAAAAACGTGTTCAGCAAGGCTAGCTGTACCCACAAAACTAGTTGCCTTGGGCTTTCGTGTGCATTCACAGAAGGGAGAGGGAGCGAGAGAAAAAGCTAGAGAAGACGGTCTATGTCTGAGCCCACGAAGTGGTGCTGATATTCCGGGACAGGGCAACTGTCCCCCGGGCCCTGCTGCCCCGTGTCCCAGGCGGATTCTGACTAGCAGAGCCCCACTTGTCCCCAGGGGCATTCTCTCAGGGTCTGAGATGGTCACACGGACAAACTGGCTGATGAGCCTTGCGTGCATTTTGAAATACAAACCTTCAGCTAACTGCCACCAGGGGGAAAATACCCGAATGGGATAATCAGGTTGGTTTTTCTTTTAAGCTATTGATAGAAGCACAAAGCTCGCTGTAGATCAGTGGTTATGTCTGTAAGTGGTTAAGTGTGGGAAGTGTCTGAACAAATCGATGAATGGATCCTGCTGACCCTGTCCAGCCAGGCACTCTGAATTCAACTTGTTGGAGCTCAAGTTTTCTCGCATGAGATTTTTAATGCCCCAAGCCAATTTACCTCCAAATTACATTTTGCTTAGGCAAAATGTAAGACTTGATTTGGATGCTTGAATAATACTTGGGCAAAGAGAAGGGGGAGAGGGCAGCCAGGAAGCTTGCTGTCAGCAGAAGGGAGCAGCCTCCTGGGCTGGGGAGGTGGGACAGGGGGCCGGGCTGCCCAGGGTAAGGGAAGCCCTCTGCTAAATATGGAAGCTGTAAAGCCCGTCGTGCTGAACAGGGATGAGACCTTGGCAGGTGTGCATGGCACCCTCCAAAGTGGTCCCCTTGGCATTAATAATAATAGAACAACAAAGATTTAAGGGCATTAATAAATCTGTTCTCTCCCTCCCTTCCCCCTCTTCATTTCTCCTTTCTTTCTTTTCACAGGTCACCTCAGACTGCATAGGCAAGGCTGTGCAGGGACTCCTAGAAAGACGTCCCTTAAGCATTTGTTCTGCGAGGCCAAGGGAAGAGGAGAGAGGGCTGGCCACGGGCTGCTGCTGACAGCCTCTCTGTGGCCGTGAGGTCCCGGCCACGGGGCGCCGCCACCCCAGGGGCAGCTCTCTGCGCGTCCCCGTGGTGGCTCGCACCTGCCCTGAGAGGTCGCACTCCTGGTCGAAGTCCACATACTCGTCTTCCTTGCTGTACATGCCCAGGCCGAACTTGAGCGGCTTCCCACTGGCGTCCAGGCGGAACTTCAGTTTACACAGGCTGTCGAAGAGCTTGGACAGATGGCGGCTCACCTGGATTTCGGGGTCGGAGGGGGAGAACGTTGGATTTTGCAACCTAGGGGTTCGCAGGTGGATGCCCGTGGCCTGGGTCTCCCTCGGGCGGTCTTAAGCATCATTTTTTTTTTTTTTACTTATTCTCCCCCACCTCCCTACCCCCAGCCTCTGGGATGCTGATTAAACACACTTCACCAACAAAGGAAACAGCAAACTGCTCGGCAGAATCTTCTGAATGTCTGTTTCTTCTCTTCCCTGAGAAGGTTCTGTCCCAGGGGGCACGGGGCCTATGCCCGTAAGTCAGATGCTCAGAACCTAAACCGTGGGCCGCCCTGGGGTTCCCGTACCGTACATCTGCAACCCCATGATTAAAATAAAATATGGTCCCCTCCCTTTGCCTGGATGCTCGCCCTTCTCTCTTTTAGAAGAGAAGCCTCACAGGGGCTTTTCCTCCCGGTGTCTGGGGTTTAGTAGGATGAGCGGCTTGTGTCTTAGAAACGGGCATCTCACCCATTTTCCAGAGCACAATGATGGAGCTCAGGGTGGGAAGGGCCAGCTCTGAGAGAGGTTCCGGGTCCTTCTGTCACAGCCCGACCCCTGGGCGGCTTCTGGTGTGGACCACCTCTCGGACACTCCTCCAACATCCTGGGGCCACCCGGACATGAGGCCTGGTGCCCCTTCGGACCATCAGGGGCCCACCTACCTCCACGGGGTCATTTCCATTGGAGAGAATGTCCAGGAGGTCAGCTGAAGAGACAAAGTAGAACCTGGGGAAAGCCAGTCTTTTCGTCTCTAAATATTCAGCCAAGGCCTTTTCGCACACAGCCAACCTAGGGGCAGGGAACGAGGCTGCTGAGTCCTGCTTGACAGAAGGTCTCTTCAGCCCATCTTTCCACGTGCTGGATAGATGACCCTGGAGATGCCCAGGCCATTCACAGCCCCAGTTTGATTCAAATCTTCCAGGCGGACACGCTCATTCTCAGCCAGCCCCCACACTTGTGGACATCGCCAGGCAGGAGGGGCTACAGTTGAATCTCTGCCATCGTGGCTTCCTCTGAGGCTGAAGGCAGGCTCTGTGGCTAGGGTGGAGGAAGTGACAGGTGCTTCTAGGGAGGGGATGTGTTAACCCACAACCTGGGGGTTTCCTGGCCTGGCCAGCAGGGTAGCGAGGGGAGGCGCATGACTCGGGTTTCTGCCACAGTGAAGCCCCTCGTCTGGACAGGTATGGGACCCACCTCTTCTTCAGGTCCTCAAGTTTGTCGTAGAGGCCAGGTTTGTTGGTGGCTTCAACCACGTTGGGTGTTTTCACCGCGTCTTCCATCAGGGCCTGGGAGGACAAAGGGATCACCGTGGCATCAGGAGCCCTGTTTGCACCAAGGGAGCCATTTCCAAAAGTGCCCAAAGGCAGGAGCCGGAGAGCTGTGTTCACCTTGAACTCCACGTCGATGTTATCAAAGCTCTTGGAGTCCTCCGGCAGCTGGGCGCGGATGTCTTCAGAACCGATGAAGATGCTCTCCAGGTGGCTCCAGGTTCTCTGGACCTCGAACCAGATGGAGATGACCGAGTCCGCCGTGGACAGCTTCTGCTGCCAGCTGGTCACCTCCTTCAGGAAGTGGGACAGGTACTTGGACATCATCAGGTTCTGCAGCTGCACCTGGTTATCCTCCAGCGTCTCCACCAGCACCTCGTCTGACTTGAGCATCATGGTGCCCGTCCGTGGGTGCGGCTCGTGCTCGAACTCCATGGTGGACCAGGTGCTGTCCAGGGCTTTCAGCACCTTTCGGAGGAACAGGAACCGGGTCAGCAAGGATCTGGCAAGAATCACTGAAGAGGACCCAGAGTTTCCTGGAACGTGGAAGGAGGCCCTGCTCTCAGAAAGCCAAAATGTTCGTGCCAATGTTATTCACAGTGGCCAACAGATAGAAGCAACCCAAATGTCCCTCAGTGGGTGAATGGATTGACAACATGTGGAGTATTCATATAATGAAATATTATTTGGCTGTAAAAAAGAATGAAGTATGGACACATGCTACAACATGAAGGAAACTTGAAAACATGCTCAGTGAAAGAAGTCAGACACAAAAGCCCAGATTCTATATGTTTACATGTATATGAAATGCACAGAAAAGGCAATCCTATAGAAGACAGGAAGCAGTAGGTCAGAGCTGAGATGGGTGCAGGTGTGAGAAGATGGGGAGATACTAGCTAAAGGGTCTGGGTTTCATCCCTTTTTGAGGAGATGAAAATGTCCTAAAATTGACTAATTCTAACACGTGATTGCTGTACATTTCTGTAAATATGTTAAGAGCCATTGAACTGCACACTTTAAATGGGTGAATGGGTATGTGATTTATAGCTCAATAAAGCTGTTTAAAAAAGAAAGCAAGCCCAACTGTGACCATTCAAACTCAAAAAACCGATGAGGAGAGAGGTTTGAATTGCAAAGGAATCCTCCAGCATTTTCATGTGTCCTGGAATGGCCCCTAGGTACCAGCTGATGGCCAGCCCTCCTGACCACTGCCTACCCTGCCCCAGCCCCATTCAGCGTCTCAGAAGGCAGAGGCTGAGGCAGGATGGACCACAGAGGAGGGTGCTTCACGGAAAGAGAGGAGAGTTCAGTCAGGCATTAACTGGTGGTACATTAGTTTCAACCCTACATCAGCACATTCAACAGGCGTCAGGCTGGTGGTTCAGTTTCAGCATCATTCCATATAAAACAAACTTCACTGTCAACAAAGGATACCTTTTCCATCCCAGACTCCTTCACAGCCTTGTCGACAATGTTTCGGACCTCATCCTCGTATTTGTGTAGGTTCAGCTGGAGTAAATCTGCCAGGGTGGTCTCATCTGACATTTCAAATTTCACCTGCAGAGGAAAAAAATAGGCACATTTCACATTCGGTCACATGCTCTCCAGGTGAGGGACACCTTTGTCCTTCATGTAGAGGCTGGCGAGGGAGGAACCCAGGCCATGAAGCGGGTGTTGGGAGTTCCGTGACTTGGGCAGACACTCCTCCAGGCCTCTCCTCCCTGTAAGACTGGTAGCAACAGAGCCCACCAGGACTTCAGAATGTGACCTTATTCAGAAATAGAGTCTCTGCAGTTGTTAAGGATCTTGAGATGAGATCATCTCGGGTCAACTACACAGAACGCGATGGCAGCTGTTTTCAACATGAAAAGAAGAGGGAGGTTTGAAATGCAGAGGAGGCCAGGTGACCGCGGAGGCAAGGATGCTTCAGGTGCAGGCACTAGCCAAGGGCCGCCTGGGACCACCAGAAGCTGGGAGAGGCAGGGGAGGGTCCTCCCCTAGACATCGGAGGGATCATGGTTCTGCTGACTCCTTGACTTCCGGTTTTCGGCCTCCAGGGACATTTTGTGGTTTTAAGACCCCCACCGTGTGGGGCTTTGTGACCGTAGCTGCAGGACCCGATCCATCTGGGGAAGCTGCCGTGTTAGCAACAGGCGTGGCTGTGTCACAGGTACTGTTACTCTGGTAACAATAGCAGGTATTTGCATGGTGTCACCCAGTCTTCAAATCTTTCTCGCTTTCGCATAGACATTTCCAAGCCTGGATTCCAAGCCTGCCACAAAAACTGGTTTGACCAACTGATGGAACTGAGTGTTTCTCAATCATGGTTGGGAAAATACCTGCCCAGGTCTCAACAAGTCCTTGGTGAGGCCCGATTCCTGGGACGTTGCTGTTGTTTGTTGATCACTGCCCGGGGGTCTCTCCCAGGCCCTGGATGGGGTACATGAGCCTGCAGGCCAGTGGCCTCCGTATTTGAGACAATCCCTTCTGCTCATCTGTCTCTCCCTTCCCTTCCCCAAGGCCCAGGCCACGCCCCACATGTTCCTGATGCTGGTCCTGCACTTCCCTAACCGGGGAGGTGGCTGCCTCCTCTGCACCCCTAGAACTGCCGCTGAGCACCCCACTCCGCCTCCCAAACACCATGGCCTGTGTTCTTTTTTCCTTTGCTGTTCTGAGTGCAGGGCCCGTGTCCTCAACCTCTCTGCTTCCTTGACACCTACGTGGGGCCTCTGCACAGTAGCCGTTCCATAGAGTTTTGTTCAATGTTTGCTGACAGTGGGAATGGTCCTATTCACCTTCAGTGAGTGTCAAGGCCAATGTCCCTCCCGCTCCCCACCTGGGAACATCCCTGGGGAAATTTTGGCGCTAGGACCCTACACTCCTGGGGTATGTGCGGGGACCCAGGACTATTCTTCTACCCCAACTTCCTGAGCCCCATGGACATTTACCATTCATGCTACAAGCAGTACTGGCTGCGTAATTTGCAGGGCCTGGTACAAAATGAAAATGATGGAATCCCGTGTGAAAAAGGTATTAAATAAGGAAATCAAGATAGTGACAGCAGAGCCTCTAACCCAGCTTGGGGCCACCTGAGCCTGGAGCCCTGTGTGATGGCCTGGGGTGCGCACGCGTGAAGCCAGCTTTGCCAGCGTCAACCCCCCACTCCCGTAGCGAGTTCCCGAGGAGCGCTGCCCTCCGCCCCTGCGTCAGTGTGGTACCTGGGTGGCCTGCATGAGCTGCTGCCAGTGGCGGTCCCGGATGGCGGGGTTCTGCAGCTCGCTCACGGCGCGCAGGGACGTAATCATGTTCTTCACGGTGTTGTCCAGCCCCACAAAGGCATCCCAGCTCTTCATCTCCTTGTCTAGGGACCTCACATCCTTGGCAAACTTCTTACAGTCTATGTCCATCTGCTCCACGTTGATGTCCTTCCACTTGGTGGTCTTCCAGGCGTCGAAGCTGGTGTTGACCTGAGGTGGAGAAACGCCCGCTGACTCCTCTACTGGGGGCGGTTCAGGAAGGCACCCATGCCACCTTCCTGGCATTGCTCTCGGATGGAAAAATCCAATGAGGAGTCTCCAGCACTAAGGACAGAGCTTGGTAAAGTGACCGGATACGGGGGGGGGGGGCAAAAAGAACCCCAGTTCTACCATGATAGATTTAACTTAAAAGTCAGAAGTTAAGAGAGATTTTGGCAAAACATGGGCTTCGTCACTGCTCACCGGGATCTTGTTCTGTCCCATGTCTTGCTGAGGCCACAAAAGTTGCCCCAGCCAATGGAACGTGGATGACACCTGTCACCTGGGGGGCAGAGGCAACGAGGTGCCAACGCTGAACCCACAGTCCCCTCTACCTGCCTCGGCAGTTGTGGACATGCACTGAGCTGTGGAGGGTTTACCTGGAACTGGAGTGTGGACTTTGCACGAACGAAAAATATGTATCTGTGGTTAACAACACAGAGATTTTGTGTCTTAGGGCTGTTTGTTACTGCAGAGTAACCTAGCTTACTTGTTGTTGTTTAATCACTAAGTCTTGTCTGACTCTTTGCAACCCCAAAGACTGGCCTACCAGGCTCCTCTGTCCATGCAGTCTCCCAGGCAAGAATACTGGAGTGGGTTGCTGTTTCCTTCTCCAGGGGATCTTCCCAATCCAGGGACTGAACCCAGGTCTCCCTCACTGGCAGGCGGACTCTTTACTACTGAGCCACCAGGGAAGCCCAACCTAGCTTACACTGACAAAGACACACCAGAAGAAATTCCACTCGTAACAGGGTGAAACAAGACACAGGTGGTACTGGGGCACCCCCCTGCCAAGCGCGGAGGCGGAAACCCAAGAGGCTCCAGTCTTAAATTCAGGGTGGGCTGAGAATGGCTTGGGAGCTGGATGGGGGTCCTGGAGAGGGCCAGAGGTTGCTGGCAGAGGCTTGGGGCAGAGCAGACTGATCTTGGTAGACATCCTTGACAGACAATGACCAACAGTTGGGGCGCTGACAAGGGACTGACTCTGCAAATCCCAAGACTTGAAGCATTAATCCCCACAGAAATCGATGGCCCTTTCTGGTTTAAGTTTAAGCTGCTTCTGTATCCTGTTATCATAGAAGTACCCTGGCTCATTTGTTTTGTCAATTTTTCTTGCAACACCCTGACGGGAAATGCTTATCGTTATCTCCTGGGAAAGACAACCTGCATTCTTGGGTCAGTGCTAAGTGGTATTTATCAAGGGACAGTGCAGCTTTCTGAGTTGACTTCGCTTATTGTTCAGTCCTTGCCTGGAGAATCCCAGGGACAGAGGAACCTGGTGGGCTGCTGTCTGTGGGGTCGCACAGAGTCAGACACGGCAGAAGCGACTTAGCAGCAGCATTGTTCAGTCAGGTCACTCGAGCACGAGACACTTGAATTCAGTGAATTGAAAAAAAAAAAAAAAGGTATCTAGAGGCTCTGATGGATTCTCTCCCTTTGTGGGCGGTTGTGATGGAGCCTGTGGCTCCAAAGATTCTCCCCGACTCCGCCCTCTATGAGAGATATATTCAGCATGGTCAGGATACAGACATTTACATTATCTTACTAAGATGTAATCTAAGAAACAAGATACATGACAAGACAGAGCCTGCTCCTGGGCAGGGACAAATACTGCTACCAGGAGGGGAACCCTCCCCAGATGAGCTCACAGAGTAGATTCAAGTCTGTGTGTAGTCTGAGAGTTTTCTATCTGAAGAGAGGAGGATTTGACAGATTCTGAAGTTCATTCAAGAGCACAAAGGAAAAGAACTAACACAGACTTAGAGAAGGAACTTAAGGTCACGGCGGGTGGGGAGGGAGGGATGCGTTGGGAGTTTGGGGTTGACAGGCACACCCTGCTGTATTTAAGACAGATAACCAGGGAGACTTCCCTGGCGGCCCAGTGGTTGGGACTCTGTGCTTCCACTGCAGAGGGCACGGGGTCGATCCCTGGTCAGGGAACTAAGATCCTGCATGCCACGCAGTGCGGCCAAGAGATAAAAAAAAATTAAAATCAAGGCATTATCTATTAAAAAAAAAAAGACAGACAACCAGTAGGGACCTACTGTGTATCACAGGGAACTCCTCTCCATACTCTGTGATAACCTAAACGGGAAAAGAATTCGAAAAGGAACAGATACATGTATATGCATAACTGAGTCACTTTGCTGGACACCTGAGACACAGCGCTGTTAGCCAGCTATTCTCCAGTGAGGGCTTTGTCGGTGGCACAGTGGTGAGGAACCCGCCTGCCAATGCAGGGGACGCAAGTCCAATCCCTGGGTCTGGAAGGTCCTTGGGGGAGAGCATGGCAACCCACTCCAGTACTTTTGCCTGGAGAATTCCATGGATGGAGGAGCCTGGTGGCCTACAGTCCATGGGGTTGCAGAGTCAGACACGACTGAAGTGACTTTGCACGCATGCACACATACTGCCATACATAAAAAGTGAAAAAAGAGAAGAACTGAAATATCTCTGGAAATGGAGGCGCCAAAAGGCGAGACCATGGGGAACTAGCATGCCCGTGTGCTGTGGACATTGTCTTGACCCTGGGGCGGAGAGTGAGGCTTCCTACTCTTGTGTTTGGGAAGAGGGGCTGCCTCCATCAACCATCAGAGGTGGGTGTCATGGGGGGATAACAGGAGCTGCCCCTTCTTGGTGCTGGGATGCTGCCCGTGGACCCCTCTCCCACCTCCCCCTCTTTCTACCTGCCCCACCCGCCCCCCAAGCCAGAATGGCCCCTCACCATGATGATCATGTCCCAGAGCTCCTTCAGCAGGCGGACCTCTTTGTGACAAGCCTTAAGCTGCTTGTAGTCCGGGACGCTGACCTCGAAGAGGCTCCCGGACTTGCACAGCGCCTCCATGATGCTCTCCATGGCCGCGATGCTCTTTTGTTGCTGCGGGCATGGGAGGAAGCCAGTGAGCAGGGTGCCCGCACTCGGTGGAGCCTTCCCCGTCTGCCCCCACTCGTCACATCCCAGTGACTCACAGAGCCGTCAGCACACTGTACTCCGACCCCACGCACACAGGAAGGCAGCTAACTCCTATCCGTCCCCCCAGCCACCCCTGGCTTCTCTGATGGGGCCTGGAGGGGAGGCCCCATAGGATGGCTGAGCTTGCATGTCTGTGCACACACACATGCACGTGCACACACACATGCACGTGCCCGCACACACACACACACACACACACACACACGTGCGCTCGGCCCGAAAGCTGGTCCCATGGAGGCCGTGTTTCTGGGCTCATGAGAATGGCAGCTTGAGAAAAGATGGGTCCCAGAGTCACCACCGCATCTCCTCCTTGAGCAAAAATACCTTACTGAGGGACTTGTAGGGGTCGGGGTCGCTGAAGGTGAACGGGGCTTCTTGCCTGAACCTCTCTCTGAACTCGTGCTGCTTGAGCTGTGGGAGGACCACGTGAGACACTCAGGCTCCCCGTCCCAGGGCCTGGCCGTGGTGGGAGCTGCACCCCGGCCCCGCCCCCCAGGCCACCGTACCTCAAACTGCTGGCACTTCCGCCTCAGGATGCTGACCTCGTTGGCCTGCAGGGGCGACACGTTCTGCTTCACCTGGATGGCCAGCTTCTTGGTGTTTGTCCACTGCTCTGGCAGTTCCTGTGCAAGTAAAGGCCAAGGACCACTCCCTTTTCTGCTCTTTTTAAAAATTTTCTAGTGTGAGATCATTATGGACTCATGGGGAGTTGCAAAAATATCACAGGGAGGGACTTCCCTGGTGGTCCAGTGGCTAAGGCTCTCCAATCCCAAGTTCGATTCCTGGTCAGGGAACTAGATCCCCCGTGCCACAGCCAAAGACGCTGTGTGCTGCAACTAAGACGCAGTGTAGGCAAATAAATCAATAAATAAGTATTGAAAAAAGATAGCACAAAGAGTCCTGTGTGCCTCCCCGCAGGCTTCCACAGTGCTGGCATCTTATATAACTAAGGCTTGAGAGCCAAGCCAGCATCGGACCCTGGGGTGTTTCTGTTAACAGATGACGGAACTTGTCAGGTTTTACCGTTTTAGGCTCAGTCTACTTGTGCGTGTGAGTGCGTGTGTTGTAGGCAGGGGTAGTCCTAGGCATTTTTGTCTCATGTATAGGTTCCCATAACCCCCACGACAATCTACACACCTCGCTGTTCGTCCCTGCGAGGGAAATGTCCTGTGTCAGCTCTTCGCATCAGCACCTATCCTGCATCCCCAGCCTGGGCAGCCACTAACCTGTCCTCCATTCCTGTCATTTTGTCATTTCAAGAATGACTTTATGGGGAGGGAGGTGGGAGAGGGGTTCAGGATGGGGAACACATGTACGCCCGTGGCGGATTCATGTCAATGTACGGCAAAACCCCTACGATGTTGTAAAGTAATTAGCCTCCAATTAAAATAAATACATTTTTATATATAAAGAAAGAATGACTTTAGCAATCAGATGAAGATTTGTATTTTCCAAGTTCTCCACAATTGGGCAAATATTGTACTTGCCGTAAAATATTTTAAAGACAAAAATCCCAGCCCCTAATCTCTTTGCCCACAAATAGGTATTGTTTCACTTTCTTCTACAATTAACTAACAGTCTTTGTTGGCAGCGGCAGGCCTCAAACATTTATCAGAACTTTTACCACCCCACTTGCCCTCTCCATGGCCCCAGAGCTCCTGGGCCTGGCCACACACACTTCTAATCCTGGTCCTTACTGAGCCCTGGGCAGGGGGAAAAGGGACCAAACATGACATGCTCTAAATCAGGGCCTGGGCAGCGCGAGAGGTCGCCGCAGCCACCCACACCATCCTGCCGGCGGTCTTGGGCACTGGCTGGCGTCCGTGTCTCCCAGCGCAGGGAATCAGGCCTGTGTGACCAGACACAGTCAGGGCAGAGAAAGGGAGTGGGTAGAAGCAGCCAGGTCTGGGAGGAGACAAAGCCAGGGGCGTGGCTTGACCC
The DNA here is from genome assembly GCF_042477335.2 of Ovis canadensis. Classification (NCBI taxonomy): domain Eukaryota; kingdom Metazoa; phylum Chordata; class Mammalia; order Artiodactyla; family Bovidae; genus Ovis; species Ovis canadensis. The sequence goes on along the minus strand of NC_091255.1, from coordinate 61,750,344 downwards.
TGCCTGCAGGACCCATCTCCTCCGTCCCTCCCTCCCCCCACTGACTCCAGCCGCACACACAGATGCATTGGCACCGACATTGGCATCCGGCAAATCAGCATAAAGTGCCGGAATTCTTCAAGTCCCTGCATCCCCTGCCGTGGCCCCTCTGCTCCATGGCCTGCAGCTGCCTGGGAGCCTTCTCTTCCAGGGCTCTCTCTCAGCCTCGCTGCTGGCCCCTAATCTTGGCAGGGCCTCTGCGGACCCCATTCTCAGTCCACCGTCCCTCATGCCCAGGGTCCCGCTGGGCTCAGGAAGAGGCATGGGACACGAAGGCATTTCTAATCCATTGAAATGCCAGCTAAATGCAGGGACTATTCCCCTCCCACCCTTGGGAGGCAATCTGCCTGTCCCCTCGTCCCTGGAGAGCCTTGTCCTCCCACCCCACTGTTCCCCGGTAACCTCAGGTCTAGAAGAGGAGGTTTGGCCCACAGGTTCCAGGTCACAAGGGCCTGTCCTCCTCTGGCCATGCCCCGTGGGGCTCCAGCTCCCCCGACGGGGCATCCCAGGCCCGTCTACCTGCAGCTTCACGTGCGTCTCCTCGGGCATCTCCTCCCCGTAGGACTTGAGCAGCTCGATGGTCTGCTTCAGAGGCTCAAACATGTTGTCCGTGGCCGTCTGCCTCTCCTTGACCCTCATCAGATGCCCCATCACTTCCACGAGGCCTTCATAATCCCCCTCCTTAACGGGCTTCGTTAAGCCCATCCTGGCAACTTTCATGAAGGCTTCCAGGTCTGCGAGGCTGTTGGGTATGAGGCCGCATGTGATGGGCGCCCCCCTCTACGGGAGGGCCGTGTCCCTGTCTGCCTGGCACCCCATGTTTCACTAGCTCAACTGGTCGGCGATTCCCGTTTAGGGTCACATCTAAGGGTGGCCTTTGCAGGGCCTCCTGGATGGAAGAGCAGGATTACATGTTCTCGGGGCTCCTGGTGACTCCCAGCCCACCACCACCTGTAACTGCACAGGTACCACCCTTGAGTTTTATGCCAGGCTTCCCTGCCCAACTCAGGGCTCCTAAAGGATTCCTTGGCACCTGTTGGCCAGACACGGTAAGTGCCCAGTAAAGAAGCAATGATTGAGAAACCAGGGCCCCCACTCCCCGCCAGGTGACACTTTCCTGCTGGGACCCATGCTCCGTGGGGCCGCTGGTCTTTAAACCTGACCTTCAACTCTACACCCAGCTGGCTGGGGGCCCTGGCACAAGGCTCTCTGGGGTGTGGTCAGTGTCAGGCCGGTGGGGGTGGGGGTGGGGGTGGGGGTGGGCCCAGGGCAGCGGTCCTGGTGCCCACCTGTTGATGACGTGGTTGCTCAGGTGCCGCTTGAACATGAGGCTCCAGCGCTTGATGGTGTTGAGGAGGGCCTGCTTGAAGGGGCGGCAGTCGCACTGCAGCCAGCCGTTGAACACCTTGGTGTTGTCGCACTTGGACACCTCCTCGTACAGCTTCTCGTAGGAGTCGATCTGGGAGGCAAGGACCTGCTCAGCTCTCGGGCTGCTGCGGTGGGGCCAGCACAGCGCGTGGCAGCAGGGGAGGCCCTCACATGCGCTCCTTTCCTTCTCCCAGCCCCAGCGGACAGCCCCTGCAGCCCAGAAGTCTATCGCCGAACATGGGATACAGGCTGTCAGAAAGGGACATCGCTGGGCGAGGCCAGCAGGGCTTCTGAAGGAGGGCATGACCTAAGCTCCGAGGGGTGCAAGGGTCCCGGGCGCCATGGGGCACCCTTGACTCCACCAGCTTTGTGCTGCTGCCTGTCCTCGAGGCTTTCAAGATCGGCAGCTGGCTGTCCCCCTCCCACTGTGGGAGAGACTGTGTCCCCTACCCCAAGGATCTCCCCTATGGCTGGGCCACCCTCACCAAGCTTCAGGAAGACATGAAGACATGAAGGTCTGTAAGCTCATTACGTTTTCTTGTGTTATAATATACATATATATTTTGGCCACTCCATGTGTTTTGAAGGATCTTAGTTCCCTGACCTGGGAGCAAACCCAGGAAGAGTCAAGTCCTAAATGCCAGACCACCAGGAAATTCCCATCATGTTCTACATCAGGAATGGCATCGGTAGCCTTGCTGACCCTGGAGGGACAAGCCCGCCCCTAGTCACAGGCTGGCTCTTTCCTAGAGATAGCAGACAATTCCCCAAGCCCCTGCACCCCGCCAAGGACCACATTGTTTCATGTGTAAACAATGAACCAGAGTCAGCACCCCAATTTTTACCACCCGCTCTCACACTTGAGGCCACTGTCCACCTGCTCAGATATCACCCAGGGGCCAGGTACCTGACAACCTGAGACAGCCCATATACCCGAGTCACTGAAACGGCTCAAACTAACCCATCCAAAGCCGGCTTGCCCTGCCTTGCTTGTTCCTTCCCATGAAGACCCTCGCGTGAGTTCTCGGTCACGCTTTCCCCTCATTCTCTGTCTCCTGACACTGGTGCCCCGCTGGCGACACCCATGGCCTGGAGTGCCCCGTCCTCTCGGGAGCCCTCTTTTCATGGTGGCTGTCTGCTGGTCTGTTGGTCTCTCCGTACTTGAATAATAATAAAACCCACATTAAAAAAAAACGTTCACCCGAGTTCTCAATCAAACCCAATGCCTCCGCACAGCAGTGGGGGTGGGGAGGGAGTGGTTGATTCCAGAAGCGAGAAAACCATACCTGCTGCTGGAACTGGGCGAGGGTGGGCGGCGTCTTGGGGAGGGTCTCCTCAGGGTGGCTGTCCAGGTCCTCCCGGCTGATGGCGCACCCGTAAGTGAGGAAGTTCTTCATGAACTCCTGGGGGTCGTCCGTCCACAGGTAGGAGTAGCGCTCGAAGGAGTCCTGGTACTCCTCGGCCTCCTTCATGGCGCTGATGACCAGGTTGGAAATCTCCTCCCGCATCTCTATGAGGTCCGTCATGTCTTCCAGGTCGGTCTGCAGGCGGGCAGGAGGGGAACAGATGGCTGAGGGCTTTGCCTCGTGGTCTCCCTGACCTGGGGAGCGTCTCCCTGACCTGGGGAGCAGCTCCCTGTTGGTTTAAGTGCCGCTAACCTCCCAAGATGAGAGGAGGGGACACTTGCCCATTGGCGACGTTCTCCCATGTGAAGGTACGCTGGACGTGACTTTTTGCCTGGCAGACCCCAGGATGACTCACCCCCAGCTTCGTTCATTTAGTAGTTACTCACCTGCTGTGTACACGTGGTGGGAGGGGGCACTGGGAGTGTGGACAGGGCTCACGGGGATGTGGATAGTCCAGGACTAGGGTCACACGTTTATCAGCAAATCAAAAACTGAGTCGTTATAACTCTCATCCTTGTATTCAGATGTAGTGAGGAGGAGGTTGGGGGCCACCCCCTGAGAAGTGATTGTTGGTCTGAGAGCTGATGGACGGGAGGTGAAGAGCTAGAGAAACAGCAAAGGGCCTGTGCTGAGGGGAGGCACATATCTGAGGACCTGAGTGAAGACCACATGGACGGCTGCAGCAGGGGCATGGGAGGCCCTGGCTGGACAGGCCTTTTGCATTTCAAGAGACAGAAAAAGCAATCCGAATTGGTCTTAGCGAAAAGGTAGCGATTGGCTCCCAAAACCGGAAAATCTCAAGGTGGAGGGTATGTACGAAACATACTTTTTGAAGTCTCTATATCTTAACAAGTATTCTTGCCTAGAGAATCCCATGGACAGAGGCGCCTGGGGGGCAGCAGTCCATAGGGCCACACAGAGTCAGACATGACTGAAATGACTACATAGCAGCAGTAAGAAGTTTTGGCATCTTTAAAAATCTTGCTGGGAATTCCCTGGCTGTCCAGTGGTTAAGGTCTCAGCATTCTCACTGTTGCAGGCATGGGTTTGATCCCTGGTCAGGGAACTAAAAATCCTACAAGATGCCTGGTGTGGTTCAGGTTCAGCTCAGTTCAGTTCAGTCGCTCAGTCGTGTCCGACTCTTTGCGACCCCATGAACTGCAGCACTCCAGGCCTCCCTGTCCAACACCAACTCCCGGAGTTCACTCAAACTCACGTCCATCGAGTCGGTAATGCCATCCAGCCATCTCATCCTCTGTTGTCCCCTTCTCCTCCTGCGCCCAATCCCTCCCAGCATCAGAGTCTTTTCCAACAAGTCAACTCTTTGCATGAGGTGACCAAAGTATTGGAGTTTCAGCTTTAGCATCAGTCCTTCCAATGAACACCCAGGACTGATCTTTAGAATGGACTGGTTGGATCTCCTTGCAGTCCAAGGGACTCTTAAGGGTCTTGTGTGGTACAAAAGAAGAAAAAAAAAATATCTTGCTGGCTGGGGAGAGACTGCCCAATCTCCACCCACCTCCGCAGGGCCAGCCAATTCTAAGAGAGCAAAGGGCTGGGATGGGGGCACGCCTTTCTTGTGCAAACCAGCCAAATGCCCAATCACCTCCTTCATTGAACCAACCCTCATATCCCAAGCCCACGTTCCCCCTGCTCCATTACCCCAGTGCCAGGTACCAGATAACCAGAGATGACCCCAGGGCCCGTCCGGAGCAGTTTCCCCAGCCCTACCAGCCTCTGGCCTGGGCTTCCCTCCATCCTCCTCCTGCCTCCTGACCAAACCTGCGGCTCCCCACTTTGCCCCTGCATGGCTGCCCACGCCTCTCCTTTCTTGGGGAGCTGTGAGCAGCATTATGTTTTCTATCAGTGGCACTGACCTCTCTCTGTAGTCACTCAGTTGCCTTGATAAGCTAAAATCTCGCAGATGAGACCGGGGCGGGGTGGGCACAGCCTGGGGTGTGGCCGGGTCACCAGGACCCATACTCTGCCTTGCTCTGTTCTGTTGCATCACATGAGGACCCCAGGAGGGTGGAGGAGCCCCAGAGGTGCAGCCCTTCAGACTCTCGAGTGACGTGTCGGGCTCCGGCTCTCACCGGCCTGTGTTGGGTCCACACGTCTGTGCCTGAGTGGATCGCTGCTGCTGTGGTTCACTCTGTGCTAAGCTCCAGAGCAGCTCACTGTGTGCACTTGGGCCTGGAACACTACCTCTGTGTGGCTCAGGAATCCTCAAATCATTCTCTCTGCCTGGGAATCTCCTTCTGTCCTTCACGACTCAGAATGCAGATCAGCTGCTCTGGGGAGCTGTCCTTAACCTGGCCAGGTATTTCCTCCTGTCCTCACGTCACTACACGCACGTACACACATACCTGTCCCTGACAGCACAGAGCATCTTGCTGGAAATGATTGTTGTTACAATAATATACACCCTCATCAAGAAGTTCAAACAAGGCAGAGTATACGAAGCAAAAAGCCCCCTTTATGTCCCCTGTCCTCCCGCCTCCTTCGCCCCCATCCTGTTTCCCAGAAGTGAGCACTCTTGACAGTTTGGAGTGCGTCCTTAGGAAGACAGGCTTTTGTTTGCTTAAATGAATGAAATCACATTCTAAACATAGTTCCACAGCTTGATAAACACTTGATAACACGTCATGAGCCTCCTTCCATCCCAGGCTTCCTTTTGTGACTCATTTAGACGCCTTTGTCCAGATGGGCCTGAAGCTATGAAGGACTCCTGTATTTGATGGCCATTTAGGTCTTTTCCAACGTTTGTTTAACTGCCCCACAAATCGTGCTCCAACAAGCACACCTTCTCAGACCTCCCCCTTCAGGGAGGCTGAATTTCCCCCGCCTTTGCATCCCCAGGATCTGATCTGTGTTTTATGTCGTGGGTGGGTATTTAATGCATTCAGAGCAAACGGGTGTGGGAGCCAGTGGAAGGCACATTTGTCGAAGAGCCTGCATGCTCAGAGGATCACAGACTGTAAATTATGGGAGGGAGGGAAATAACAGGAAGTGTGGCAGGAAGGCACACTTGGCGTCTCGCTGCGGGTGGGGAGGTGTTGAGGGAATGAAAACCAGGTCGACCAAGGACAGGTCCACTCGGGGGGAGAGAAATCCAGGCCACCGTCCCCTGGGAACCTGATAGAACAGAAGCCCCTGGGCTCCTCACACACGGGACCACCACCATGAAACACACACACGTGACCAAGCGCTGCCGTATTAGTAAGGCGATTCTGACCCCGGGTAGCAGTTGATGGCAGGGAAAGAGGTAGGGCCGTAACCAAGCCCAGACTGACCTTATAGTGCATCCTGCCCTTGGCCAGTCTGGGGATGAGCTTGGCTGCGTTGTAGATGTCGGTGACCAGGCTCCCGATCAGCGTCAGGAAGCCTCGGTCCCCACCCACCTCCAGGGACGGATTGAAGACCAGCCCGTCCTCCTCCAGCTCCATTCGGACCTCGAACAGCGGCGCGACGCTCTCCTAAAACAGGGTGTTACAGGGTCAAGGCCCTGCCCTTGGCCAACCGTTCTCGGTGTCTGGTGTTCACCCAGGCACCAAACAAGGTCTAGGGCTGGCTCCTGCTGGCTGGGACCGCTATAGAGAGCACACTCCCCACCAAGGGCCCATGAGCAAGAACTGTGCGGTCCAATGCAGCACCACCAGACCAAATGCAGGCTGGGCGTCCAAGCCAGACGGAGCAGCAACGACTGAGTGCCGAGGAGAACTACTACCTGCGTTCAAGCCCATGTCTGAGACTGACCAGCTGCATGGTCTCAGGCGAGAACCTCGATGTCGTTTCCTAGATATATAAAATGAGCAGACTTGTTTCCTAGAGCAGAGGCAATTGTTGTTCCCATCTCTTTGGGTTACCGCGGGGATTAGTTAACATACACGGATAGTTAACATACAGAACGTGTGGGGCAGGGGCAGGGGGAGCGGATCCCAGCCAGGCAGGATGGCCTCTGCTGAGCTCCAGAAAGGACAAGCCTCACGTTCCACAGAGGTCCTGTTTACAAAGTGGGCATACCGTAACCCTATCTGTTCCTTGATCCTCCGTGTGAGGTTGCAGATCCTAGGTGTGGTCTTGGGTGTCAGAGGACAGGATGGAGCCCGCCCAATGCACCAATAAATCTCAAGAGTGCAGACCGAGGCCCACGGGTGCGCGGGACCTGCTCCACGGCCACTAACCTTCCTCCAAATGTAGTCCACACTGGCCCTGCGGTTGGCCAGCTCAAGAGCCCCCGGCTCTATGACTCGGGGAGAGTTTGCACTAGTGCCTGAGTGAGCTAAGTGGTAGAGGTCAGCTGTCATGAACTCAGCCGAACAGACTTTTCTTGAGCCTCTGTCTCGGGGGGGCCACTCTTGCTGGTTAGCCGCTTGCAAATACAGAGCCTCCCTGGGACTTTTTAGGAAGGACACTGTGTTATCAGGGCCTCATTGACCATTTGACTGTGACTTCTCTCTTTGTAGGGATGAATACTCCACATTAGCTACCTTCATTGCTGATATTGCATTGCTATACCTTGCTTGCTGGGTCTTTGTTGTTGTTTAGTCTCTAAGTCGAGTCTGACTCATTTGTGACCCCATGGACTATAGCCCGCCAGGCTCCTCTCTGTCCATGGGATTTCCCAGGCAAGGATACTGGAGTGGGTTGCCATTTCCTTCTCCAAGGGATCTTCCCCACCCAGGGATTGAACCCACGTCTCCTGCATTGGCAGACAGATTCTTTACCACTGAGCCCCCAGGGAAGCCCTTGGTGAGCCCTACAGCTAGTAATGCCATCTACTTTCACCAGCAGACTCTGGGGTCTGTTGATGCTCTGGTGACAACCGCCCTCTGCAGCTGTGTCAGGGTGTCTCACTGTGGTGCCCACCACCCTCTCCTGAGAGTGAGCTGAGTGGGCTTGGTCTCTGATCTTGCCCTCCTGGGCAGTATCCAAAGTCACTTGGGAGCCCCTGTAGTCAAAAAGACACAGGCAGGGCACAACTCTGGGGAACAGGCCAGGGTGCAATTAGCCAGCAGACCCACTCTGCTGACCTGGTTTAAGCTTCTGCTTGATTTGGCAGAGGGCGGAGAGGGTTGGTGGATGATGCTGCCAACAGGAGGGCACATCCTGCCTCCAGTTAATGTGAGGAGGGGCCAGGGGTGCCTGCTTTTCCTCACCCGGCAGCAACATAGGTCAGCTCAGCTCTGCGGCAGTGTGCTTAGCCCATTTATGCTGTAGCACATTCAGGATGACCAGATGTCCCAGGGTGCAGGACTTTCAGGTTTGAAATCAGGACAAGCTGGTCACCCTAGGCAGATTTTAATAAGTCTGTTCTTTCATCAGGAAACCACAATTATAGATTCCAACATAAACCTTTTCTCATATTTATAATACATATATGCTGCTGCTGCTGCTGTTGCTTCAGTCGTGTCCGACTCTGTGTGACCCCATAGAAGGCAGCCCACCAGGGTCCGCCGTCCCTGGGATTCTTCAGGCAAGAACACTGGAGTGGGTTGCCACGTCCTTCTCCAATGCATGAAAGTGAAAAGTGAAAGTGAAGTCACTGAGTCGTGTCCAACTCTCAGCAACCCCATGGACTGCAGCCCACCAGGCTCCTCCATCCATGGGAGTTTCCAGGCAAGAGGACTGGAGTGGGGTGCCATTGCCTTCTCCAATACATGTATATGTGAATGCATATACATAAGTCTCACATCTGTTACTTACATCTGCAACCATGTTGTCCATCAGGTAACTTAGAGACTTGCGAATGAATTGATCAAATTCATCTAAGACCATGCTGTCAATGTAGTTGACGTAATCCTTCCAGGACTGGCTTGCCGTATCCGCTCTGAAGAGTTCTGCATTTTCCTGCAAATAGAACCACGTGGCTGAGTGCTGTTTCACTGGGTCTACCCGTTGCCTTCTTTAGCCAATTTATCCAATGACTTTCTGGACTACCCTTGTCCTCGCTCGCTCACTCACTCCACACACAGAGGTCTGATTTTGGCTTCCTGAATGTGCCAGGCTCCTCCTAGGCCAGTGTCTTTGTCTAGGCTGTTCCTTCCCATTCATGCCAGGTATGGCCTTCTTCTCCTTGACCCTCCTTGATCACCACCCCCATTCACCTCAGGTTTGGCTCCTGTCCCTGCCCCCCACCTGCGTTCCCTCTAGTGACCCATTATTTGTGTCTGTAATGGCACAGATGACGATGCTGAATTATTCTTTTGTCTTTGGTCTGTACCTCCCCCTTGATGCCAAGCATTGCAAGGACAGGAATTGACTGTCCTTCACACAATTATACCTCCAGCACTAAGCTGAATGTCTGGAGCAGAGCAGGAGCTGGTGGATGGATGGATGGGTGAGTGAGTGGGTGGGTGGATGAGTGAACGGGTGGGTGGATAAGTGGGTGAATGGTTGGATGGATGAATGGATGGGTTGATTGTTGAATGAGTGACGGATGGGTGAATGGTATATGGATGGGTGGATGGATGATTGAATGGTTGGGTGGGTGGGTAGATGAATCTATTAGACACTGAGAGCTACAAGGAAACACGAAGATGAACATGACCCAGCCTGTACCCTCAGGCAGTTACATTCTAATAAGGAAGAAAAGACACAGGCTTCAATAGCTTCAGTGTAAGGGAGAAAACAACGCTTCACAGGACTATTGTGGGAGTCGAGGACTCCAGCAAACGGACGTGAAGACAAAGCCTCTTCCTGACCCTGAGCCAGATTTCTCTCTCCTATGTTGTTTCCAATACATCTGGGAGTGTTAACAGGTTAATCAGTTAACTCTTTCAAGTAACCTTTTTGCCGCTTAACAAGTTAATTTACTGGAAACTTCTGGCACCAGGGCAAAGGAAAAGGACCTGGAAAAAAGTATTTCTTGGCCTAGTCAAGTCACTCCATGGGAGTGAGGACCTTCTGAGCAATGATTTGACCAAAAGAACAGCTCAGCAGACCCTCCTCCTCCAAGGTGGCCTGCTGGCCCCAGATTCAGCTACTCTCAGGAACCCTGTAGAAATAAGTCACTTGTCCACACCGATTTATGTAAGGGGAGGAGGCTCTGACATCCTTAGAGGAGGACAGACATGTGGCCAGAGGATCGGGCTTCCAGGTGAGCAATCAGCAGAGTCTGCTGTTATAAAATCAGACTCCTGGCTTAAAGGTTGCAGACATCTGGCGTTTTATGAAACCTCCAGCCCCCTGCCCACCCTGCTCCTTCCTCCCTGGCTACTGAAAGCACGTGGGCTCTCGAAGGCCCTCCCAGGCATCTCCTCACCGCAACCATGGCCTGGATCTTCAGGCCAGCATCCTTGACTGAGGCGTAGCGCTTGCTGAGGTTGGCCACCCTCCCGTCCAAGTCTAACAGCGCCTCTTTCTTATTGTCCTTCCTTTCAAACATCGGGTTGGCTGACCAGTCCTGGAGGGAAAACATGAGCAGGAGAAAAGCGCCTGGAGAAAAAGCTTCCAGTCTCACTCCTTCCCAATATACCTTTAGGAGTAAGTGTCCCCGCCCCAGGTGGGCCTCATAGAGGCTGAGGGACCACCATGCACTGTTAGACAGTCTTCAATGATGTGACTCAAAACTAACAGGGGCCTTGGGGGACCACAGAGAGACCCCTGGGCCTGGAAGGAGCCTGCCTAGGGAAAGCAGTATCTGACCCTCTCATCAGGAACCACAGGAGCTGGAGGCGAGGGGACATGGAGGCCTGATCCAGAGATGTGTGTGAAGTTGCTCAGTGTCCAGGACCAAAGGGACACAAGGGAGAGAATAGTGATGGGAGGAAGTGCCTGGGGACTGGGGAAATGCTGCTGTTTTCAGACTGAAAGCTCCTTGGGAATCCAGGGGACATTAACAAAAGGAGATACACGTCTGGACACACGCTGGTGATGTGTCTGAGCCCTGATTACGACCAAGGACTGTCCGCCTCTGGTCGGAGAGAACAGGGACAGAAAGGGAAGTCGTACCACAGACAGGCTTTCCAACATCGTGGCTACGAGAAGGGGTGGCTGCAGTCTGAACTGTGACTCCCGCCAGATTTATATGTTGAAGTCCTAATCTCTAACACTCAGGATGTTACCACATTTGAGAGAGGGCCTTTAAAGAGGTGATTCAGGTGAGGTAATTAAGACGGGTTTTAATCCAATACCACTGGTGTCCTTATAAGAGGAAATTAGAACACAGAGAAACTGTGGTGTTCAAGACTCTTGAGAGTCCCTTGGACTGCAAGGCGATCCAACCAGTCAATCCTCAAGGAAATCAGTCCTGAATATTCACTGGAAGTACTGATGCTAAAGCTGCAATACTTTGGCCACCTGATGCAAAGAGCTAACTCATTGGAAAAGACCCTGATGCTGAAAGATTGAAGGCAGGAGGAGAAGGGGATGACAGAGGATGAGATGGTTGGATGGCATCACCGACTCAACGGACATGAGTTTGAGTAAGCTCCAGGAGTTGGTGATGGACAGGGAAGACTGGCGTGCTGCAGTCCAAGGGGTTACAAAGAATCAGACACGACTGAGTGACTGAACTGAACTGAAGAGGACGCAGGGAGAAGACCGCCATCTTCATGCCCAGGAGATAGGCCTCAGGAGGAACCGAACCTGCTGGTACCTTGACCTTGAACTTCTCACCTTCCGGACCGTGGGACAATAAAATTCTGCCGTGTAAGCTGCCCAGTCTCTGGTCCTTTGCTATGGTAGCTAGAGCAGATGAATATAGAGATCTTACTAGACTACTGAAAGAAAAGAACCATATCAAAAAATCCTTTATTTGGACAAGCTAGGTGAGATCCAAAGAAAGAGCTTTAGACAAGCAAGGACTCAGAAAGCAGGTCATCAACACATCCTTTCTGAGGCAATGACTTGAGGAAATAGTCTGATCAAATGAAAATTGAATCAGAAAACTGGGGTGAGCAGTGGCTTTTGCCTACAATTTATTGAGTTACATCTAAGTGGATGGTGATGAAAAGAATGTGAACTATAATGCAGGAAAGAGTTTCATACTGAGATAAAGCCAAAGGTGTCTCGACACAGATGAGACGCTTTCTAATGAACAGATTATGATGGCCCGTGGCAGGTGTCTGTAGATTCTGGCCTTGATGACAGACCATGTTGGGGAAGGGGTGCCAGGGAAGGCTATCCCCCAGTTTTCTGGATCGGGCTTGACAGAAATGACCCATGTTGCTCTTCATTGAATGACGAACATGTTCCCAGCAGGGCTGAGTCTTAGCACCTCTTCCCTGACTGCACCCTCATTCCTGGTATCCACCTGGCAGAGGGTGCAGCCCCCATGTTTGCTGAGCTCAACAGAACCAAATGGAATGGAACTCTGCAGAGCGACCTGGGGCGTTTCTGCCCTGGAGCCACCCTGATGTCACCGTTCTGTGGCCCTGAGCCTCACCCAGCAGGTCCCTGCTGCCCTGGGCACTTTACGTGAACATCGCCGAGGGGCCCGTTTCCCCAGGACTCTCTCCCAGGTCCCTATTTAAGCCCCACTCTGGGGCTTCCCAGGTGGCACTAGTGGTAAAGAACCTGCCTGCCAGTGCGGGAGACATAAGAGACTCGGGTTTGATCCCTGGCTGGGGAGGATCCTTTGGAGAAGGGCACAGCCATGCACTCCAGTATTTCTGCCTACAGAATCCCATTCACAGAGGAGCCTGGTGGGCTGTGGTCCACAGGGTCGCAGAGCCGGACACGACTGAAGCGACTTAGCACACACACGCACGCTGTGCTTTGTGGGTTACTCACCTTCATGGCCTGGGAAATCCCCTCTACGTTTTGCTTTGCTTTTTGTATTCTGTTCTGCAAGTTGTGGAGAATTTCTCGCATCTCTTGAATATATTCAAACACACCTGAGAGAGAAGCATGAAGGGATCTTACAAAAGGAACAATTTAGCAAAGGCTGACTTGACAATCATTATTGTGACACAGCTCTGGGCAAGTCCTTCGGCCTCTCTGGAGCCTGAAGCAGAGAAAATGGTGGAGAACTTCCAGAAAGGCAGCATGGAGGGATAACACACATCATTTGTCCCTAAAGAATCAGGACCTCCCTATCCCCAAGTGGGCAGATCACTGATTCCACAAGAACTCTGGATGCTCGACGGGTTGGACCCCCCCTCCATCACTCTCACCCAAGTTTAACTCAAAGGGAAGCAAATATTGCCTTCACACCTTCACCATTCCAGAACAGTGTCGTCTCAGCATTCAGTAATTTGACATCGATTGCTTCCAATTCTGACTTTATCAGTGGAAATTCTACGTCCTTCACGGTGGTCTTTATCTGCAAAACAGGGGCTACAGTTTCAGGGCATTTGTTCCAAATGCACGCAGATTTAAGGTGTAAGGGTGTTTATTACTCAATACCAACCAAACCAGCTACCATTAGTGTGATTTAACTGGGAATTATGTGCACAAAGTTCAGGAGATTCCAACTTTTAAAATTATTATTTTTTTATCATCAAGGATTTATGTATATGCTTAACTCTGAATCACTTATGTTATGGGATAGAAAGAGGAGGAAATTCACTAACGTAAAAACAACGTGTATATAATCCAAAACTTTCAGTCATGTCCAACTCTTTATGACTCTGTGGACTGTAGCCTGCCACGCTCCTCTGTCCATGGGGTTCTCCAGGCAAGAATACTGGAGTGGGTTGCCACGCCCTCCTCCAGGGGATCTTCCCAACCCAGGGATAGAACCCGAGTCTCCTGCATTGTAGGCGGATTCTCTGCCACTCAATCACTCGGGAAGCTTAGAATCATAAAAAAGGAAATCAGAGGAATACACACTGGTAACTGGGACGTTTCTGGGGCATTTCTCAGAACATCACCTGGGCCATGATTTAAGGCTTAAAATGTGATTATACAGAGGAGGTCCAGGATCTGTGGAGAAGCCGTTCCACTAGTTAAACATCAGAATGAACTGCAAGGGAGGTTCCACACAGGCTCGATCTGGGTCTGCCCCGAGCTAAGAAATTCATGCAACGGTTGAAAGCGTCAGTTCACAGAATAGAAAAACACATGGAGGGTGTACACAGTTTTTTAAATATAAATTATTCTTTTAAATAATAAGCACCATTTGTGCTTCAGAATATTGTCCTATCTGGTAACATTTTGATTTACACGTAAGGTTCTCAAGGATAGGTCTATATAAAGTGAGGGATGTACATAGAAGCTCAATTGCACGTTAGATGCTATTTGCCTTTCACAATAACCCTTGACATATACTTAGTATTTTAAATGGAGCCCCCTCCCCACCCATGTCCTCCTTTTCAAACAATTAATTCCTAGAAAAGGTAGAGTATGGGCAGAGAAATAAAGCGTAATGGCTATTACCAGTGGAAAGCAGACAAAAGTAAAAGACAGTACTGACAGGATTATAAAGTGAGCCAATGTGAAATTTTGATTCCGTGTATCAACCTTTGGATATTAAGCAGTTACACCAATAGCTCAGACAAGAGCTAAATAATATTAGCCTTTTGTGATTTGCCCAGAGTAAACAAAGCTCACGGTCATGGGATCCACTCAATATGCCCTGTGTAGTACTTTTCAACAGCTATGTTATAAATCTACACCTTTAGGACATTTTTCCCAGACATCTCCCTCACCCCATCCCCAGCAGATTCTTTAAAGCTTCACCCCCACCTCCACTCTTGCCTAGCTCAGGCATTAATGGATATGAGCAGTCTGGGGGCCTGGGGGTCTCTCTCGACAACAGAAACTATGTTAAGAATAAGAAGCGCATTTAAAGGCAGTCTCCCCAGCCTTGTCGGCACCAGGGACTGGTTTTGTGGAAGACAATTTTTCCACCGACGGGGATAAGGGGAAATGGTTTGGGGATGATTCAAGTGCTTTGCATTTACTGTGCAGTTTATTTCTACTATTAGTACATCAACTCCACCTCAGATCATCAGGCATCAGATCCTGGAGGTTGGGGACCCCTGATCTAAAGGACCCCAGGAGCATCACCAGAGAGGGAAGGCAGTATCAATACTAAGGGTCATTGCAGACACTTAGCTCCAGGTCCTGTCTAACATTGCCTGACATTTGTCCATTCTTGCCCAACATTTTTATTCGAAGTGTCATTCACTGCTGAAGCTAACATGCCTCCCCTGCATGTGCTTGGTTGGGGTTTGTTTGGAAATACACAAGTGGAAGATAGTGCTCCGTTTTATTCTAATTAATATTTGTTGGATTTTTTGTTTGTTTCTGATTGCATCATTCTTAAAAAAAAACCCCAAAGACTTGCACTGAAAGTAACCCATGAAAATTTTTCCATGTGACTGCATCTCTAAGGCTTCCATTTTTCCTAAATGCCATGGCTGGGGGCACGTTCTAGGGAATGGATGAACACGACCTTCTTTGAGCCTGAAGAAGGTTGATTCTGGAGGAAGCTAATTCAAGGACATGCACTTAAGGCAGGCCCTGGGATTTCATGGTTCACAGGCCACGCTCAGGGCCTCTCTGGCCATCTGCTCCCTTCCTTCTGCAGCCCGAGTTTCTGCTCGCTCTGGTTTCTCTGCTGCCCCAAGACTCCAGTGATAAATGAGGCTGGGACCCAATTCCAAATTCCCAGGGTTCGGGCTTCCCGGCTGATCCTGCCAATGCAGCGGACACAGGTTTGATCCCAGTCAGGGAAGATCCCACATGCCACGGGGCAGCTGAGCCTGTGAGCCACAGCTGCGGAGCCCACGGACCCAGCGCCCGTGCTCTGCAACAGCAGAAGCCAGTGCACGAGAAGCCTGAAGACAGCTAGAGGAAGCACATGCACAGCAACGAAGGCCCCGCACGGCCAGGAGCGGACAACACCCAGTTCAGCTCAGTCGCTCAGTCGTGTCGACTCTTTGCGACCCCATGAATCGCAGCACGCCAGGCCTCCCTGTCCATCACCATCTCCCGGAGCTCACTCAGACTCACGTCCATCGAGTCGGTGATGCCATCCAGCCATCTCATGCTCGGTCGTCCCCTTCTCCTCCTGCCCCCAATCCCTCCCAGCATCTGAGTCTTTTCCAGTGAGTCAACTCTTTGCATCAGGTGGCCAAAATACTGGAGTTTCAGCTTTAGCATCAGTCCTTCCAAAGAAATCCCAGGGCTGATCTCCTTCAGAATGGACTGGTTGGATCTCCTTGCAGTCCAAGGGACTCTCAAGAGTCTTCTCCAACACCACAGGCCAAAAGAATCAATTCTTCGGCGCTCAGCTTTCTTCACAGTCCAACTCTCACATCCATACATGACCACAGGAAAAACCATAGCCTTGACTAGACGGACCTCAGTCGGCAAAATAATGTCTCTGCTTTTGAATATACTATCTAGGTTGGTCATAACTTTTCTTCCAAGGAGTAAGCGTCTTTTAATTTCATGGCTACAGTCACCATCTGCAGTGATTTTGGAGCCCAAAAAAATAAAGTCTGACACTGTTTCTACTGTTTCCCCATCTGTTTCCCATGAAGTGATCGGACCAGATGCCATGATCTTCATTTTCTGAATGTTGAGCTTTAAGCCAACTTTTTCACTCTCCTCTTTCACTTTCATCAAGAGGCTTTTTAGCTCCTCTTCACTTTCTGCCATAAGGGTGGTGTCATCTGCATATCTGAGGTGATTGATATTTCTCCCGGCAATCTTGATTCCAGCTTGTGTTTCTTCCAGTCCAGCGTTTCTCATGATGTACTCTGCATAGAAGTTAAATAAGCAGGGTGACAATATACAGCCTTGACATACTCCTTTTCCTATTTGGAACCAGTATGTTGTTCCATGTCCAGTTCTAACTCTTGCTTCCTGACCTGCATACAGATTTCTCAAGAGGCAGGTTAGGCAGATGGTATTCCCATCTCTTTCAGAATTTTCCACAGTTTATTGTGATCCACACAGTCAAAGGCTTTGGCATAGTCAATAAAG
Organism: Ovis canadensis; assembly: GCF_042477335.2. Lineage (NCBI taxonomy): Eukaryota > Metazoa > Chordata > Mammalia > Artiodactyla > Bovidae > Ovis > Ovis canadensis. Next base: position 61,733,650 of record NC_091255.1, on the reverse strand, counting down.
CAGAAATAGATGTTTTTCTGGAACTCTCTTGCTTTTTCCATGATCCAGTGGATGTTGGCAATTTGATCTCTGGTTCCTCTGCCTTTTCTAAAACCAGCTTGAACATCAGGGAGTTCACGGTTCACGTATTGCTGAAGTCTGGCTTGGAGAATTTTGAGCATTACTTTACTAGCATGTGAGATGAGTGTAATTGTGCGGTACTTTGAGCATTCTTTGGCATTGCCTTTCTTTGGAATTGGAATGAAAACTGACCTTTTCCAGTCCTGTGGCCATTGCTGAGTTTTCCAAATTTGCTGGCATATTAAGTGCAGCACTTTCACAGAATCATCTTTCAGGATTTGAAACAGCTCAACTGGAATTCCATCACCTCCATTAGCTTTGTTCGTAGTGATGGTTTCTAAGGCCCACTTGACTTCACATTCCAGGATGTCTGGCTCTAAGTGAGTGATCACATCATCATGATTATCTGGGTCGTGAAGATCTTTTTTGTACAGTTCTTCCATGTATTCTTGCCACCTCTTCTTTATATCTTCTGCTTCTGTTATGTCCAGACCATTTCTGTCCTTTATCGAGCCCATCTTTGCATGAAATGTTCCCTTGGTATCTCTAATTTTCTTGAAGAGATCTCTAGTCTTTCCCATTCTGTTGTTTTCCTCTATTTCTTTGCATTGATCACTGAAGAAGGCTTTCTTATCCCTTCTTGCTATTCTTTGGAACTCTGCATTCAAATGCTTATATCTTTCCTTTTCTCCTTTGCTTTTTGCCTCTCTTCTTTTCACAGCTATTTGTAAGGCCTCCCCAGACAGCCATTTTGCTTTTTCGCATTTCTTTTCCATGGGGATGGTCTTGATCCCTGTCTCCTGTACAATGTCACGAACCTCCGTCCATAGTTCATCAGGCACTCTATCAGATCTAGACCCTTAAATCTATTTCTCACTTCCACTGTATAATCATAAGGGATTTGATTTAGGTCATATCTGAATGGTCTAGCAGTTTTCCCTACTTTCTTCAATTTAAGTCTGAATTTGGTAATAAGGAGTTCATGATCTGAGCCACAGTCAGCTCCCGGTCTTGTTTTTGCTGACTGTATAGAGCTTCTCCGTCTTTGGCTGCAAAGAATATAATCAGTCTGATTTCGGTGTTGACCATCTGGTGATGTCCATGTGTAGAATCTTCTCTTGTGTTGTTGGAAGAGGGTGTTTGCTATGACCAGTGCATTTTCTTGGCAAAACAAACCCAAATTCCCAAGGTTCAAGGAGAGAGAAACTCATTGGCCCCTTTTGGATGAGGCGTCTATGGTAGGCTGAATAATGGCCCCCAACGATGGCCGCTTCCTAATTCCCAAGACCTGTGACACCATGCCACATCGCCTTTGGCAAAAAAGAGGGTTTGCAGCGTGATTCACTTAAGGACCTTGACGTCAGGTGGGCCCAACTGGATGGCAAGGTCCTTATAAGAGGGAGCCGATAAAACAGATGAGAAGGGAGTGTGACGTGGTGTGATCAGGAGCGGAGGTGCTGTGATCCGCGGGTGGCGTGACGTGGCCTCCGGCCCAGGAATGCGGGCGACTGTAGGAGGTGGAAAAGGCAGGGACAGGGATTCACCCAGAGGGAGGCTCCAGCCACTCATCCACGGAAACGCACTCCCTTCTGCTCCACGTGGGGCTCGTACACCTTTGTCCTAAATGAAACCCCCCCAAATGCGGCGACCAAAAACGCAATGCAGCACCAGCTCACCTCATTGTACCAGCCGACAATGAGCTCCAAGTTGCCCACGAACTTCCGGAAGGTTTCGTGCTGGGAGAACAGGTTCTCGGCACTCCTGGGGATGTCCTGCTGCTGCTGAAAGCTCAGGTACTTGACCTCTCTCAGCACGGCCACCAACTGAGGCGAGTGAAGAGGACAGAAGCGGTCAGGTCTCACGGCACAGCGCTTGGCAGCACATGTGTAGGTCTGTCCCTGGGAGGCTTCTGCAGCCCCCAGGGGGAGCTGAGGGGAGGCCCCCCTGGGGGACAGGCTCTGCTGGCAGGATCAGGATGCCCCTTCGTCCAGCTCAGTCCATGAGGCCCTCACCTGCCCCCGCCTTTCTTTGAGGTACCTATCGCCACCTCCTCCCCGTGTGAGACCTGTTACGCTAGTTTATTGCTCCCTCCCCGCTTCTCCTGGCCCTTCCACCACCGCCTGCCCCCTTCGCTCTGTAGGAGGCAAGCTCCAGAAGGACAGAGATCTTTGTTGGTTCGCTAATTTATTCCAAGCACATACACAAAGTAAGTGCTTAGTAAATGTTTGTTGAAGAATGGATGTTAGTGGAAGAGACGGTTCGAGGGAAAGTCACACGTGAAATCACTGCTGACTTCACAAGCAAGGCTGACACGCTTGTGTGGGGCTGTGCTTGTGGAGGTCCAGGCTGCTCCCAGTTCTGCCCTGGCACATGGCTAACCATCCGGTTTCAGCCCCAGATGGTGTGGCTTCCCTCCAGCATCCCCAGCTCGACCAGGGGGCTTATTTATTCAGATCCTACAAAGACTTTTTTTTTTTTTTAAATTCTCAACCTGATGGTTCTTCTTGGGATCCTATGAAACGTGGCCCAGCTTTAAAACAGTACACTCATTCAAGCTATATTCAAGGATGCTATGATTGTCTCATATCTTAAACATATCCCAGGCACACTTCAAGCAACACTTCAATAATAAAGCTTTAGGGTAAATGTGACATAAACGTCAGCCCCACAGATATGTGCTGTCGGGAGGAGGGGGTGAGCCTCAGAGCTGCATGAGGAAGCAGATGGCACCCACCGCTTTGCTGAAGTTGACACGGATGAGATTGGTGACGGGGTCCCGCTGGATCAGGGGCTGCCCCAGGTTGAAGTGGCAGTCCTTGTCCACCCCCACCACCCACTGCTGGTAGATCCTCTCGCGGTAGCTTCTCAGCAGCTCCATCATCTCATCATATTTCTGGTAGATTAGCTTGGCCTCCACACTGGACATGACCCTGGAATCAGAGTTAGGGGGAGGGTCAGATACTGTCTCCCATGGGGCCTTACTGGCACCCCAACCGAGGCTTTCAGACCTCAGGGTGTTGCAGCAGCCAGCCAGCTCTCTCGTTTCTTCCAGGTTGAGACGCTGAACATACAAATAGACGATGCCCTATGTAGGTAGCATCTAACCCAGAAGGTCAAATGCTAACCCTTGTAATATTGGCCCCGAATGGCCACGACTTGATTCATAACCTCCAGGCTTCCCAAATTCCTCTCTTCTCTTCCAACTTAGGACCAACCAGAGAGCCAGATATGCCTTCCAACCAAACACACAGGACACCCTTCTCCTGCCCCGAAGCCAACAGCCTCCCTCGTTCTGCTGTGAGCTCTCGTGCTCATCCGCCTGCCTTCCAGGCTCTGCCAGACACAAGTAACAGTGGCCAACTCCCTGCTCTGGCCAGCTGTTCAGAGTAGAGGGCATGCGCTCCTGGGGTCTCTCCTGGGACCGTGCCCTGGGAAGGAAAGGTTTGGCCGATGGGAGGCGTGGGTCTGCCTCAGAGTGGGGACCGAGGAGCCCTGCAGGCCCAGGGCCCTCACTCACGGGTGGTCGATGTGCTTGAGGTCCCTCATGGGCGCCTCCAGCCTCTCCTGCAGCTCCAGGCTCCACTTGAGCTGCCCGGCCACGGGGGGCATGTTTTTGTGAATGGGGGGGATGTTGCCGTCTGCTGAGGCCGCGATCTGGGCGTCATACAGGATCTTGGTGTTGTCCAGCTCAGTGTCAAACAGCTCCAGCATGACCGAGTACCTGGGCACCACCTCAGCGAGAATCAGAGGCCGTTCCAAGAGGCCCCCACACATGTGCAGAAGCTGGAGAGAAAGGAGTGAATCTTCTTTGCTGAAGGGGCCCTGCTGGGAGGGGGGCCCATCCCCTCCCCCATGCCCGGCATCATCCACGGCTTGGACACTCTGTGGGGTCAGCCTTCAGAAGTAGGAAGACACGTGCCTTCAACACCAGGAAGTTTGCTCTGTGTAGCAACTGGCTAACCAGCTGCTTCTATGATTTCCATCTTGATGTATGCTGGGTCCCCACACACTCAACTTATAAACCAACAGTACAAACTAGGTTCAAGGTCTAGAAAAAGATTTGTTTCAGGACCAGGAGAAATCAGAGTTTGGGGAAAGAAGATTTAAACAGTTAGGAAATACCATTTTAAAAAATTGGGGGAGAAAAGCAGCTATCTATATAACCAGGGCTTGTGCTACGACGGGATTGAGAAATATCTTTGTCATGAGAATTATTGGGAAGACCACTGATCCTTAAGGATCCACCCAGGCAGGAGAAACCACTCGGGAAGCACTCTGAAAAGTGCTCTGGGGGAAAAGAGGTGAGGGGCAGGCTTGTCTTACACTACGTGGGGTCCCTGAACCACTAAACTTGCCAAATGCTGGTGTGGGGAGGAGCCCACAGGAGCCTCCCGGGGCTGCCATCCAGAGCACTGTGACCTGGGAAGCCTCAACAGCAGACTTAATTCCCTCACAGCCTGGAGGCAACAAGTTTTAATAAAGGTGGAAAGAGCTGTGCTCCCTCTGAAGGCTCCAGGGGAGAGTCCCTGGGTGGCCAGCAATCCTCGGCTTGTAGACCCATCACTGGACCCTCTGCCCACTTCGTCATGGAGCCATCTTCGCTATGTATGTCTGGCCCTGTGACTTTCCTCTTCTTCTGACACAGACCCCAGGATCACTGGATTAAGGCACAGGAGGTCAGCAGGAGGCCCTCAATGAACATCTCAATTACATCTGGGAGACCCTATTTTCAGTAATTCACAGGTCCTAGGGGTCTGCACCTCAACACTTCTCTCTAGTGGACTCAGTTCAATCCACCAAACAAGGACCCCATGCTCAGCCCTGGGTTGACTGGGTGGAGGTGGCAGAGGGGATGGGGATGGGGTTCAAATACTGTGCGGGTGCCCAGAGCAGGAAGTGCCGACTTCCAGGGAGTACTCAGCCCTGGGGCTTTGCAGAGATTACAGGGAAAGCTTGGCACACTCACAGGCCGTGACAGCAGAGGTTCAAGCATGGGCTTCCAGAGTCCTCAAGGAGCTGGGACAGCTCAGGTGCCCATGGCCTACCAGCCCAAGCACCCCGACCTGATTACTGCAGCAGGGGTCGTCACCTCACTCTGAGGGCAGTAACCATGCCTGAGCACCCTGCACGTAGTGAACTCATCACACTGAGGGTCTGAGAATGCTACGTACTCACATTCGCTAAACAAACAAAAAGCTCATAGAAGAGAATAAGGGAGGATCACCTGGATGTTTTGGTTGCGGTCCTGGCTGGCATCAGAGGGTGGATCAAGTGGCGACATAGAGGCAAGTTTCTTAAAAAATCCTCTCGCAGTGGTGGGAGGCCTGGAGGCACTGGGGGATGGGGCTGTGCCTGAGCACTGGGGAAGGGGCCCTTACTGCAGCCTGCAGAGAGTAGCCATGTGGGCTGGACAGTGTGACACGTGCTGGACATTTAGGAAGCTCCCAGCCAGCCAGGGGTCACCAGGGAAGTCCCCACGCCTGCCTGAGCCCTTGGACCCTGAAAGCCTGGACCCAAGTCTCAGACTTGCCTAGTTTTCAGTATGAAAACTAAGACCACTACTGTGTCTAAAAGTGGCCTTTTGGGGAAAGGGTGGAATAGTGGCTGCTGAGAAAGCAGGAGAGATTTTTAGGTCCCTGAAAGTCAACGAGAGCAGCCACTGACTCCCGGGAAGACGCTGTGACCCTGAGTTGCTAACCACGACTCCCTGCAGTGGCGGGGGACAAGGGCTCCCCACACACGAGGTCACCGGTGTCCTGTCTGAAAACTGCCACAGAGCAGTTGGGAAAAGCACGTTCCATTGCTTGACAACCCTCTTGACTTTTTTCCTCCCTCTTCCCTTTATTTCACGCTCACATGTTTTCTGGCCCCTGGCTTCTGGAAAGGAGGTTAATTTCATTTTCTGCCAGGAGGAGGTTGTGTGGAAAATTGCTCTAGAACCTTCCCAGCTGCGTGTGAATTACTGACAGCGAGAAATAGCATCCCGGCAGCTGGGGAACACGCAGGGGGTCAAGCGGACGGGCGGGAGGGCACCCCAAGGGCCTGTCCTAATTAGAGCAGAGGGTTGCCAAATGGGAAGAAAATGCTCTTCAGTATGGGAAGGAAGGTGAGCAGATGGAGACAGGGATAGTTTACGAGAGTCTTCCTGACTTATTTTCTTTCTCATCTAACACAAAGTCACGTGTCTGAAAAGGACTTTCTCTTGCGGAGTACAGAAGCTGATTTAGGCCAAGACGGAGAGGGGAAGTGCCTGTGAAAACACCCAGGGAGTGGACTTCAGTCCCACACGTGCCACCCAGAGTTCCTTCTTGGCCAGCTCCTCCCCTCCGAGGGGGCACCTATGGTCTCTGGCGACTTGGCGTGGACACCTCAACCCACCTCCTTCCCCATCACCGAAAGACAGCACAAGGTGGCACCCAGCCTCCAAGAGGCCTGAGGGTAAGCTTCTCCTGGTTTCATCCCCACCACAGGCAAGAAGGGCTAACTGGTGCCGCAGTCCATCAGCTCCAGCATCGTCTTCACTCTGGAGACCCCACCACAGGGGAGGACCGGCATTTCCAAATGGAGGTGCTGGCTGGCAACCTTACCTGGGACCCTTTGCACTTGGGTAGCCCTGGGGTTAACAGCCTCTGGTTCCTCCCTAAGGTCTGCCAGGGAGTCAGCAGGGAAAAGCTCCACTGCCTCAGCGGGGGCCGGTTCCCTCCACCAGGAAAGCCTGGCTTTGCACTGGGCTTGGTTCTGTGTCAACCCGAACCAAGCACCTGCCCTCAGGGAGTTTATATTCTAGTTGGGAGGACGACAGACATGAAGAGATCAGCACACAACAGATGCCAGGGAGAGCCAAGCATGAAGAAGGAAAACCAAGCAGGTCGGTGCTGGCAATGGCGGCGAGGGGAGAGCTCCCGCTGGGAGGAGGAGGTGAGTGGGGGGCCTCTCCAAGGAGGTGCCCGAGGCGGCTCCAAGGGGAAGGGTGTTCAGAGAAGGGAACAGCACGGAGGCTCTGTATTAATTTGCATTCATTGATATTTCGCCTGGAGCACCAACTCCATCCAAGACTTAATTGATTGTTTCACTTGCAGAGCTTCAAGTCCTCAAGCATTTTTGCTTTAGAAATACTCAAAAGGCAAAGGAACATCCTGGCAGGTCGGCACCAAATGCTGGCTGCCTCGTGAACTTGGACCGGGAAGGTCCAGGAACCCATCCCCATGTGCCTCCCGCCCCCGATACGTTCGCTGCTGAGGGGTCCTGCGGGAGGGGTGCACCAACCAGCAGAGGGGACGAGTGTCCAGCTCCTCACAGCTCCAGCCAGTTTGACCAGTGACAAAGGCCCCTTGTGGTTTTAACTTGCACTTTCCCGATCATTTGCGAGGCCAGACCAACAACCTATGCTATTGGCCGTTTGGGTTTCTCTTTCAAACTGATGGTCTCTAGGGGCGTTAGTGCTTTTCTGCAATCTGGTTTTTTTTTTTTTTTTAATGTTTTCATAAACATTTCCTTTTTCTAACTGTACAAGTGCTATACACCTAACCCGCACAAACTGGAGATAGTAGAAAGCTACACAGAAGACAGAAAAATATTAGCCATCACCCACCACCCAGAAATGACTCCCTGTCATAATACTGTGTATTGCGTCTATATACACAGAATACTGTGTATTCTCGGATCTCAAATGTTAAGAAAGAGTCAGTGTGGTTCAGCAGCTCAAAATGTGGATGTGTTTTATTTTTTAGAGCAACTCTGCATCTAACTTGTGCTCCTTATATGAGTAATGAGGGAACTGAATCAAAGAAGGACAAATGGAGAGCAGGACTCAGTATGACCCCATGCTCACTTTCCTCTCTTAAGATGAGAGGTAGCAGTAAGACCCCCTCACAAGCTACTCAAGGTTCCGACTGCTGACTCTCTAAGGCACTAAGAAAGGCTGCTGTCCTTTCTGGGCCTGGCTCTTCACCTACAATCTCCAGACTGCACGATTAGACCGATTCTGCAACCGTTCACTGGAAGGACTGATGCTGAAGCTGAAACTCCAATACTTTGGCCACCTGATACGAAGAACTGACTCATTGAAAAACAGCCTGATGCTGGGAAAGATTGAAGGCAGGAGAAGGGGATGACAGAGGATAAGATGGTTGGATGGTATCACCCACTCAATGGACATGAGTTTGAGTAAGCTCTGGGAGTTGGTGATGGACAAGGAGGCCTGAAGTGCTGCAGTCCATGGGGTCGCAAAGAATCGGACACGACTGAGCGACTGAACAACCGTTCTCAGCATCACGGAGCTGGTGTGACGAATCCTGTCAGGGCACACTCCCCACCCGCACCTACCTTTGTACTGGACTCAATAGAATTGCAGTCATCAAACCCTTGGCAGAAGATGGTGGCCAGCCTCCTATCCAGATCTTGAATTTTGGTCTCGAAATCAGCGTAGTCATCATCAAAACTCTGGAAGCAAATAAAATCACCAAGCTTAGAACCTTGACCAGCATACAAAGCCGGGAGTGGGAGCACTCTAAGCCCACCCACTGGGATTCAGGTTACTTCTCAGCAAGTTCACCGTCATGAGGGGAGAGTTCTTGTGCTGTCTTTTTTCCGCCACACGCTCTCCCCTCTGCATGCCTTCCCACCCTCGGAGCATTTGTCGTTGACCCTGCCCAGGCCCCCTAACTTACCGAATCTCCGGGGTCCAGGGGGTCATATTTGCAGTCAGCGAAAACCTTCACCAGCTCGAAGACCTCGTCATAGATCTGGGCCACCTGGCTTCCGAGAATGTTTCCCCTCACGCCCCCGAGCTCAATCTTCTCCAGCTTCAGAAACTCGATGGCTGTTTTATAAAGATCCTGGTGGAGGGAAATCCCCACACCTTCGTCAATTCAGTTTCCTGACTGACTCCCAAGGGGAGGAGCCCCTGATCCACAGAGCAGTCCGGAGGGGCCCTCTGCTTATCAGTGTTAATGTTCTCTAAAGCCGTTTCAGGGATGCAGACAGAGGGACGGAAGTAAGAGTCCTGTGACTAATCTCCCAGTTGTGATCATGGAGGAGGAGGAGATGAAGGTTGGGATCTTGTCCTGACCCAACACTGGGTGACATGCGTCTCTAAGTAAAATCACACTTTACAGGGGCCCCACTTCCTGGGCTGTGGGAGGAAGCGGTCAGAAAGGCAGACGGTGGTCCCTCACAGCCTCATGTACTGGGCGCCTGATGGATGTTTACAGGTAAATCCCACTTGCTCATTCCCTCCGAGACTTGCCTTCTCCAGCTCCTTTAGCCGAGATGGTACCTTCCTTTCCAGGATCGCTGGTTTGGCATTTAACCCCATTCAGTCCTACTGAGCAATCTATTACTTCTGTCTGTAGCTCTCATTTCCCCTTTGAGGCCCCCAAATCCTCATTGAGGACCACAAGCAGCCCCTGTGTGCCTGATCCGTGCTTGCAGGGCGCTCCAGCCCTCCCCTAAGCTGGAGACGAGGTTGGTGCCGTTTCCCACCAAAGATCCAAGGTGTATCGAGATATGACCCAAGCGAACCTACTGGAAAGTAGCAGCGTTGCCACGCCCCACATTCTGGGCCCCTCACACCAGAGGCGGGTGGAGCAGCTGGCATGGCCCATCGGGCAAGGGTGGGCAGCATGACCGTTCCCCACTCTTTCCCTGGCAGCCCCTCTTTTCCCAGCAGCTCCATCCCGATTCAGAATCTACAGTGTAGGAACCAGCAGCTATTTGGCCGGAAACTCGGCTGGGGCCCTCAAGTTCTCGGGCTGGGCGCCTTGGGGCGTGAAGAAACACTCTGTGACCGAGATATGGCATCTCAAGGGGTTTCCTGCTCTGCCTCCCAGAGGGTGTGGATGGGAACCATAGAGGCCTTCCCAGAGCCCCGGCTGACAACATCCCTCAAAAAATCACTGCCCAGTGGTTCAAGGATCCACCCCCCAACCCTGCTTTATTTTTTTAAATAGTGTAACATGTGTACAAAGTATATCTAAAAAAGAGACCCCCTACAGAACACAGAACAAGAAGGAAAACCTTCCTGCACTATACATGCCTTCACCTCTTACCTCTTCTCCCCAGAGGAACCTGTTCTAACCTCTTTAAAAGTGTTATTTGTCCCATGTCGTTCCATGTATCCCGTGTCGTTCCGTGTATCCAAATAAGGTCCTTCTGCAGAGCTCAGCTGTGCTAACTTAGCCCCACTCACCCTCTCCCTTGGCCTGCAGGCTTCCTGACCCAGGTCAATGAACCTGTCATTAGCCTGCTTGTGGACAGAAGGCAAGAGAAAAGGGGAAAGCAACTGAAATGGGCCGCTTTGTTCCGAGTTGCCAGCTCTGGGCCTGGTGGGGGCAGCCCCGGGACTTGGCTTCCCCCCTGGGGAAGCTGTCACACGGGTGTTTGGGTGTGACTTTTATTTCCCTCCTGGCAGGCCACGTGCAAGCACGACAAGGACAGAAGACAGTTCTCCTGAGAGGGAGGGGAGCCAAAGTCCACCTTTACCTCGATGGTCTGGACACGGCGGAAGAAGGAATTTATTCTGGAAAAGGCAAGAGAAGAAGGGAATTCCCAAGGCACCGGCTCCTTGTTCTTCTAGGAGAGAGAGGGAGAAAATGCAGGTCCATGGGGTGCCATGGGGTCCATATCACCCCAACTTCTTTCCCCTCTTCCGCTGTCCAAAACCCAGGCTGTACCTTGAAGAAAAGCTTCATGTTTGCACAACAGAAGTCGTAGGCCCGGTACAGCTCCTTCAGAACATTCACGGACAGAGAGATGCCGATCAGAACCTCCTCAATTTCCCCCTGCAGGCCTTTCAGCACCTCCTCGGGGCTCAGGAAGGTCCGTGTCTGGGTGGAAGGGAAGATGTTCCCAAGTTGAGCTGGAGGGGTGACACCCAGATGATACCCAGGTCCACAGCTACAAGGTCAGTTAAAACGATCCTCCTGCCCTGCCCCAGGCCACTAGACCACTTCTGACACACCCGCTGTCCCTCAGGCTCGTGGCCTAGCCAGTCTGCCCACCCAGGGCCAGTTGCAGGGCCTCTCAGCCCAGGCCAAGGTTACGGCACCACCAGACTCTGGAGGCAGATGATGAGGGGCCCAGAAAGGCAGTCCTGCTCTGCCTGCAGGACCCTGGGCCACCGCGTCCCTCTAGGCCGGGAGACAGGACCACGAGCCTGACTCTTACTCACTCTGGTAGCCCAGGGCCCAAAGCTGCAACTCAGACCTTGGAGGCTGTGTAACATGTGCTTGTGAAATGGAAGAAGGAAAGGGAACGGGTGTTGTCAGAGGAGATAAACCCCTCAAAGCCCCCGGCTGAGTCTTGGGGTGCCGGGACTCGGTGAGCAGCCCCTCTCTCATTCCTCCTCCCTCCCAGCATGAGGCAGGTTGGGTTGGCTCTGCCCAGATCTTGGGAGAACCCTGGGTGGCCACCCAGGGGGCCCTAGCCTTAGCCTGGAGCCTGAAAATTCTTGCACCCACATCTTTGCCTGTTTTTAAACTGCTGGGGAACATGGACCGGGATGCAGGGTGGGATAGGGGAGGGGAACACTGGAGGTGGGGGAGGGAAGGCACTGGGGCCTGGGGGCTACCATGTCGATGAGCTGGTTGCAGAACTCCTGCAGTATGACAATGATCCTGGAGGGTGTGTTGTAGTGCTCGGAGGTGGCCCAGATGAAGCAGATGGTGTATAGCACCTTGGTGATGAAGGTTGGGAGCTGGGGAGAGATAGGCGGGCAGGCACTTGGTCACAGCACCTCAGCTCCCCACTCCACACAGCTCCAGGAGGGGGAAACTCCAAGGGCAAGAAGAGATGCCCCCACCCAGTACTTGTGCCTGACCACAGCCAAGAAGCCTGCAGCCCCTTGCTGCCCCAAGACCCAAGCCCAGAGCCTGCCAAGCCAGCCAAGGGACCCTCTCCAGCTGATGTACCGCCGTGAAGTCGGCCTGTTCCATCTCCTCCAGCAGGATCCGCAGGGGCTTCAGGTACAGAACGATATCACTGGCTTCCTTCAGGCCTGCGTGGAACAAGAACAGGGGCTCATCCCCACGGGAGCAGAAACTGGCCCCCATCCCTGATGGCGAGAAGTGGTGACGGGCAGGTCATTGTGTTTACAGACACCTGCTCCCTCAAAAGGCGGGACTCCAGGAAACTGCTGATGGGGGGAGGCAGACCCCGCCTCATCCCCAGGGCTGTCAAGGGGCCTGCCCAGGAGGTGCTGACACCTTCCTCTGGTGGAGGGGGGACATTCTCATAGGGCCACCTGCTCACCTTCAGTAACATTCGTGTACACGTTTTGCAGGGCTGGCCAGTAGCAACTTTTGGCTTTTTCCAGGATCTCAACTATTTTATTCACTTTGGGCCTATTGAGCTGCAAAGGAGAAAAGGAGATCAATTTTTTTTTTTTTTAAACAGACCCCAGATGAAGCCTGCCTGACCTCCAGGCCGACGCTGAGGGATCTATCCGGGTTACCCGGGTCCCCTCGGGGAGGCTGGGTGCTCAGGACTCCAGTGGGCGCCCGGCCGCCGGGGGCAGAAGAGCCATCACCTGCTCGTAGATGTACTTGAGGTTCATCAGCCGGGCATCCCAGAACTCAAACTCGACTCGGGGCAGGGGGTGCAGCCCGTCCAGCAGGGCCTGGGCTGAGTCCTTGCTCAGCACGTCCCGGATCTGGTGGGACCAGTCGATGATGATGGTCTCGATGGCGTGCAGCAGGGAGTTGTCCAGGGAGGAGGGGATCCTGCAGAGCCGAGGGTTGGGGGCGGGTGGGGGACGCGCTCAGCTACACCCGCAGGCTTCCTCCAGCTCCATCCTCAATGGCCCTTGGCCAGGACAGAGCCTGAAACAACACTGGGTATTGCCCGGGGTACCGGTGCCCCCCAGGAAAGAGGACGAGGGGAGCCAGCTCTGGAATAAAATCCACGTTGCGCCATGGCTCCCAGGCAGTTCTGATCAGGTCACCAAAGGGTGAACGTTGGGGGCCTAGAGGGCCCGCCTGTGTGATGAGCCCTGCAGGAGCGCTTGCCCTCTGAAGGGAGTAAGGGAGCACGCAGGCACTGCCACAGCTTCAAGAGCTGCGCACACCATGCCGTTGCAAACGGCGCTCGGGCAGGTGCAAGGTGACACCTGGGGGTCCTTGGGCTTCTGGGGGGTCTCTGGGCAGCCCCAGCCTCCACTCAGAAGTGCAGCCTCCACCTGCTACAAACCTCTTCCATGCCCCTCACTGCTCCTCAGTACCCACGCCCTGAAGCTGGGGATCCCCCTTCCTGTGTGACCCTAGATGACGTGACGCTCTTGGCATGCCAGGTGATGCAGGCTCTAGAGCCTGTGTGTGATGGAGGGGGAGCTGGAGCATGGGGGTCCAGCCGTTGCCTAGTGGAGTCTGGGGGGCTCCAACGCCCCGTCTCAGACTCAGCACCTAAAGGCACAGTCCTGCCCTCCTGGGCTTCAGCACCAAGGCCAGTTTGTGGGGAGCTTGCCCTGAGGGTTCAGGGACCACCCCCCCTCCAGCTCCCCGACAGGGCCCTGACCTCTCCATGGACTCCAGCGTGCCATCCAGACTGCCCAGGTGCTCCGGGATGGGCAGCAGGGTCTTCCCCTTGATCTTGCCACTCATCACAAACATCTCGTTCTTCAGCTTGTGGACTTGCTTCACAATGTCCTCTGAGACCACGCTGGGCCAGCCGCTCATGTTTTCACTTTGGTTTAACAGGGAGTAGAGGACCTGAAAGGACAGGATTCTGTGGCTCTGCTTGAGCCTTCTCACCTGGGTGGGGGGACACCCAGGAGGAGTGGGGTCCTTGGCGACCCAGGACCCAGGGGAATCGAGCCCTTCTCCCTTTGAAGAAGGTGGTGGGGCCGGTCAAGGTGCGGAGACCGGTGATGAAAGCCTCCCCTGACCCTGTCTTTTGTTTGTTTGTTTGTTTGTTTGTTTTTAAATACTGATTGATTGATTTGGCTGCATTGAGTCTCAGTGGCATGTGGCAACACATGGGCTTAGTTGCCCTGTGGCATGTAGGATCTTAGCTCCACAACTACGGATTGAACCTGAATCCCCGGCATTGCAAAGCAGATTCTTATAAGCAGATTCTCACTGGATCACCAGGCAGGCCCCCCTGCGCCTGTGTCTTTGTAGGGGCAAAGCCATCTCCACACTCTTGCCACAAGAGCACTCACTCCTGGCTGAAGGCAGACTTTCCTTGCTGCCTAGGGGTGCTGTTATATGCTGAATTGTGTCCCCCTGATTCACATGTGGGAGCCGTGACCCCCAGCACCTCAGGATGTGACTGGATTTGGAGAGAGAGCTTTTCAAGAGGCAGTTAAGGGGAGCCCTAACCCGGTATGACTGTCGTCCTTAGAAGACATAAGGACACACGTGAAGTCGGCCATCCACAGCCAAGGACAAAGGACTCAGAACCAGCCCTGTTCACGCGTCGACCTGGGACTTGCAGCCTCCAAACCGGTGCTTTGTCAGGGATTGCTTCCGTGATGGTTCAGGGGGTGAAGAATCTGCCCGCAGTGCAGGAGACACAGGAGAAGTGGATACACCCTGGGTCGGGAAGTTACCATAGAGACACAAAAGGCAGCCCACTCCAGGATTCTTGCCTGAAAAATCCCACGGACAGAGGCCTGGCGGGCTGTAGCCTGCAGGGTCGCAAAGGGTCGGACACAACTGGGCGACCAGTTTTGGGCCATGCCAGCCATCTCGGGGGAGGTGAGGGGAGGTTGGTCTGGGTCCTGACTGAGCTACCCCTGTGGCCTGAATTTGTACAAGGTGGGGACGCCCACTACCCCCATCTCACAGACAAGCTGAGCGATGCCTAGGAGAGCTAAGTCACTGGAACTCTGGCTGGTCCGACTGTCCGGAGGGGACTGCACCTTCCCCACCTGCTGACAGTGAGGAGGCAGGGCAGTGGGGAGACATGTCATTCAGCGCTTGCTTTCCCCTTTCTCTGCTCCAAGTCTCAGAATTGGGAAACCCTTCTACTGCGTCTCGAATGGGCCACACCTTTCGAGGCTGTGGGCAGGGATTGTCCCCCGTGCAGACGGAGGGTCTAGTGACTTCAAGATAGACAGGTGGTGGCCAGGGCCACTCAGCCTTCACACGCACAGCATCACCTGGAGGTCTTGTTAGAAAGCAAGTCGGTCTCAGTGGCTAGGGCGGCCGGACCTGAGCTTTCTAACGCCTGACCTGCTGGCAGGCAATGCGGGTGTTGACCTGTGGACCCACCCCTGATTAGCAGGGTTCAAGGCCACGCACACAAAGCATGGGAAGCAGGCGTTGTTCTTCCTGAGCCCCCCACTCCCCCCACCCCGCCACGAGGCCTGGGTGTGTCTACCTCCTCCACAGTGGCGATCAGCTGGTCCACAGGCGTGGGGCTCATGTCCCCGTAGACCAGGCGTTCCTTGTAGTTGTCCTTGCCGATGTTCTCGGGTCTCTTCTTGACAAAGTACACCCCTTTGGACTTGAGGGAGGCCGGGAAGCCCAGGCAGGGTATGATCATGCCGGCGGGGTTGAGCGTCAACACCAGAACCAGAACATCTGGCTTCTCGAAGAAGTCGGTGAACAAAGCCATGTTCTCTTCCATCCCAATCATTTTACTCCACTTGTCCGGCTTGAACTTCAGGATGAGGGAAGTGACATTCTCCATATACTCCAGTCTGACGTCCGAGGGAATCGTCATCTTGATGTCCGCTTACACCTGTTATGGGAACAGAGACACTGAGGCAGCGGCCATCTCCTAGGGAATCTTTACTTCCCCGCCCATCACTGGAACCGCCTGAAATGCCCATTCCGGTCAATCAAGAGAGAAAGAAGGATCGTCGGGCAGACACTGCTTCCAGCTGCGGGGTGGGGTGGGGGTACCGGGAGCCTGTGTCCTGTTCTAGCTGGACAGCTGCCCTCTGCCTGGCTGTAGGTGTCACTGTGGAGCAGGGCCACCGGGCACTGTGTCTGCTTGAGTTCACCGTGACCATCAAGTTAATGGGCTGGGAAAGGCAGAGATGGCCCCTGGGGAAAAAGCAAGGATCATCGCAACAGAGTCTGAAGGGGAGGGGATGGGGAAAGGAAATGTCACGGAATGAATTGACAGAAGGGCCTGGATGCAAGATCCCGGGAAGAGGACATCACACCCCCAGGATGCTAGACAAAGTGGGTGGGCCTGATGAGCGGGTGAATTTCATGTTCTCCCCATCCTAACAGCAGCCATAGTGTACCCCAACGTTTGCCCTGCCCTTCAGCGTCTCTTCCGCCCTCTAACCCCCATCACGTGCCCATAATGGGATTTCCCCATGGACCGCCACTCACATTCCCTCTGGAAGAAACCCTTGTAGCTCTCTTGTAGGGACAGGGTTAACTGGAGAGCGGGGGGGGACCCCCTTGAGGCCCCAAAGAATCAAGACAAACGAGGCATTCCTTGTGAGTGTGAAATTTAAAGGGATGCTCCAAACCCTGACTGGCCACGGGCAGGGAAAAGGGCACCTTCCGGGGGGTGGAGGGGGTGCGGGGAGGGTAATGGGGCTACTGGCCACCAGCACCTGGGCTCCACCTCTGTCCTCTTGAGCCCCCTCAGCTTTGCCCCTGAGCACAATTCTTGCCCACTCACCAGCTGACAGCAAACAGCTCTTCAGGTTGCTAGCAGAGCCAAGCGATTGGCAGCTCTTTCCAGACCAGTAAAGGAAATGGCTCCCGTCCCTCGAGGGATGCCAACTGCCGTGGAACTTCCGCAAGTCTCCTGGGAACTGGGATTCTAGAACTTTCTTAGGACCTGAGTGACCACTGTGGTGTGGCAAAGGAGAAACTGTCCATCACCCACCACAGTGGGAAAGGCTCTAGGACTGAACAAGCTGCCTTTGAACTAGAACATTTAGCTCATGTTCATTTCATGAAATTACAAATGTATCAGGATTTAAATCTATTGTCTTATTACATGCTTATTTGTTTTACCTTTTCCAGATTCCTTTTCCTTTTTTTTTTTTTGTGCCTCTTCTAGTTTAATTTTTATTGTTTCATTCCCTCCACTTTATCTTGGATATTATACATCTTGCGTTTCCTGGAGGCACATGGACATTATAACATGTATCCTAACTCACATTAGAATCATACTCATTGAAACCTGATAATGAAAACAATTACCCATTTACAATAGCATCAGAAAGATTGAAATACTTAGGAATAAATTTTCAGAGAAGGGCAAGGCCTTCCTGACCCACCAGCGGCTGAGGCACCAGCAGGGTCCTGGTTCCCACTGTTGACACCAGTCGGCTCTGCCTCCTTGACATCTCTGGACTGGCCCACCATCCCCCATGGCTACTGCTGCCTGGTCTAAGCTGCTGTTACCCCCTCACCCACCCCCTGGTCTACAGACACCGTCTCTCCTTCTCACACCCCTTCTCGTCCCCAGCAAGTCATCCTCCAGAGCACCTTTCAAAAGACAACTGTCACGCCAACGCCCGCTTAAAACCCATCAACAGCTCGTTCGCACCACTTCCCGGTCTCAATGTTGGAGCCATGCGTTCCGGGAAAGACTCACTCAGAAGGACAATGCAGATAGTGGGGAGCAGTTTATTACACCGGCGGGCCCAAGGCAGAGTCTCCTCTTAGCCAAGGACCCCGACCAGCATTTGTGAAAATCTTTTAGACCCCATGTGTACGTGTCTGAACCCACCACTCCAAATTCCTTGAGACTTAAACCAAGGAAAATACAACCCCAGTAACCCCATCATTCACGTGTTATGTGCTCATGTGCTCAAAGAGTCAAACAATTAGCCAATAGTCAATAAACCCGAGGTTACACTCTGATTGATACGGAAAAATTTATGGCCTGTCTGGAGGAAGGGGTGATTAGTGTATGGTTTCTCTTAGGTGATAAGTAACCTAGATACGATCTTCAAGGTTCCCTGGTCTGGAGGGGGTCTTATCCTTCTTCTGTTGTTTTCATAGGCACTAGACGCAGAGTTCAGAGTCCATTGGAAAGGTGGCCAAGCACGATCAGCATGAACAGGCCCAAGATGGGGTCCAGGCCCTGTGAGTTCCTTCTTCATCGACACGATTGCCCTCGTGCTCCAGCCATCCTGGCCTTCTTCCAGCTCCTCCAAGGCACCTGCTCTCCTGAAGGCCTTCCAGCCCCGCATAGAATTCTGCACCTGTGCGCTCCTCCCCACCCTCAGACACCAAGCTACGACATCTTTCCCGGCCAGGGTCTCCCCTGGACCATTCACTCCCTCCATCTCTGCTGAGCACCCCACGTTGCTCTGTGTCACCGTGACAACTGCAATCCGTCAGGCACTAATTAAGCATCAGTCATCCGCTTCCCTCCTTCCTAGAGCCCATCCCTTTTGATGAGCACTGCCACCCCAGGATCTGGCCCTGTGCCTGGCCTGCGGGAGGCCTTCAATAAACATCACTGAAGCAACGGAGACTCTGATAAGTCATGCTGCAAAGGCTGTTTAACCTCATCTAACCCAGTGTTTCCCCTAACGTGAAGTGAGTGAAGTCGCTCAGTCGTGTCCGGCTCTTTGTGACCCCATGGACTGTAGCCTACCAGGCTCCTCACTCCATGGAATTTTCCAAGCAAGCGTACTGGAGTGGGTTGCCATTTCCTTCTCCAGGGGACCTTCCCAACCCAGGGATCGAACCCGGATCTCCTGCACTGCAGGCAGATGCTTTACAGTCTGAGCCACCAGGGAAGCCCCTCCCCTAACGTGGCTGAGTGTGAAACCCTTCTCTCCTTTAAGTCCCATTACTCTTCTGAGGAGCAGTGTGAAACCCTAGATCAAGAGTCTAACTGGTTTGTGCTGTTTAGCACATGGAACTCTGCTCAATGTTATGTTGCCAGCCTGGGAGAGGGATTTGGGCGAGAATAGATACATGTATACGTATGGCTGAGTCCCTTCGTGGTTCCTCTGAAACCACCACCACCATTGCTAATGGTCTATACCCCAATACAAAATGCTTTTGCTGTTAAGAAAATTCTAACAAGTCCAACTTCCGCCAAAATTGTGCTCCCCCAGAGCACACATCCCAAGGCACAAAGGACCAAATGTCAGATGGTGAAATAGTGGAGTCAGGCAGACCACCCCTCCTCCACTTTGGCTGTGAAACAGCCTGGGGCTCAGGGTGGATGCCCTGTCTGGCATGGAGGAGAGACTCAGGAGGGACGTGGAGAAAGGTGCTTCCCAGTGGGTCTCGCCTGAGGTCCCACCTGAGCCGAGAAGCCAGGACAGGACTCCCAGGGTTCTAGATGGAAGCATTAGCTTTTGGTCTGTCCACACAGTGGAGGAAACAGCAGGCCATTGGGAAATGCCAGGCATCAGGAGAAGCTTCTTGATTGGGAAGTGCATGTGGGGCTGAGCAGTGGGTGACTGGCCGCGTCCACCCCTCCAGGGCCACCTGCCAAGGTACGTGGCTTCCTCACTTCCTTTGCTCTGACAGTCACAGCTGGGGAGGGCGAGCTGAACAGCTCGCCCACCACTTACAATCCCCAGGGAGCACTTCCTCCTGCTGAATCAACTTGGAAGACAAGTTTCCGCTGTCGTGACCCATCATTAAATACAACTGGCAGGACGATTTTCCTCGGCTGGGGATGCTCACGGTGGGCGGGAGGCTGGGCCATCTGGGTCTTGTCGCTGTCCCCACCACACGCAGCCTCCTGTGCCTGCTTTGGCGCTGCTCCGCATTCTCAGGCCGAGTTCCCGCCAGAAGGGCCAGGAGGTCAGGCGGCTTTGCCCTCTGTCCAGGCGAGTCCTTGCCCCTGGCCTTGGCAGGAAGGGAGAGCAGAACCCCACGGCCAAGCTGGCCCAGCGGGGACCTCAGGCTTCACAAAGCGGGCAGGGTGGCCTGAGAGATGTCTCCGACTCACGAGGTTTCCAAATGTCACTGTCAGGCCAGGCACCCTGGAGGCTTGGGGGTCTCTGCCTAGCGAGCTCCAGGGGGACACCCCACGTGAGGCATAGACGCGCCCGGATTCCAGCCAGGCTGTGAAGCAAAGAGGTCAGTGGGAGGGTTTTGCAGCCCAAAGGCCTCTGCCTGCTGGAGGAAGGGGGTGGTGGGCGGGGCTGCCCGTGGAAACACTGCTGTTTGACTGATGAGCCTCAAGGTCAAATGAACTCAATGCTGATAAGAGGTGATTGAGCCAGGTTTTATTCAGCCCTGCTCTGATAGAGGAAAAAGCTGTGCTCACTTCCGAGGACAGCAGAGGCAGCTGGGGGCTTCCAGATAGGGAGCCGTGCGGGGTCCATGGGTGGAGAATTGCTAACAGGAGGCTCCGGGGGAGGGTAATTCTTGTTAAACGCAGGCCGAGGAGTAGACATCAGGGATGGGGATGAAGGAGCTTGCTCCAATGCCGATGGTAGGGGGTGACATCGCAGGATTCTCTGCAAAGACCGGCTTAGACAGGTCCTGAACCAGGCCTGGGAGAACCTGTCTAAAGTTTGGTCAAGAAGAGCCTTTGCCCGAGTTCAGTCCAAGGATGGGCTCTGAGTTTGGGGAGCAGGCCAAGCTGTGTCTCAGGCTCCAGAGAGTTCCCTCCCCGCGACTCTGTCTGGCAGGAGAGGGAGCAAGACATATCGCTCACAGGTCCTGCTGGATACAGGGCATGCCCAGGGCCACACGGTGAGCGGGTGCGGGAGAGAGTGAGGTGACCCCAGGCTCTGCCTTTCTTAGGGTCTGAGGGCGGGGTGTGTGCGTTTTTGAGGGGTCCCTTGTGGGCTAACTGATGCATGAGAGGGAGAGATTGGGTGCGGGAAGCTAGAGGTGGGGTCACTGGCACCTGGTTACCCGGGTCCTCCTGGGCCTCCGTGGTGTGGGAGGCAGAACAGCCTGCCTGAATGTTCTGCACGTGGCTGTGCCACGCCACCGGCAACATGTTCATTCAGGATGGACGTCTTTTGAAGCGTATGCCTTGGTGCTTGAAACCTAACGTCAGGCATTTACACTTCCGATTCGCCTGGGACTCGTGCCCGGTCCCTCCTGCCACCTCCCCTTCCAAACTGCTCCAGTGGATGTCGGGGCACCTCTGACGCGCGCTGGCTTTGTCTCAACCCAGCCAAGTCCCGGGAGCGTCCCAGGCTGCCCACCCCCTGCCTCCTCCTCCCCTCATCACGCACACACTTAATTTAGCCTGAGAATTGATGGCACCTGCGATCTCTTTATTAAGCGTGAGATAAAATAGTGAAAGGGTTAGTCACTCAGTCGTGTCCGACTCTGCAACCCCATGGACTGTAGCCTGCCACCTCCCCTCTGTCCACGTGATTCTCCAGGCAATAATACTGGGCTGGGCTGCCTTTCCCTTCTCCAGGGGATCTTCCCGACTCAGGGATAGAACTCAGGTCTCCTGCATTGTCTGCAGATTCTTTACCATCTGAGCCACCAGGGACACCCAACATAAACACCCTGTCATTTTCATTAAAAACAAACAAAAAACCACTTCAAGCAAGCCTTTAATTTTTGTTCCACTCTTTAGAGTGTGGTCCTCACAGGGGGTTCCTTGACTCACAGCATCAGCATCCCCTGGGAGCCTGTTGAGGATGCAGGTGCTTGGGCCCACCCTGACCTGCTGAAGCTGGAAATTTGGGGGCAGGGGGAGCCATTTGAATTTTAACAAGCCCCCAGGAGAGTCTAATGCATTCTAGAAGTTGAGAACCACCAGTCTGGAGTAGAATTTTGGTCTCTGTTTCGAGTAAATCCATTTGAAGCAGCCAATTCTTCTTAGCTATGGAGCCCTCCTGTATTTCCTTTCATTTTGGTCCTACTCGTTTGAGGAGAACCCATTCCCAGGGTCTGAGTCCTCTTCAACAAGCCCACCAGTTACATGAGGAGCAGGTGCCTTGAAAACAATGCTTCTCCCGGCGGTGGTGCAATGGAATCACCTGGGAAACCGCCCAAACTCAGGATTCTGGCCCCACCTCCAGGGGTCAGGGCCAAATGCTTGGATGTTCATAGCTCCTCCTTGGCTCCAAGTAGGGGCAGATGTAGAAACCTGGCCCAGGAAGGGAGCGCCCCTCAGAGGAGAGTCTGGCCGCCTGTGGCTCACTGTAGCAGAATGGTTACGTGTGTGTTAGTCGCTCAGTCGTGTCCAGCTCTTTGCGACCCCATGGACTGTAGCCTGCCAGGCTCCCGTCCATGGGATTCTTCAGGCAAGAATACTGGAGTGGGTAGCCATTCCCTTTTCCAGGGGATCTTCCCGACCCAGGGATCAAACCCAGGTCTCCCGTACTGCAGGTGGATTCCTTACCTCGAAGCCCCGCTGTAGCGGAATACTCGCTGACAAGCTAGAACTTTGGGTGGACTAAGCAAAAAGTATGTCCTCGCTGTGTGGCAGGGCTCATAACAGAACTATACTTGAAGGGCCCAGAACTGGGAGCAGTTTTCACCCCAAAAACCTCGCAGTCAGACTTGTTCACGTTGACCGTCTCCCTCGGGGGACAGACCTCGGATGTCCCCAGCTGTCCTTGCAGGAGAGGTCCCGTGAGGCCCCAGGGGCAGTCCCACGCTGGTGGCCTCTCCCTGCCCCTCCCCTACCGTCCTTGTTTCCACGAACTATCTGCTCATCAATCACACTGGCCAGTCGGGTGCACTTTGTATTTGACTGGGGGCGTTCAAGGAC
Source organism: Ovis canadensis (assembly GCF_042477335.2). Classification (NCBI taxonomy): domain Eukaryota; kingdom Metazoa; phylum Chordata; class Mammalia; order Artiodactyla; family Bovidae; genus Ovis; species Ovis canadensis. Next base: position 61,711,006 of record NC_091255.1, on the reverse strand, counting down.
AGGCTGCCTTTAAGTGGTCCAGCATCCCTCCACCGGCTTCCAAAACATTACAGCTCAACTTCCACCAGAGACTGGAAATCGCAAGCATTTCTTTCTTAAAAGGACAAAGACTTCTTTTGAAATATTAAAAAAAAAATTAAACTGTGTTCTAGAGTAATTTCCTCTTCAATGACTTGGTTTATAATATCTCATACTGGAAAACGGTATCTTCAAGGTGAAAGTCAAGGACCCTAAGTAGTAAATGGGACTTGACACCCCAGCAAAAAGCTACAAGACGGTGGCTTTCTCACTGAAATGTGCCAGCCCTCCCACAGGCTCTGTGCTTCCACCAACCAATGTCCTGTTTGCCTGCAGGTTCAAGTCTAACTTCCATCTTCAGGGGAGGGAGAGAGGGACCTGGGCCCTGGGGGCTAGGCCTCTGCTGGAAGGCCTTCTCTGCTTTGTTTGCAAAACAAAATGTGCTTTGAATACAATGAGTCAGGAAAGAAGAATCTGATGGAGGTCTGGAAATGAAATTTCCTGCTTGTGGTTGGACTCAGCCATCTGTCTCTAAATCTAGCCCAAGGACATTCATTGTGCCGAGACCAGGCTGTGTCTGCATCTCCCAGACGCCTTGGGTGGGGACAGGTCATCCGGGAAGCCGGGTGGCTGCCTGCACAAACAGGGCCGGGGGGACTGGCCTGCGATGTGGTGGATGCCACCCATCCCTGACTCCCTCTCTGGTCTCTGCCGTGACTGGGGGGGTTTGTCACCTACGACGTGTCCCCTCCAGCCTGGCCTCTGTCCCTGAAGACTCCTTAAACAAAAAGGAACTGTAAATTTCAATCCTTTTGATAGGGACAGAGTAAAGGGGACAAAGTAGGTAATTAGTTAACTCCATTAAGGGGTGAAAGGAAAAACATGGGAGACCCCTATAAGTTAATGATTGCTCAAGAAAGCAGGTTTGTTGTTGTTCAGTTGCTAAGTCGTGTCCGACTCTGCTACCCCATGGACTGCAGCACTCCAAGCTCCTCTGTCCTCCACTATTTCCTGGAGCTGGCTCAAATTCATGTCCACTGAGTCGGTGATGCTAGCTAACCATCTCATCTTCTGCCACCCTCTTCTCCTTTGCCTTCAATCTTTCCCAACATCAGAGTCTTTTCCAATGAGTCAGAACCACGGCAAACCAGGAACCACATGGTCTAGCAACAAAACCAAGCAACAGAAACACGAAACATACCCCCAAACGATTAAAGAACAGTGGCCTGAGACCCACATCCTGCCCAGTGAGGTCATGGTCCTCTGGGCACTAAAAACAAAGACATAAGGAAAAGATGGCTTTATACTGAAGCCTGAGCTATTTACCATATTTGCTGTATATTACTGCTGTTTTGCTCATCTCCACTCATCATGGCAGCCCCATGTGTAGGGACAAGAAAACTCCCTTGCCCAACGTGGAGGAGGAACTAATGATGAAAGCTTGATGTCTACTCGAGAAGGAGGAAGAAGGTGGTCTTTCTCCCCTCCTTACTTCTCCTGTGATTATAAAAATGTAGAGACATCTCTGCCAGTCCAGTGGTTAAGACTCCACAATTCTGATGCAGGGGGCATGGACTAAATCCCTGGCTGGGAAACTAAGACCCCACATGTTGTACAGGGCGGCCAAAAATAAATAAAGTTGGTGGATTGGTTGGGTTTTGTTGTTGCTTTGTTTTTTGCCTAGGCTCTCTCTTTTTAAAAAATTTATTTATTTTTAATTGTGCTTGACAATGTTGTTGGTTTCTGCCACACATCAACACAAATCAGCCAAAGGTATACGTGTCCCCTCCCTTAAAATTTTTTAAAAAATGTAGCCACTAAGTTCTCAGCGTGGCACTCCCTTGCCAGCCCCCTTGTATCTCTCACAAGCGTTCTATACTAGTAATCTCTTTCCTTCCCTGTCACCCTGCTCTGAGACAGAGGACCCTATGCTCTGTCGAGCTCCCAAGCGTCTATCACTATTAGCACTGTTCATTGTATGTATTTATTTAGGCCGCACGGGGCCTTCACTGCTGTCCTCGGGCTTTCTCCACTCAGGTGAGCAGGGGCTGCTCTTGGTTTGGTGTGCAGGCTTCTCGCTGCACTGCCTTCTCTTCCTGTGGAGCACAGGCACCAGGCACCCAGGCTTCAGTACTGCTAGCTACTGGCAGCTCGCAGGCTCTGGAGCGCTGGCTCAGTAGCTGTGGAGCACGGGCCTAGTGGCTCTGCAGCATGTGGGATTTTCCTGGAACAGGGATCAAACCTGTGTTCCCTGCATTGGCAGGTGGATTCTTAACCCCTGGACCACCAGGGTAGCCCCCGCCCCCGCCCCCCCGCCCCCCCCCCCCCCCGCCCCCGCCCCCCCGCCCCCCCCCGCCCCCCGCCCCCCCCCGCCCCGCCCCCCCCCCCCCCCCCCCCGCCCCCGCCCCCCCCCCCCCCCCCCCCCCGCCGCGAGCATCTCTGTTGGTGGGAAAGCACTAATTAGAACCCCATGTGGCCATGCTGGTGTGCCTGAAACCAAGGTGCTCCCCAGAACTTGAGACTTTCTGAGAGAGACCCAGGCCCACTCAGATCAGCAGTCACCTGGTTGTTGCCGGTAGAAGTGACACTGTTATGCCCAGTGTCCGAGTCCCCAAAACTGAGAGAATAAGACACCCACAGCAGTGCAAAAGCATAAAGGGGTTTATTGCTAGCTCGAGCTAGGGCTCAAGTCTCATCCAGCGCAGTGTCTTGACGAGAGCCCCGAGCTCTGAATCACATCTACTTTTATACAGACGGTTCTTTGTTCCTGGAACAGCATAGCTGATTGGTTAAACCGTTTGCGCGCACGGGACTTTTAAACCTCGCATCCCTATCCGAATTGGCTCAGGTCTGGCACGGGGGGGGGGGGGGGGGGGGGGGGGGGGGGGGGGTGCGGGCTACAGGGATTTTTTCTGATTGGTCGAGCTACACTGCCTGTGGGAGTTCCCAGTGCCTCAGCTTTCCTAGAGACTAAACCTCAGACCTAGCCTGCCCCTTAGAGCCTGTCCTGGCTTCAGTTTGGTCCTAACAATACGACTGTCTAGTTCCCGTGGACTAGTCAGGAACCCCTAAGAATTCCCCGATGGCTCTCAGAGGCCTTTGAACTTTCTCATGACCCCACCCATTTTGCAGTCAGTGAAGCCAGGCTTGGAATCTGATTTTCCAATTCACCAAATGCTGCTGGTTTGTCCAATCAAGGAACCACTTTAATTGCAAAGCTTTATTTTAAGGCATTTAGGCTTGAGAGCCTCCTACCTGAAGGGTGGGCCTCTGACCGGACCATCTGGGAAAAAACTGGAAACAAAGACTCTCCAATCCCACCCTGTAACTCCATCAGAACCTGCAATGTCACCACGTCCCCTCATCCGGTGGCTCGGATGGTAAAGAATCCGCCCTCAAGGCTGGAGACCCCAGTTCGATTTCCGGGTTGGGAAGATCCCCTGAAGAAGGGATAGGCTACCCATTCTAGTATTCGTGGGCTTCCCTGGTAGCTCAGATGGTAAAGAATCCACCTTGCAAGACCGTCATTAAAGCCTCGCTTCCCGCCACACCTCTTGTCTCCAAATCCATTCCTTGGGTGTGTGCCAATGGGCTTTTTTCCCCACAAGGACAAAGCCCTGCTCCAGGGATGGGGAGGTAGAAGCGGAGAATCTGTGGAGGGGTGCTAGAACTATCACTGGTCTTATTTAAAGACACAGAAAAATGCAGCCACTATGGAAAACAGTATAGAGATTCCCCTTACAAAACTTAAAATAGGGTTACCATATGATCTAGCATTCCCACTCCTGGGCATATGTCCAGTGAAAGTTCTGATTGAAAAAGATACATGTACCGCAGTGTTCACAGCAGGACCACTTACAATAGCCAAGACGTGGGGCTCAGCCCTGTCTGAGGTCCAGCTCTGAGAACACTCACCAGCTCCTGTCCAGCGTCAGCCCCTCTCTTCAGCTCCTGGGCCGATGGTCTGTCTTTTCTTCCCTGAATCTTTCGAGGCCAGTGCTTCTGACCCCACCACACAGATGGCAGGGGCCAGGAAGGGCGTGACAGCCCCCACATGGCACTGAACAGTGTGCCCTTGTCACTGTGAAGACCGAGGTCGTCCCAAGCCCCTGCAGACTGTGAGGGCCCGAGCAACGCCCCTGACACTCTGGGCTTCACTTAGTGCAGCCTCTGAGATGCTGCAAGCTGGACTAGCTTCCTTCTCCCGGCCCCTTACCTAGAATACCTGGTCCCTGAGTCGTATCTGCAGCGCTCCCACCCCCATCCAGCTGGACTCTGCCGCTGCTTTGGCTTAGATGGAAGGAGATGGCTTTCCCATTTTCCATGGGCCTCTCGGGGACAGAGCTGGTCTCCTCACCTGTGACTCACAGGCCTCCTAGTTAACTAGGTTCCCGAGAGGGGAAACACAGTTTTGTGCTGTGCTGGGAAATCTGCAGCTGGCATCCATGGAGACTGGGTTTTCTGAAATACAAAAGCCCTGAGCTCTCAACTGCTCCCAGTCTTACCAGGAATTCAGAGAGGCAGGCCTGCTGCAAAAGTTCCCTTCAAGTCCCCAGCCCACGTCAGTGGGCCTGGAGGCCAGCGCATTTTTTGTGTAAAGGACCAGATAATAAAAATAGTTTAGGCTTCGGAATCTGGATGGTCTCTGTGGCAACCCCTCAACTCTGCCGTCGTAATTCTGAAGCCGCCGCAGGTGACATGTGGATGGTGGGTGTGGTCATGCCCCCATAAAATGTTACTTCTAGGACTTCCCTGGTGGTCCAGTGGCTGAGAATCCACCTGTTAATGCAGGGGACACAGGTTCCGGAGGATTCCACATGCCACGGGGCAACCAAGCCCATGTGCTGTAACTGCTGAAGCCTGAGCCCGTGCTTGCTGTGCAACATGAGAGTAACCCCTGCTTACAGCAAATAAATCAATTTTTTAAAAAAAGTTACTTCCAAAAACACACAGAAGGGCCTGATTTGGCTTTCTAGCGGTATGGGTGACCATAGAGAAAGAAAGGGAGATGTTATTGATTTTCTTATTCATGAGTTCAAGAGCCCTCAAGAAGGGGCAACTCAGGGGCACCTCACTTGGCTGGGGGACATGCTTGACTACCTGCCCCCAGGGCAAGTGTTTGTTTGTGAATTACACTCATGTTCTATAGTACTGGCAATATGCTTTGTGAAGGGCTTCCCTGGTGGCTCAGTGGTAGAGAATCTGGCTGCCAACGCAGGAGACAGGGGTTAGGTCCCTGGGCCGGGAAGAACCCCTGGAGAAGGAAATAGTAACCCACTCCAGTATTCTTGCCTGGGAAATTCTTGCCTGCAAAAGAGTCAGATAGGACTTAGCCACTAAACAACAACACTTTATGAAACCTACAGAAATGAAACGTTTACAAGGATAACAAAGACAAAATGAACCATTTAATTTTTAAAAACAATCTAGGCGTATAAGAAAGTTTGTAATTAAAGGTACTTTAAAAAAATCGATTACAGCTGAAAGTTACAATCATCACATTAAGTTAACCTCAAACGGAGCTGATTTTACTGAATTTCTATTTTGTGTGCAATTACTGGATTGTACTGAGGAATACAGAAATAAAATATCTTCACAAAACAAAACAAACTATTGACTAAACAATTCTTGTTTTGAAGGTCTGAGTTTTTTTCAGGTATTTTTTTAAATTTAGGGGTTTTTGAAATTGAGGTACAAATAACATTCAGCATTGTATTAGTTTAACGTGTACCGTGTGAAGATTCAGATATAGACACACAGAGAGAGACAGTGAAATGATGGGGGCTTCCCAGCTGTCCCTAGAGGTGAAAAACCCACCTGCCAACACAGGAAATGTGAGTCGTGGGAAGGCCCCAGGTGCTGACTTCTTGATAAGTCCTCAAATGGTAGAGAGAGGCTAAGAGCAAGCTCTCAGGTGTCTACTCATTAAAGCACTAATCCCACCACAAGGGCCCCACGCTCCTGATCCCACCTAACCCTCTTCACCTCCCAAAGCCTCCACTTCCTAACACCATCATCACACTGGGGGTGAGGGCTTCAACATATGAATTTTGAGGGGACCCCATTCAGTCCATAACAGCCAGGAAGACAATTGCAGAGATAGAATGGGATCATAAAAAATAATCTAAAAGAAAGCAGGAAAAGGGAACAAAAGAACAGATGGGACAAGTTGAAAACAAATAGCAAGATCGTGGGTGTCGATCCATCCTATGGATAAATACATTAACCACCTCCCACTCCACAAGCCAGGCCTCAGCCAAGAGTGAAAAGGTCGGGGGTAGGGAAGGACCATGGAGAAGCCTTTTAGTGGATAAGAGACTGAGGTTACAATTTAGACCTTTGGGCCTTTTATACCACAAAATGAGACACTTCTGACATGGAAAATAACCCACAGAGCTGTGGAACTCGCCCAAGAAAACACAGAGCTTTAGTGAAACAGAGGGGCTTCCCAAGTGATGCCATGATAAAGAATCTGCCTGCCAGTGCAGGAGACTCAAGAGACTCTGGTTTGATCCCTGGCTTGGGAAGATCTCCTGGAGGAGGAGACAGCAACCCACTCTAGTATTCTTGCCTGGAAAATCCCATGGACAGAGGAGCCTGTGGGCTACAGTCCGTGGGGTCCCAAAGAATTGGACATGAGCATAGCACAGCGGTGAAACAGGGTATCACAGCAGAGAAGGCGCAAGAGTACAGGTCAGCTGGAGAGCCCGTGTCATCACAGACCTTAGGCTGAGAGACACCAATCTGTTCCTTATCCTAAAGATCTGAGGGTTCCTGAGCTCAGGCCTGCAGACAGGACAGTCTCCCCTGCAAAGTGAATGGGAAGGCTTGCCAGTGAGGAGGAAGGCTGACCCAATGCCATTTCCACCTGAGCTTGCCAAGCAGATGACACGAAAGGTTTCGCAAGAGGGGCTCTTTCACTGCTGCTCCCTTCACCCTAGTTTAACACCCACAGATGGTCTACCTCTTGTGAGGTCTTGGGCTGGGGGTGGTTGGAACTGGTTTCCCAAACTCCAAGTGTGTTTATGAAAGAGCAGGAATATGCTGGCCAGGGTGGAGAAAGAGAGGGCAGGGCCTCTCGGAGCCGATCCCTGGAGTCCTTGGTACAGTCATCTTGTGGCTGCTTCTGACAGCTGGGCAGGGGGAGCTCGCCACCACCTTGGTGGAGCCGAAACTGGTCCCTGAGGAACCAGAGGCACGTGGCTCAGCTCACTCCCTCAACACGCATGCTGCCCAGGGACCCTCTTTCCACCAGGCCAACGGCAAGGAGTGTGAGGGCTGCAGAGTCCGGGACTCTGCCCTGAGGATCGTAAGCTCCATGGGGCCAAGCCCACCCATAGTCGTTTCGCTCACTCTTGCATCCCCTGCCCCTGGCGTGGTCCTTGGAACAGAGTTGGTGCAAGAAAAACTGGGTTGCCCAAAAAATTTGTTCAGGTTTTTCCATTAAAATCTTATGGAATATTTGTGGAATGAATTAATCATTAATTATTAATTTTTTAAAAAGAAGCAGAAACCACGACCGAAACCCTAACAAATCCATTAAAAATGTGCATAATTTACTCATCAGCCCTGGAACACTAACACTAGACACCTAGGGGGAACCACCTGGGGCTTGAAGGCAAGGAGGTAGAGGGGTAAGCAGTGAGAGGCACTTGCTTTGGGTGCAGAACTTATGGGAATCCTTAACACTCGGAGATCAAGATAAATGACATGCAATGCAACACCTGAAGGAAATCAGAGTGAATGAAAATTATGCATGATAACAAAATATGCATATTCCAGGTAAAGACAGGATAAGCACCAGTGCTGAGCTTCCCAGGTGGCTCAGTGGTAAAGAATCCGCCTGCAATGCAGGAGAAGCGGGTTGGATCCCTGGGTCGGGAAGATCCCCTGGAGGATGGAAATGGCAACCTACTCCGGTATTCTTGCCTGGGAAATTCCATGGACAGGGGAGCCCGGAAGGCTCCAGCCCATGGGGTTATAAAAAAGCGGGACATGACTGAACAACTAATCAGTAACAGCAACAGCAGTAACCAACTAATCAGTAACCAACAGCAAAGCAGCAGTGCTACATTGCAAGGCAGCACAGGGGAGACTGACTTGAAGACACTAGGGGCAGAGGAGTGTAGAAATGAGGCCACCTAACTGGGCTTCCTTCCTCTCCACTTCCAGTCCCAAGCTCCCAGGCTTTTCAGAGCTAACTGGCTAGAGAACAGTGGGTATCTGGCCACGCAAGGGGGTCCTGAGGCTCAGTTCAGTCCCCACAAAGAGGACCGGGGTAGGTCCCATCTGTGACCACGATGCAGTCCTCTGTCTCCATGCCAGGAGGGTAGAGCCGCCCTGCTCCCGGGTCTGTGAGTCCATTTCCAGGAGCACAGTGGACCCTCAGCCTCCTGGGGCACAATGCCCACCAGGGCACGTGCAATTCCTGGGAGCCTGCATTGGGAGAACATTCTCAGCAGGAGCGATCAAACATACAGACTAGAGCCAGACCGTGAATGACTATAGAACTCGGATGACGCCCTGGGCTAGGACAGGACAAAACAGCCAGGACTTGGTCAGTGACTGCCAGCTTCCCTGGTTTTTGTCCCTGCTTTCAACTCAGGGCCAACCTGCAGAAAACAAATGTGTCCCATAACCAATCACAAAGGACATCCCGCTTCTAAGTAGCCCACTGCCAGCTCCCTGATGCTGACAGCCACCAATCGGGGCTCACGCAAAGCTCTGCCTTTGTTCTGCTGGCAGCTCTCCACTGCTCTGGCTGTCCCCCGTCTCGTTCCCTCCCTCCATCCACCTCTCTCCATCCATCCTTCCATCCCTCTGTCCATCTCTTTCCAAACACAGGTGACGGGGAGGCTCCGTGCCCCAGCCGGCTCTGAGGAAGTGGCCCAGGCTCTTCTTGTTGGGACCGCCTTAGCTTACTGGAGCCCGGCCTGGGGCACACAGGCTCTGTCTTGGGTACTGGTCTCTGGCTGAGCCAGCAAAGTACCAGCTCTCTGAGGTCCTGGGTTGTTGGGGCTCTGGGGAAGCAGGGTTGCTCCCTCTACCCAGAACAGCTCCCCCAGCTTGCTGAAAGGGATGCGGGGTACTCCTGAGAGGCAGGATGGCAATGTGGGTGGAGGCCCAGACCTGTAGCCAAATGGCCAGTGGTTGCAGCATGAGCCCACCCTCAGCCTTGGCCAGCCAGCCCTTCAGGCCTCATTTGAAAATGGGGGACAATGAAAGTGCCCCCCTCATAGGGCACCTTTGTCTCACCTATTATTATCACCCGTCTCCACTTTACACGTCAAGTGGAACAATAAACTCGCACGTTCTCCTGGAATTTCTTTTCACCCTGGAAGCTAAAAAGCTCTCCAGGGTCCCTGGCTTCACGGCAGTTTTTAGGCAGCCTCGACACTCTATTTCTAGCCCTTTATGCACATTCTTAGATTTTGTTCTTTTCCTTCACAGTTGAACACCCAGTCCACTGGGGTGATGCCAATGAACATATTATTGTTGCTAAAAAAATTGCTAATTGCAGCAAGACTAATGATTTCTCAGATTGTCTGCACTGTGCTAAGTCTATGGGACCCCAGCACCCTCCTTTGAAGCTGCCACCCATCGAGTTAAAATGAACCCCGAACATTCCTCCCCACTCCTGTTCAGCATGAGGGGTGGTGTGTGTGCGTGTGCGTGTGTGTGTGTGTGTGAGTTGCTTAGTTGTGTCTGACTCTTTGCAACCCCATAGATGGCAGCCCACCAGGCCCCTCCATTCATGGGACTCCCCAGGCAAGAATCCTGGAGTGGGTTGCCATTTCATTCTCCAAAAGAACTATAGAAAGAAAGAAAGTGAAGTCGCTCAGTCGTGTCTGACTCCTTGTGACCCCATGGACTGCAGCCTACCAGGCTCCTCCGTCCATGGAATCTTCCAGGCAAGAGTACTGGAGTGGGTGCCACTGCCTTCTCCGGGGGAGATGTGTACCTGGCTTCCTTGTTTCCCTGTTTGACCTTGCCATGATACATGTGGAATCTTAGTTCCATGACCAGGGACCACATCCGCTGCAGTGGAAGTGCAGAGTCTTAACCACTGGGCCGCCAGGGAAGTCCTGGGGAGCCTGGCTTCTCAGCCTCAGTCTTTTGTTACCTTTTGCTCCTCCTCCTGCTCTCTCTGCTCCCATCTCCATTCAGAAATCCCTGGGGGCTCTTCCACGCGCTTCTGCTGCTGATTCAGAGATCCGAGGCCCCCAGGGTTGACAACTGTGTCACACATGTCAACTCCGGGCTCTCAGTTCTCATCCTGTGTAATGAGATTACTGTTAAAACACAAGTGTATTAAGAGATAAGGCTTCCCAGGTGGCGCTAGTGGTAAAGAACCCACCTGCCAGTGCAAGAGACTTAAAAGGTACAGGAAGATCCCCTGGAGAAGGAAATGGCTACCCACTCCAATATTCTTAGGCTTCCTTGGTGGCTCAGCAGTAAAGAACCTGCCTGCCAATGCAGGAAACACAAGAAATACACATGTTTGATCCCTGGGTCTGGAAGATTCCCTGGGAGGAGGGCATGGGAACCCACTCCAGTATTCTTGCCTGGAGAATCCCATGGACAGAGGAGCCTGGTGGGCTACAATCCACACGGTTGCAAAGAGTTGGATACGATGAAGCAACTTACCACATAGCATGCACATTAACAGGTAAGGACAACCATCCACACTTCTCTACAGATGGATTTACTTCACTATTTAGAACCCTGATATTCCCAGCCAAGGGTGGCGGGAGGTGGGAAGCCCAACCAACCCAGCACTCTCCTCCTCTCCTTGCCTCTAGCTCTCACCTCTAACATAGTTTAATGTACTTATTTGTGATGTTTCTTCATTGTCTCCCTCCATTTAAAGTACCCTGAGATAAGGCAGTGCCCACCACATAGCACGTACTCGAGCAATATTCGCAGAAGGAAGTCGGGAGTTGCTCCGTGCCCAGTGACGCCTTGAGACAGCTTGTTCTGTGTGGTGGACACAGAAAACACGAGCCAATGTCCAGACACTCTGAGAGCTCCTGGGCATCTAAATGCATGGTCATTTTTCCTGGTGGTTCATCTTTATTGTATTTTACAAAAGTATAAGTCACATAATGGATTGGAAATGAAAAACAAAGCAACTGGTCCTTTGCCACAGGTGGCTTGAGAAGCACCAGACTAGCAGACAAGAGGTCTGAAGGCCTGGGACACAAGCAAAGTGCACTTCTTAGGCACACATTTCAGTCAAGAGGAGTCCATAGCTGGTATGCTGTGTGCAGAGTGCCCACAAAGGACGCCTGGGGCGAGCAGGGCCCGCTGTTAAATCCCCACTGGTCAACAGTCAGTTGGTGAAGTCAGCGGTGAAGTCTGTTATCTCGGTGGCATCAGAGAGTCTAGCAAATGCGAATTTCAAGGATTGGCTGGTATAAAGGGCTCATTCTGCATGGACAGAGAGTGCAAGGGTCAGATCTGGGTCTGTGTGGCCAGGCGACAGTCCCCAGCCATCCATTCAAACACTAACCTAGATGTTGCTGGGAAGGTAATTTTGCGGATGTGATAAAGGTCCGTCATCAACTGGCTTTACAAAAGGGAAATAGCCTGGATAATTGGGGTGGACCTCGCCCGACCAGTTGAAAGGCCCTAAAAGCAGATCTGAAAGAGTTTTATCTGTGGCCAGCAGCTTGAGCTAGTGCTCAGCAGTTCCAGTCTGCCCTTTCTATTAGCCAGCCTTGTGAATTCAGACTTGCCTAGCAAGCCAACCGCAATCACATAAGCCAGTCCCTTGTAATAAGCGCCCCCCCCCCACACACACACACATCCTGCTGCTCCCATTTCTCAGGTTAAACCTTGATCCAGAGTGTGTTAGCAACCAGTGCCAAGTTTTGCTGTGGTGTGGTCAGAATACCAGAAAACCATGAAAACCTCAAACTCCCAATTACCCAAATGTAACAGTCAACAGAACTGCGTCATGGAACGAGAAGCCATTTGCTCAATCCTTGGCAGCAAAGCATGGTTGTCTTTTGTACGGAGGACACAACTTCTGCAAGAGCACAGCTGCCGGCATCAGAGTAGAGCCCAGGCAAGACGATCCTGGTAGCACTGTCTGGACCTGTGTGTGGGCTGTAGACTCCACGTAGGAGGTAAGGCTGTTTCTCAGTATCTTAGTGAAAAGTTATTCCAAGGAGGAAAGTGAGGCACACAGTGATGGGGTGCCCCTTCTGAGGACATGGAGCTGACATGGCAGGGACGGGGAGGCGTGTTCGGTGAGCTGAGTCCTCATTTATAAAATTGTCCAGCTGGGTGATCCCTGAAGGCCTCCCACCTCTGCACCCTGGGGTTCAGTCCACAGGACACTGGACTCAGCATCAGACAACAGCTGTCTGGTCAGGGCAGCGAGCTTTCATTTTGTGAGCTTCATTCCTGTTGTGACGCGTCCTACCCTGGAAATGCTGAACAGGCTCTGAGGACCTCTGAATTCTATATTGACTCAGTGAAGCTTCAAGACTCACCTGGGGGCACAGCTCTTATTAGCACGGGCCTTCATACCCCTGGAGCATTTTTCCACATTTACAGATGCTGTGAGTGACCCAATCTTTCCAGAACCAGCATTGGTGATGTTTTCCCAGTGCTGTGATTTAGCTCATTTACACATGTATCCTGGGTCTGTCTCTCTAATGCCCAAACACGCCAACGGTCGACTAAGACCTCAGCACCTGACATTCTATCTTTGCCTGTGAAACATCAGGAAACACTTGCCCCGTGGGAAGGCTTGGGGAAAGCTGGTGATTGCTGGTGGGGCTTCTTTCACTTGGGAATCAGTGCACGTGGGCTTTGGAAATGGCTTTGGGAGAGCCAACCTGGGGCCCTCCTTGGACCCAAGACCCCCTGTGGCTGGCGGTCCGTCTGCTCAGGGTGGGAAGGGTCTGAGGCTCTTCCCTTGCCCTGACCCTTTCCACCAGTTTCTGCCACTCTTCACTGATTTGCAAAATACAGCCACTGCGCTCAAGACGGAGACAAATCACATCGTGTCGGGGAATGCAGAAATACACAAAGCCATCCGATTACTTTGACTGTGCCGCTATCTGACATAAACCATGGAACACAGAGGAAATCTCCAGCTTTCCAAAAGTGAGGAAGGAGGTGCGGGGAAGGAACCCCAGCCTGACCCGTGGGGAGCTGGCTGGGTCATTCCATCTGGAGGAAGCGGGAACTGACGGAAACCAGATGCCCTGGGGACCCCATGGAAATCAAAACAGCGATAAAATGAGGGAGCAGAACTTTGCTTTGCAGACAGTGCTGGATTTTGTCTTGCAGGCTGGAGACAGTTCCTGATTGATGTTTACGTCTGTGAGTCATTCTCAGGGTGTTTATGAGATTGAAGGGGAGAGAATAACAAAAACACAAGGCATGCTGGGCTTTTAGAATAAAAATGGACTTTCTTCTACCTGGAATGTGGTTATGCTTTAAGTTGAGCAATCAGGAAAAACCTTGAGTCAGGATCTGGAAATTTCATTTCTGCCCAGTCTGGTCTTTTCATATTTTGGGCTTTGGGGCTGGTTCCTCGGAGTCTCCCAAACCCTCCCCACTTCCTTGTGGAGCAAAGTGAGAATGAAGGAAAAACCTAAGTAGAAAACACTGATCAGGACTTCCCTGGTGGTCCAGTGGTTAAGACTCTGCCTTCCAATGCAGGGGGTGCAGGTTCAACCCCTGGCCAGGGAGATAAGATCCCACATGCCTTGAGGCCAAAATACCAAAACAGAAAACAGAAGCTACACTGTGACAAATTCAATAAAGACTTCAAAAAATCTAAACATACAGTTATCATATGGCCCAGGATTATAGTCTTGGACATTTATCCTGGAGGAAGAAAACTTATGTCCACATAAAAATTTGTATATAATTATTTATAGCAATTTTTATTCATAAAAGCCAAAAAGTAAAAACAAGTAAAATGTCTGACAGTAGAAATAGGATGGTTAAACAAAAGCTGGTACATCCGTACCCTTGAATAGCGCTTGGCAAAAAAAAGAGTATTACTGACAACAACCTGGATAGATCTCAAGGGCATTATGCTGAGAAAAAAGGTTCATCTCCAAGGGTCACATACAGGATGATTTTATATCATTTTGTCAAAATGACAACATCACAGAGATGGAAAAGTGATCAGTGCTTGCTAGGGGTTATAGGCAGTGGGGAAGGTTATAGGCAGTGGGTGTGACTCTAAAGGATGTCAAGGAGATCTTGGTAGTGAGGGAATACTCCTGTGCCTTGATTGTGGTGGTTACATAACTCTACACATCTGATCAAATGAGAGGACTGTACCCGGTTTTATGAGTGTCCGTTTCCTGGTTTTGATACTGTATTATAATCATGTAAGATGCAACTGGAAAACTGGGTGACGTGTACCCAGGACCTCTCTGTACAGTTTCCTGTCATTTTATTTTTTAACATTTTAACATTTATATGGGATCTTTTTTAGATGTGGCATGGGACCTTTAATTGTGGCATGTGGGATCTTGTTCTCTGACTAGGGTTGAAACCTGGGCCCTGCATTAGGAGAGTTGACTCTTAGCCACTGGACCACCAGTGGAGTTCCCCTGTCAATTTATGAATATTTCAAATGAAGAAGCTGTTTGCTGCTTTTTTCTTTTTCTTTTTTTTAAATATACACTGGGAAGGATGATAGAAGTTGAAACATTCTATGGTTCTACTTTTTGAGAATAAATGAGGAAACACTGATTCCTTTTAGACTAAATATTCACAATGTAAGGCTAACGGAGAAGGCAATGGCACCCCACTCCAGCACTCTTGCCTGGAAGATCCCATGGACGGAGGAGCCTGGTGGGCTACAGTCCATGGGGTTGCTAAGAGTCGGACACGACTCAGCGACTTCCCTTTCACTTTTCATTTTCATGCTTTGGAGAAGGAAATGGCAACCCACTCCAGTGTTCTTGCCTGGAGAATCCCAGGGACGGGGGAGCCTGGTGGGCTGCCGTCTCTGGGGTCGCAGAGTCGGACACGACTGAAGTGACTTAGCAGCAGCAGCAGCAGCAGCAGGCTAACTAAAGAAAGAATACAGATCTATGTAATTTGCAAACTACTGGGGTAGGGATGGATTACCGAAAGCTCAATCAAAAAGACCAGAAAAGAGGAAAATATACAAAATGTAAAATAAGACATTTCATAATATGGTAGATACAAACCCAGAACAGGAATTATGGACCAAATTTGCCAGTAAAATGACAAAGGTTATCAGATTGGACTAAAAAAAAATTACTATCAAGTTTCATTTTAATTACAAGAGATTCTGTTTAATTACAGAAAGATCAGGTCTAGATATGAGAAGCATACCCTACCAAGAAGAAGCTGGCTTATACTAGTGAGAGGTAATAACCAATTTCTTCTTTTGAAACATTCATAGATCGACAGGAAATAGTAACTTTTTTTGTTATAATTTAAATTATTTATTTATATTTGGTTGCACTGGATCTCTGTGCTGTGTGTGGGCTTTCTCTAGCTGCAGCGAGCAGGGGCTACTCTTCATTGGGGTGGGTGGGCTTCTCATTGCAGTGGCTTCTCTTGCTGTGGAGCACAGGCTCTAGGCACATGGGTTTCAGCACGATGTTCCACGGTTCCCTGGATCTGGTCTGCTCACCGGAAGAGGAGGTGAGAGATCCTGGGAAGGTGTCAGCTTCAGCAGAGACCCCGAGTCCCACACCACATTGGGTTGGATAGGGTCCCCCGAAGATTCATGTCCACCTGGAATTGTGAGGGAGACTTTATTTGGGAAGTAACTAGTGAGATGAGATCCTCCTGGATGAGGGTAGGCCCTCATCCAATGAGAGAGTCCTTATGAGAAAGCAGAGGCGCATAGGGCAGAGGCCATGTGACAAAGAGGCCGTGACCACAGAGATGCAGCCGCCGACCAAGGATCACTGAAGCTCCTGGAGGCCTCAGAAGTGGGGAGAGGCAGGCAAGCTCCCCACCTTCATGCCTTTAACTCCCGTCTCGCACACCAGGGTCAGTCCTGGGCAACGAGATGGCCAGATGATTTCTCACCTTGGACCAGAAAGGAAAAAGAAAAGGCTTTGAGATCAGAGGCTGCCTGACCACACCCACCTCTCTCCTCTGTTTCTGGAGGAAAGACCTCATGGGGAGGGAAAGCACATTCAGATAAATACATTCTGCAAGGAGATGGTCCCGGCAGTAACTGAAGACACTGGACCACTCTGCTGTCCCTCCTGTGTTCCATCCTCATCCCAGCAGATCATCCCGTGAGACAAAGGACAGCGCAGTGCACTGTGTGTCGGGGGGTGGGGTGGAAAAGTGACCCCCCACCCCATAGCAACAAAGTCGTCTTCCCTGAAGTCTGAAGGGTTCAAGGTTCAGCCAGAAGCCCCCCCTTCCCCTGAAGGTAGCCAGGAAGCAGACCCACAGGTACATAAGAGCTAGGGGAAGGAGGGCAGGCAGCGCCCACCTGTGCCCGTCATGTCAAGGTGGACGGGACAGGATTCCTCGAGTTCCTGTGGACCCGGGGAGGGCACTGACGTGGCTGGAGGGCCAGCCATGCCTCCCCAGGTATCACCCACTGGTGGGCTGGGAGTGCCCCTTCTCATAAGAATGAGAGCGGTGCTGAGCAGAGACTCTGTAGGATCCCCAACACTGGTTGGCTAGGGGAGGAGAGGACAGTGCCTGAAGACCCAGGGGTCACCATGAGACATGAGAGAAGTCTCCAAGAATCTGATGGGAACCCCGCCCCCGTAGCCCGCAGCCAGCCACAGGCATGCACCTCTCTGGGTGACACCTCGAGGCCCAGAGCCCTCGGCAGACTGCAGGTGTGGGCTCCTGGGATGCAAAGGGGTCAGAGGGCTCCCGCATTCCCCTCCTAGCAGCTGCGCCTGGGCTTGGAGAGGAGCCTGGAGCAGATGGAGGTTGTGGACTCACCCTCGAATGGGCTCAGATATTTACCTGAAAGGGATGAAGCTTTAAACCAGATGCTGCTAGAGGAAAATGCCTGACGGAACTGTTCACTGGGTTAACGGGAGTTAAATTTAGTGTTCTTGTTGTCAAGCAGGAATGAGGGCCTGTCAGAGAATGTCTGAGCAGAGACGAGGATAGAATCGCACGTCTGCACACCATGGACTGAGAGCCGGCATCTTACGCCTGCTCTAAGACAGACATTGACATCCGCGCGCTGAGCGCAGAACTTGAACATAAGGACAGCAACCGTCTCGGATAAAGAAAGGAGTTAATAAAGAAGCAAACACAAAGGACCAGATCTCCCCGAGCCCGAGGAAAACTCATCCTAGATCTGAAAATGAGACTGACAACTAGCAGTCTGAAAACATCAGCGAGACAAGCACGCGTCTGGCAAGATTAATCAAGAAAATGGAGAAACCGCGAATACATATCAGGGATGAGAGCGTCTTGTCTTGTGTCTTGTGCTTAGTCACTCAGTCACGTCTGACTCTTTGCGACCCCATGAACTGTAGCCCCCCAGGCTTCCTCTGCCCATGGCGAGTCTCTAGGGAAGAATACTGGAGTGGGTTCCCATGCCCTTCTCCATGGGATCTTCCCAACCAAGGAATCGAACTGCCTTCTCCTGCATTGCAGGTGGGTGCTTTAGCAGCTGAACTACCAGGGAAGCCCCTAATGAGGGTGTAGTTATTGCAAATAAGAAGGAAAGTTAGATGTGAAAGCTGTAGGTACCATTTCATGCCGATAACTTGAAATTTTAGAACAATGTTTTGAGAAATGTGGTCTGATCATGCTGGTTCATCTAGTAAGTTTTCAAAATGGACAAACATACATACTTGTAGTCTTAGACATTTATCACCATCATCCCCATCACAACCTGTAACAAAGAGATTCTTACTGAGATTAAATACTTTAAGTATGGGTCACAGGCAGCGGAAGAGTTTTGGCGGCCTTGATCCTGGCTCTCTCCTGGATTTAACTGAATGAGACACTTGATTTTGGAGCAAAGGCAACAACTCGGTCGCCCACGGTAGCCAGGAGCCAAGCGGTCCACCCTCCACTCTGCTGCAAGCACAGAAAACCAAATGGAAGGCATGGCCTCAGTGAGAAGGGGAGAGAAAACCATCTCTTTTCCATAAATCTAGTTTTCAGATTGCTCTGTCCAAACAAGCTACTCTTTCCCAGATGGTCCCTTCCCCTCCACCAGGGTCCACCTTCAATGTCACTTAACCACTTTCCTCCAACTTCCCCAGCTGAATTTCTACCTTCGTCTCCAAAGACTTAATTGGAGTGAAAATCAATTCACAAAGCTTCCCTGACCCACTGTCTCCCCAGATCTGACCTCCCTTCCCCGGGGGCCCCAGTATCCACACGAGGCCTCCTGAAGAACCCTTTCTGGGGCTCCTGGGAAGGAGGGCCCCGCCCCTTCCCTTAGAGCAGAGCTTCTGTCTTGCTGGTTTTCAGTCCTTTGTCCTGCCTTCCTACTTCCTAGGTGTCCGCTTACTTCCTAGGTGTCCAGGTGTCCACCTGCTTCCTAGGTGTCCAGTTACACGGCACTCATCTCAAGCCATTTTGCATGTGTTCTAGAAAACGTGTTTGCCCATGTAACTAGAGAGAAGAATGGGCCACATTCGAGGCCCAATCCTGCAGGGCTCCCTAAAGAAAATATCTGTACAGAGTAAAGAAAAGCCGCTTTGTTGGTGTGGACTCTGAACAGGGTGATCTGCACTGAGTGGTGGGCAAGGCCTTGGGACACCTAACCCAGCCTCAGATTCACTGCTAACTTGTGTGTGTGACCACAGGCCAATCACTGACTTGTGGGCTGAATCTCCTTTCTGTACTGAGACGTGAGGACCTTTGGGGCACACTAAATGCTAAAGGTCCTTTCAAATCCCCTCAGTTCTGTGTGGACTCTATCGATCAGTCAATCTCCTTATCTAGGAAGAGTAACCCAGCTGTGGGGAGGCATGTGGAACTCCAGGAAAGCTGTGAGTGGTCATTTGAGGATGGCTCACCTGAGCCGGAGGGCATCTCAGGTGGCGCAGTGGCAAAGAATCCGTCTACCAATGCAGGAGACACAGGAGATGTGGGTTTGATCCCTGGGTAGGGGAGATCCCCTGGAGAAGGAAATGGCAACCCCCTCCAAAATTCTTGCCTGGAAAAATCCCATGGACAGAGGAGCCTGGCATGCTACAGTTCATGGGGTCACAAAGAGTCAGACACGACTTACCGACTGAGCATGCACACCTGGCTGCAAAGACAGCCCCTCCTCACCCCACACCCAGTTGCCCTGGTCACGGGAACAGGTCTGGCCAGGATATCTGGCTGTTGAGGAGCTGTCATCACTTTTTAAACATGATGTGATTTTCAACTGGTGGCCCGTCCTTCCAGGGCCCTGACTGCAAGGAACCACAGGGGAATCCAGAACTTGAAGGTCAGGGCCACCTACCACAGGGCAGTTTTGCTGGGGAATCCAGCTCTGCTGCACGCATCCCATTCTTGCCTAAAGGTAATGACCATATTAGGTGGCAGGATTCAGGTTGTCCTGGATGCTTGTCCCCCATGTGGCTGTCCCTTTCTGAGCAAGCACCCAAGCTCAATCTGAACCACTGAAGAGCTTCTGTACCCACATGACCAGGTCCTGAGCACCCGCCCTGAGCCTCCTGTAGTGACAGACACCATGGGGGCTGCGACTGCTCATAAGCGGGAGGATTGCCTGTGACAGAGAACCTCCAGTTACCCTGCCATTGGGTAATGTGTTTTACAATCCTTGCTGGAGAATCCCATGGACAATGGAGCCTGGTAGGCTACAGTCCATGGGGTTGCAAGAGTCAGACATGGCTTAGCAACTAACACACACACACACATTTATAGACCCCATGGTCTACACGAGACAAGAGGCACAAATGGGGACTGTCCTGGGCAAACGGGACGTTCGGTCAAGCTGGCTGAAGGAAGCAAGCGCTAAAAGTTGGGGAGAAGAACAAGAGACCTTCGTGGGCTGAAGAGAGAAGGACATTTCCTGAAGGATTAAGGAGGTTGGAGCTGGATTCGAAGGACACTGGTGTTAGGACCAGGCAGAGTGCTGGGCCCTGGGCTGGAGGAGCAGGGACCCCCCAGCACCTTGGGCTTAAAGGTGGAGGGAGGGTTAGCAGGTCAGCAGGATTGGGAGAGCCACCCTCAGGAGCCACGGGCTGTGGTCAGGGGCTGTAGCCAGACTGAGGGTGGGAGGTGGAGGAATGGACATGCTGGCCAGCTCTCCTTCCTCCCATCTCCAGCCTGGCTCCCCGAGCACATTCACAATTCTGGGGTGCACACGGGGCAGTCTGCAGACAGTGGGTGGGGTGTCCAGGGCATCACCCCACATGTTTGCCCATTGCATTTTTTAGACTCGGAAACCATACTTATTCTCTTGCTGTGCTGCGCTTAGTCACTCAGTCGTGTCCCACTCTTTGCGACCCTATGACCATAGCCTGCCAGGCTCCTCTGTCCATGGGGATTCTCCAGGCAAGAATACTGGAGTGGGTTGCTACGCCCTCCTCCAGGGGATCTTCCCAACCCGGGGATCGAACACAGGTCTCCCACATTGCAGGTGGATTCTTTACCAGATGAGCCACCAGGGAAGCCCATTCTCTTGCTATGTATGTGGAGTACAGTTTATGACTGCTGCTCTTCACTTCCAAACAAGAGCAGTTTGGCTTTCCACCATTTCGAAACAACAAAATTGGTTTTTTGTTTGTTATAATTGGCGGGGGGTGGCTGTGCGGGGTCCCTGCTGCGGCACAGGGGCCCTGTTGCTGGGCACAGGCTTTCTCTCTAGTTGCAGCGAGTGGGGGCGACTCTTCGTTGTGGTGCGTGGGCTTCTCACTCTGGTGACTTCCCTTGTTACAAAGCACGGGCTCTAGGCACGCAGGCTCAGTAGTTGCAGTGGGTGGGCTTCGTTGCTCCAAGGTATATGGAATCCTCCCAGACCAGGGATCAAACCCAGGTCCCTTGCATTGGCAGGTGGATTCTTAATCACTGGACCACCAGGGAAGTCCCCAGGATGGGATTTTTAAAGGAGGCTTTAAAAAAGTATGTTGCAGCCATAGCCACAGATTGGACATCAGGAGAAGAGCTGGATGAAGGGGTGGTGAGGGTATCGGATGCCTGGGAGCCTGTCTCGGTCCCTACTAAAAGTATCCATGGGGGCTGCAGTCCATGGGGTTGCAAAGAGTCGGACACGACTGAGCGACTTCACTTTCACTTTTCATTTTCATGCATTGGAGAAGGAAATGGCAACCAACTCCAGTGTTCTTGCCTGGAGAATTCCAGGGATGGGGGAGTCTGGTGGGCTGCCATCTATGGGGTCGCACAGAGTCAGACACAACTGAAGTGACTTAGCAGCAGCAGCAGCAACAGTATCCATAGTTGTGGGGACAACTTGAGCCACTGTCTTCTGTGTTCATCTCACAGGTGGGCACCTGGTGCGGAGGCAGGAGTCATCCACGAAGATCGTGAGCTGGCAGGTGCCAGAGATGGAGAAACTCAATGCTGTACCAGAGCCCCTTCCCTTGACATCCATCACCGCTGATGCCAGGGAGGCTAACTTGGGGTGGCACTGAGATGGGGTGCATGAGGAAACAGATCCTGTCTTGCAGCTGAAACTGCTTCCTCTATGTCCCTTTTCCTGCCCGGAACACAGACCTGCTGCTGGGGGCTGCTCTGGCTGCTACAGCACCGTGATGGGGCAGCCACGAGGGTGACGGCTGCCATGCTGAACTGGCGGGGCGACTGAAACACCCCGGGCAGGCACCTGCCTGCAAGCTCCTCGTTGTATGAGAAAAAGACACCTTTGCTTGTTCAGGCCGCTGTTGGTTGGGCTTCTGCTACCTGCAGCTCAAAGCATTCCTGAGACAGTCCTCATGGTGGGTAATACAAATTCTGGCTTTTCTGATACACTTAATGAAAAGACCACAAATGACCAATTCAACGGCCTCATCAAAACAGGCATCATGCATAGCGTAACGTAGGTGAGTGGCTGGAGGGGAATGTCCTCTAAGGAAGCAGCAACTCTGCAGGGAAGAGACTCAGAGTGAGAATTCTGTAGCTCTCCACCCACACCTGCAGATCTGCAAACCATGAAAAGAGCACCAGGCTGGGGGAATCCTCCAGGCAGGGTCCTCAGAGTGGGGCCATGGACCAGCTTTAGGGAAGGGACATCACTGGGATTGCATGAAAGTTATCAGTGCATGACCTGTGCAAATTCTGGGAAATTTATCCGTAGCTTTTAGCAAATATACAAAGAGCCTCAATCATTAAGGACCGCAGTTACCTTCAGATGATCCAAGCAAATCAGCCTGTGCCAGAACCTGGTCTTTTCTGCCAGGTATTACATCAGGATGTATATCAATGTCAGGAAAACGTCTAAGGAAGTTAACCCTTAAAAGGACAAACATTGTTTTTTTTCTTCTGCTTCTTTTTTTTAATGATGGCATCCTCCTGAGTTCACAGCCCTTGTGAGATTCAGAAATGCTTGACAGGTGAAGCCTGGAGCAGGTGAGAGTCTTCTGCTGGGACTCTTTCGCCGTCAGTCTAGGAGGAGGGTTCATGAGAAATAGCATATTTGCATCATCTCCAAGTGTCTCCTCCCTGGTTTCCTATCAGCTGCAAGGAGAATAAAGAAACAGCGATTATGCCGTGGAGGAATTGAGCATACCTGAACCAGGCGGTCAACCGCCTCACCACCAGTAAGGGGTGTGGCCTTGGTGCCTCCTGATGGGGTGCCTTTTGCAGGTACGGCACCCCCATACAAGTCGCTGCCAAAAATGCATAACCCCCATCTGCTCCTGAGGAAATGTGACATAAACCCCAAATAAGGAGCAATCTATTATTTTCTAAAAGGCCGGGATGAGGGGTTATTCTTAAAAAAAACCAAAATCCATGTTGGGACTTCCCTGGTGGTCCAGCGTGTAAGATTCCGAGTTTCCACTGTAGGGAACCAGGCTGGATCCCTGGTCAGGGGAACTAGATCCCGCATGCCACAGTGAAGACCCAGTGCAGGCAAAAGAAATAAATATTTTAAAAAAGAGATTTTAAAATGTCCATGTCATAGCAGATGAAGAAAAGCCATAGAAAGTCCAGATTAAAGGAGGCTAAAGAAACAGGACAACTAAACGCAATGCCTGATTGTGGACTGGATCCTAGACCGGAGGGAAAATGCTATAAAAGACGTTACTTTGGGTCAACTGACAAATCTGAATTCAAACAGTCAATCAGACAAAAGTGTTGCATCCATGTTAAATTTACTGATGCTGGTAACTATACAGTGGTTTTACGGTTATGTAAGTGGACATTCCTATTCCTAGCAATTATGCACAGAAAGGTTTAGAGCTAAAGGGCTGGGTGTTTGCAAGTAACCTTTCTAATGGTAGAGAGAGAGGACACAAAAATAGCAAACGGGTGAAATATTAGCAGCTAAGTTTGGGCGTACAGGTGTTCTTTATAGTAAAAATTTTTGGCAATTTTTCTGTACTTTTGAAATTCTTTCAAAAAAGAGAACAATCTAAAAGGCAGAGCCTTTCCCTGTGTGGGTTGGGGAGGTGATGTGGGGGAGACAGGACTGTGGAGAGGCAGTTGGTGTCCATGTCAGGCAGAGGGGTGGGGAGGAAAGAAGAGGGCGGCTGAGAATTAGTGATGGAATCAAACGAAGAAGGAAAACAGGCCATCAGGAATCATTCCACTAATCTGCATCAGGGATTCTCTCATCCTTATGACCCTGGTGCCTCCCTCCTTCTTATTTAAAAGTCTTACATCTTGGAATCCTGAGCCATTTGGCTGATAAACAAGCCTCAGTGTTCTCAAGTGGAGGGAAGTGGACCCTCCCAGTTTCCATTATTGACGTGGACCAAGATGTAGGCAGAAAGCCCGGGAGCCACTTGTGGGGCAGACAACCAGGCAATGCCACCAAATAGGCGGGTCCATTCTAAGTTTGAACAAAGGCCAGGCTGCTGCTGCTGTTCACTAGCTCTGCCCAAGGAAATGCCCACCAGACGCCCGATGAACAGGTGGGAGAAAGTGGGATTTGAGCAGGAGGACCTGTTCCTGTCCCCAAGGGCCTGTCAACAGCTCCCTTTGTTCCCAGGTGGCCACCTGCCACTGATCAGCATTTCCCCACCATGTCAGAAGGAAGTTGTACACAATGCAGACTGATGGTAATCTTTTTTTTCTCTTCTAGCTCTAAAGAGCATCTTAGCTTTCAGCCGCCTCAGTGAAACGGAGTTGAGTCATAGAGATGAGGAGAGATGCCCAGACAGCTGGGTAGAGCGAGGACAGGGCTGAGAATGGAATCACCAGGGGCTGGAGGGCTGATGTCAGTTAGAAGGAGGACACACAGGGGCATCTCCAGGAAACACAAGAACATGGTCCTGCCAGAGGTCAGGGGTCAGAGCCCCCGAGAAGGTCCCTTGTCTGGAGGCCTGCTCCCTGCCCGCACCACCTGCCTCCAGCAGCTCTTCCAAGACTCTCAGAATGACGTGTGTGTGTGCTCAGTTGCCAAGTCATTTCCGACTCTGACTCTTACGACCCCATGGACTATAGCCTGCCAGGCTCCTCCTGGGATTTTCCAGGCAAGAATACTGGAGTAGGTTGATTTCCCTCTCCAGAGGATCTTCCCAACCCAGGGACTGAGCCCACATCTCCTGCATCTCCTGCATAGGCAGGCAGGTTCTTTAACATTGGGAAGCCCCTCGGAAGGACACCATCGCTCAAAATTCTGCCCCAAGAGCCACTGATCAGTTGTGATAAGTCAACTATACCCACTCTCTGGCAAGTCGTTCTAATTGATTTTTAAAGGATTTTTCCCTAGATGGCTACTTGGATCAGGTAACTGGACACAGCTGGCTCAGAAGAGAAGTGGCAGCTCGCATTTATGCTCTGGGCAGCAAGTCTTCGCATTTCTCTGGCCTTGTGACCCCATCTGTGCTTTTCAAACTAGAAACAAATATTTTTAATGCTTCTGAGAAAGGATAAATGTCTGAGGATAGCCAAGAACATCTCAAAACCAAGGAATAATAAGGGAGGTTTGACTCACCAACTATTAATAGCCTCCTTAGAAACAACTGTAATGAAAAGAGTACTCTTGGCACATGAAAAGCCATTCCAAAAATATATGGGAATTTAACACATGATAAAAGTGGTATCTCAATGGGAAAATGATAATTTAATTAATAGATTGTGTTGGCATTATCAAATACTTCTCTGGAATAAAATAAACATATATCCTTTCCTCATAACATAAACAAAAATGAACCTTTGATGGATTAAAAATCCAAAGGTCAAAAAAAAAATTCAAATTAAATATTAGAAGAAAATTGAAAGTGAAGTCGCTCAGTCGGGTCCGACTCTTTGCCACCCCGGGGACTGTATCCCACCACGCTCCTCCTTCCGTGGGATTCTCCAGGCAAGAATACTGGAGTGGGTTGCCATTTCCTTCTCCAGGGGATCTTCCTGACCCAGGAACCAAACCCAGGTCTCCCGCATAGTAGGCAGACACTTTAACCTCTGAGCCACCAGGATGGCAACCTCTTTAAGACAAGAAACTCAAAACCATACAGAAAAAAAGACATATTTGACTCTATAAAATTAAAATTTTGGAAAATATAACACAAAGTCAAAAGGCAAGTATTAGATTTATTAGATTAGATTATTAATATTAGATCATGCTTATAATATACAAGTAAGTATAATACCACTTAATATCACAAAACACCTACTAATTAATTTTTAAAGACAACCCTAGGGACTTCCCTGGTGGTCTAGTGGTTAAGAATCTGCCTTGCAATGCAGGGGACACAGGTTTGATCCCTGGTTGGGGAACTAAGATTCCACATGTCAAGGAGCAACTAATCCCACGTGTCACAACTACTGAGCTTGCATCACAACTAGAGAATCTGTGAGCTGCAACAAAAGATCTCGTATGGTAAAACTAAGACCCAATGCAGCAAATCACTAAATATGTAAATTTTTTTTTTTTTTAAAGACAACCCTAAAGAAAGATAGTCACAAGGCATGAACTGGCAATGCACAGAGGGGAAAATTCAAACGGATACCGCAAAAGAATGTACGTTGGCATGTGAAAATCACATAAGGAGTCAGGGAAATATAAATCAAAACTCCCCCGAGTTGTCATTTCTCACTTTTCCCCAGCTCTTTATATTGCAAATATTGATATTTCCCCCCAGGCTGTAGTTTGTGAAGTCTGATTTATTCTTTTTAAAAAACGTATGGTTAGTGTTTCTTGCACTAAGAAATATTGAGATGGGACAATTATGCAATGTTGCTCAGCCTGACATGTGTGTGTCTCCCCTTCTTCATGAGCCCAAACTAACTCAGCATCCAGAATGCATTTAGTCAACAGTCCCAGCCAGGCAGCTGAAGGAGGAACCTAAAACAATGAGCTCTTTGTGGCCATAATGCTCAGGGAAGCAGCTTCCTCAAGTAAGTTAACTAAAGATGGTCTTCTGGGGAAAAGTTGGGGGAACCTTGCATTTTTTGTTCTAGCTCTCACCATTTTTAAACAGGCCTTTAGAATTTTCTCTGCATTTTGGATTCTATATCAGACTATGGTTTGAATGACAGTTTCTGCATCTGCCATAATCAACCCATTCACTCAAATAACACCCTTCACCCTTTTGCGGGCTGCACCCCACCAGCCGGCAAGCTTCGTAGCTGCCCGGCCTCGAGACTGAAGAAAGAGACCAGAGACAACACAGAGACATCAATGGTTCACTGGACAGAGGATCTTAGACAGGGGTCCTGGAGTGACACCCCACCAGGTGCGGCAGACCCCAGGCAGGACACGGCAGCAGTCTTTGTTGCTCAGGAGAGAAGGAGGCTACCGTTTATTCGAGGAATTGACATCTGGTGGGCTCAGAGTTACCAGGGACTGTTGAAATCCTACAGTGGAGAGGGCTGAATGGTCATGTGAGGGAAGCCAGGAATTAGTCAAGCAGGGAATATGGAGAACAAGAGAAAGAGACATCTTCAGTGGTCTGACCATACTCCCATTCTTTCAGTGGGTTTTCCCCAACACTCCCACTTAGACTTTTGACTCAATCTGTGTAGGAAGAGATAGGATCAAAGTAACGATACCCTTTTGCATATTATTGCAAAACATCCTACTTTGCAAACACATAAGAGAATGAGTCACACAGCCTGGAGAGCACTAGACCACAGTGCTTACCTGAGTCCAGGATTGACTTGAGGGAGTCCTGATCGCCAGAACGGTATGCAGATCCCACCTTTACTGTGTGCTGCCTGGAGGGCCCTGGTGATTACCTCACCATGGGCCCTGCCTATGCAAACATCCACCTCCAAGGAGGGTCCTGGTCCTGAGCTGACTTAACCAAAGAAATAATATGTTTATGACAATAGCAGGAAGTCAGTAGATAATCATCATGATTTCTTACATGAAATGCCAGACAACTGAAGGGCACTGCATAGCAGAGTGATATCCACATGATGTTTAACCAGTCAGTATTCAGGGATGACGATGATGGGAATGGAGGAGTGAGAGCTGACGTAACTGGGGGGTAAGCTGCCGTACTCTCGTTCTGTTTACCCTGGGCACAAAGGTGACGCAACAGTACCTGGACACACCAATTGTTTAAGGACAAAAGCAGCAGCTGTCTAATCCAGGAGTAAGGAGGGGAGCGTAGTGGACAAGTAGCACCCATCAGGTGGACAGAAACGGGTCAAGGGTCAGAAGAGAGGGGTGAAACCCTAGAAACAGGCTCCTTCTTTCTCCTGCCTGTGCTGCTTCCCCTCTTATATCTTCAGGTCGCCTCCATCCTTACAAATCTGGACTACTTTGAAAAGAGTCAGAACAACCATCCTGACAAACTATTAATGCACCTGAATCACGTTTGCTTGGGTTACAGAAAACAAATTCAGATAAACTATTCACACAATTCTGTCTGCTTCCACTGCAGGGACATGGGTTCCATCTCTAATCAGGGAACTTACTAAGATCCTGATTTTTTTTTCTTTTTTTTTGATGCAGCCAAAAAAAAAAAAAAAAAGTTTAAAAGCAAGGCCAAGACTGGGAGAAAATATTTGCAGCACATATATCCAATTAAGGACTTGTATCCAGATTCTGTAAAGAATGTTTACAACCCATTAACAAGAAGAAAACCTGAATTTTTTTTTTTTAATGGGCAAATGACTTGAATAGACAGTTTGGCAAAGAAGAAATACAGCGAACAAGCCAGTGAAAAAATGCTCAATATCATGTCGCTAGAAAAATGCAAACTAAAACCACTATGAGATATCCCCACTGCTGCTGCTGCTGCTGCTGCTGCTAAGTCACTTCAGTCGTGTCCGACCCTGTGTGACCCCAGAGATGGCAGCCCACCAGGCTCCGCTGCCCCTGGGATTCTCTAGGCAAGAGTGATGGAGTGGGTCGCTATTTCCTTCTCCAATGCATGAAAGTGAAAAGTGAAAGTGAAGTCAGTGAGTTGTGTCCAACTCTCAGTGACCCCATGGACTGCAGCCCACCAGGCTCTGCCACCCCTGGGATTCTCCAGGCAAGAACACTGGAGTGGGCTGCCATTGCCTTCTCCTGATATCCCCACTAAAACTGGTGAAACCAGAGACTGACAGTACCAAATATCAGCAGGGACGCAGAGCGGGAGGGACTTGGGGTGCTGCTGCCGAGAATGTGAGGGACAGCTTATTTGAAGATGTTTGGTGGTTCCCTCAAAGATGCCCTCGCTCTACAACCTAGCAACCCTGTTCCTGGGTACTTACCAAGAGATTTAAATGGAAGTGCTTGTCCACACTAAGACTTGTCCATGCAGGTTCGTGACAGATTGCTCAGAACAGAGAAAAACTGGTGGATGGATTGAGAGTGAAATGCCTCCCAGCGTCTAATGATTCACACAGCAAAGTGGAGTCAGCACAAAGGGCAACGGGCCAGGAGGTAACCCAACGGGGAGACCTCAGGGAGGGCGATGCAGCCATGAGTGCTGGGCGGCAAATGACTGCTCTCAGCCTTCTTGTTGTGGGATCTCTCAGCCTTCTTGTTGTGGGATCTCTCAGTAAGCCTTCTTGTTGTGGGGCTCTCTCAATAAGCCTGCCCGGAAGAGGACGGCTGTGACTGGGCACTTTCCAGCCTGGCCTGGGCTGGGCTGGGGCACCAGGATGTGGGCAGAGGGCTTCTCTTCTGCTGGGTTTAGACCTCAGTCCCTGTCCCTGCACCTCGGGGCAGGGCTTTCTCGTGGTCCCACCCCTCCCAGGAGTAGGATATCTCCTCGTGTGCCTCCTCACAGGCAGAGGGCCTCTGCTCCTCCAGCCTCACCACCCTCCGGCCTCACCACCCTCCAGCCTGTCTCCACCTGTGTTTTCTGCTGCTCCCTCGGTGACTGCAGGCTTTTGCTCTGTAAGGAGAACTTTGAGGGCTTCGAGGAAGTTTTCTCGGCTGCCTGCCCTGCCCCCACCCCGTGAGCACGGCGTGGTCCCTGCGGAGGACCCCATGGGTCTCAGCACCCACGACTCTCGCCCTCAGCTGGCCTGCTTCGTGCCTGCTGCACTTCACTAGAAGTCTCAGCTCACCTCCTGCCCAGCTCTGCCCCGTGACCCACTCTTCTGCCTTCCTTGGAGGCCTGTCTTAGATTTCAGGCAGCTCCTTGATGGGCTTGGAATGGTTTTGTAGATCTGTCTAGACTTCTCCTGTTAGGATGAGGGTGTGACTCTTTCCAGCTTTCTGTGTCCTAAATGAAAGCCAGAATATCTAGCTTATTGATTTAAAAAAATTGGAAGGTTGGGGGAGTGACAAAATGTGAATAGTTGGAAATACTGGGTAGTAGGAATATGGGCTTTTGGTATTATTCCTTGTGCTTCTTTGTGTTTGTAAAATTTCAGGGACTTCCCTGGTGTTTCGGTGGTTAGGCCTCTGTGCAGTGGAAGCACAGAGGCCTGACCATCCTGATCAGGGAGCTAAGATACTGCAAGCTACACAGGGAGGCTGCAAAATTTAAAAATAAATAAAAATTAAAGTAAAATTTCAACAATAAATAGAAACAATGTTTATATTAATTTATATTTAAATACACATTTATAATAAATATATCTATGTTGTTAAAATATTTATAGTAATTTTATAATATTTATAAATACATTGGGGGCTTCCCAAGCAGTGCTAGAGGTTAAAGAATCTGCCTGCCAATGCAACCTACACCAGTATTCTTGCCTGTAGAAGTCCATGGACAGAGGAGCCTGGAGGGCTATAGTTTATAGGGTCACACAGTCAGACATGACTGAAGTGACTTAGCACGCACGCATAAATATCTATTTATAAATAAACAGTAAACATCTATAAATAAGTACATATGATGTCAATTCAGAGGCAAACTGGACAGAGCTGTGGGTGACCTGGGGACCCACCTCTTTTGGTTGGCATTTGAAGTTGGGGGCGCAGCCTCGTGGGACTGTGTCCTTCACCCGTGGGATCTGATGCTGCCTCTGGGTACGTAGTATCGGAACTGAGCTATGTTGGAGAGCATCCAGCTGGTGTCGTGGAGGGCTGATTGGCTGGGGACAACCCCCACACATCTGGTGGCAGGTTAAGGAGAGACTCACAGTAGGTGGAAGCGGCATCTTCCTAATACACCCCCGTGTTTTCTCTCTGCGGACATTTCCAGACCCAACCTTTGAAAAGTAAAGGTTAAGCTACAGACAAGGCTATAAGCAGTAATTGCTTGGAAAGTTTACCGAGGCCAATTACACAAGACACATACCAACCAAAGTCAGTGTTTGCATGTAGCCACATCCTCTTTGCCCGGAATCTGTACTCACCTAGGAACAGGCCAAGAGCTGAGTGTATTTGAGGTTTGGGCTCTGCTCCTTGGGAACTGACCACCTCCAAGAACTATTTGGTGACTTGGACTATCTCCTTGCTTCCTTATATTTCAATCCAGAGACCAAGTCAAGGAAAAAGTCACCTGGTCCCCAGGGCACACCACCCAAACTTCTGTTTCAATAGGCTCCCCTCAGTGGGGTCTCCCCCGTGTGGTGGGCACCTGGAGGAAGGCAGATGCCCCCGGTTTAACATCCGGCGTATGCCACCCCCACGGGGGCCCTTCTGTCCCTACTCCCGCAGCCTCCAAGGGAGTCCCCCAGCACTGCTGAGCAGGCCTGCAGCGTCATCCTCCAGTAAGTGCAGAAGGTGGCACCCGAAGTCTGGGGAAAGGGTGCCCAGTAAGATGTCAGCGTCATCCACAGGCAGACACTTTACAGGTGTGAGTGGATCTGGTGCCAAACTGAGTCAACCGTGTCGCACGTGCCCGGGAAGAGCCAATGCCATCCGGGCAGGCTGAGTATGAGAGTGTAAAACAGATGAAAGGATGTGAGGTCCCGCTCTTCCCCTGCACATCTGCTAAGATTCGCTTCAGCAAATTCTCCCCCAGAGTGGGGGGTTTCTTCCCAGGTTTCTCTGTGCCGTATGTGCGAGCCAGGGTTCTCCAGAGGAACAGAAGCAACAGACCCCAGAGCTTGCTTCCTCTCTCTCAAGTGGGTGAAGACACAGCAAGAAGGCCAGACAGCCTCACCAGGAACTGCCACCTTGCCTTTGGACTTAGAGCCTTCCGAACTGGGAGGAAGAAATTTCTGTTGTTTCGACCACCGGGTCCGGGATATTTTTGTTGCAGTAGTCCAAGCATGTGTGTGTGTTGTTGCTTCAGTCATGTCTGGTTCTTTGCGACGCTATGGACTGTAGCCCGCCATAGGATTCTCCAGGCAAGAATACTAGAGTGGGTTGCCATGCCCTCCTCCAGGGGATCTTCCTGACCCGAGGATCTAACCCACATCATTTTATGTCTCCTGCATTGGCAGGTGGGTTCTCCACCACTGGCACCACCTGGGAAGCCTGTAGCCTAAGCAGGCTAAGATAAATAGGCCTATTTAAAGATTATCTCTTCTCTGAATAGGTATGGAGCACACAGGGAGCAGACGCAGTGAAGGAGCAAATATTAAGCAAGGCCTCCTCCCTTTCCAATCCACCTGGTGCCTCTGAGTTCTGAGGACAAAGGTTCAGACTGGGGCCGTGGAGGGACTCAGCCCCCGGAGACTCCACCCACTTCTCATCTGGGGCTTCCTGTGTACTTTTCTAGGGCAGACCATCCCTAGAATGTATCAGCTTCAAAGAAGGGCCCAAGGCCCACAGGTAGTAAGAACCACTTCTCTGTAGGCTCTGGGTGATACAGATACAAAAACTTTTCCCAGATGTGACCTTTCTCTGTGAAGAAATAACAGTTTCTCTTGTGGAAGGGGCTGATGCATGAAGTTCGGCGTTCTCAACAGGGGGTAGTATCTTCACCCCGATTCAGAAAACAGAGATGCAGCTTTGATTCCTAGAAGATGCTCAGGGAGGCTTCAGACAGGGGCACTTGATGCCTGCAGGAGAGACTGGCTGAAAATGTGACACTCTTGGAACCCTCGTTGGCTGCACCTGAGCAAACATCCCCCATCGTGGTGTCAGGTCCATGTGGCTGCTGAAAGGAGGGTCTATCTATCCCACCCGCCTCGATACAGGGTGATCTCTTTAGAGGGACCACATTCTGCTGATGGCTAGGGAGACGGTGCTGAAGCAGACAGGCTGGCCTGCACAGATACTCACCCTCAGAGCCCACCAGTGTCCAAAGGCTGAGGTCAGCCTGCAGAGTGTGGCCCCTATAGAGATCGTGGCAGCGAGGGAAGCAGAGCCCATTGAAAGCAGGGTGTAAGAGCTAGATGGCCCCCCACCCCAGGTAAAATCAAGCCCTGAACGATGGGAGAAGCCCCCGGAGAGCTTCCAGAGGGGCCTCTGGTGCTGGCCTGAGACTCAGCCAGTCTGAAATCACCAAGCTGCTGTAGGACCAGGCAGCACTCCCCTCCCCACCCTCTGGAGCCTGTTTTGAGAGCACAAAGTGAGGAAAGTGCCCGTGGATTTTGCCTAGGTTGAGAGACAAACCGCTGTGAAATTAAAATTCAGTGTCATCACGGGAAACTCGGCAAGCAGCACAATTAAGAGCGTTACTTTCCAAACAGAAAAGAAAGAGTCAGCATGATGTGAATCACGACAAGGAGAGTCCAGGGAGTGGTAGGGAATTTGGGATGAAGGCTGGGAGGACTCCTGAGGATGAGGTGGGGAGGGGCCCAGTTGGGACTTTAGGGATGAACAGAAGCATCCCAGGATGAGGGAGATGGGGGAACTTGCAAGCAGAAGGCAGAGCGGCTTGAGGAGCCGGGAGACAGACGGTCCCTGAGAACCGGGCTAAGAATCCAGAGGCTGGAGGGAGGAAGGAACCAGGAAAGGGGCAAGAAAGAGCCAAGAGTGGGAGACAAGCAGGTCCAGAATCCTGGAGGAAGAAAGTGGAGCTGCCCAGAGGGGCAGCAACAGGCTTGAAGTGAGGTGGGGCTGGGCTCACCCAGGCCACCAGAGGAAAGTGAATAGACCACCTGCAAGGGAGTGCCAAGCACTAGGTCCAGGAGGTGCTGTGTGCTCTAGACACCTGCAGAGATGGAGAGGCAGGAAAGGACGCTGGCCACATGGCCGAAACTGGCAGGTCATAAATCTGTTCAAGCAACACCCAGGAGCACATGTTATCATCTGGTAGGATGCTAATTTTTTTAGGTGGTAGTCAGAGACCTCCCTGGTGGCTCAGATGGTAAAGAATCTGCAATGCAGGAAACCTGGGTTTGATCCCTAAATTAGGAAGATCCCCTGGAGAAGGGCATGGCAACCCACTCCAGTATTCTTGCCTGGAGAATCCCATCAACAGAGGAGCTGGGGGGCTACAGTCCATTGGGGTCACAGAGAGTCAGACAGAACTGAGCGACTTTCACAGGGATAGTAAAGAAGTAAAAAGGCCAGGACACAGGTGCTCAATAAATTGCAATTACGTCTTGCTTAAGAGCATTAAGATCAGAAGAGACTGGGTATGACAATCACAGTCATGATGTGATTGATGTGATCACAGTGATGATGTGACCCTAAGGATGCTGGCCAGGAAGATGCTAAGCAGAATCCTGAAGCATCAGGAAATATAAATAGATTTGCTTCCACTGAGTTTGTACAAAGATCTAAACCAAGAGCAGAAAGTTGATTCCACGTGATACAGTGTGGTAAACCAAGAGGAAGGTTGGATTGAGGAAGATAAGGCTAGTCCGGCAGCAGGCCTCTCTCAGTACAGAACTCGAGTTCTGGTGCCTGAGTCACGTGACCATCTGTGGCTAACGGGGCCAACGTTTTCTACTGTCTTCCACGCAGTGGATCGGGTCACACACAGTGGATCGCTCGTGTCAACCAGGTTAGTAAACATCTCACTCCAGGTAGAAGCTGGAATTGATCTAAACCATGAAGATTTAGCAGAACCCTTGGCAGGAAAGGAGAGAGACACACTTCACAGCAAGGCCTGATGATAGGGCTGCTGCTGGCCTGTCTACATTCGAGTCAAGACCCTTCAGAGAGGGGGATCGCGGTTCCGTAATGTGAGTGAGACAAGGACCTCCCCGGAACAGAGAGGCAGGGTCCAGGGTGTCAGGCGGCCTGGAGTGGTGGGCTGGGCCCGTGCTTTGCTTGCTGTGCCTACACCCAAACAACCTACGAAAGAAAAGACACGGCAGCATTTACCACTCGCATGTGATCCTCGCCTCACAGACTTTCCTTTCCACCAAGGTTCCTTTTGGCGCCCTTGGGGAGGCGTCTGATGTTCTGCAGTACAAATGGGCAGCTGCTTGGTGTGTCCACGCATCACTTTTTTTTAAATAATTTTTTTTTAGTTTTGGCTCTGCTGGTCTTTGTTGCTGGGCTCAGGCTTTCTCTAGTTGCATCGAGCAGAGACTACTCTCTGTTTCGGTGCGAAGGCTTCTCATTGCAGTGGCTTCTCTTGTTGCAGAGCATGGGATCAAGGGCACTAGGCTACTAGGCTCTTTAGCTGTGGCTCATGGGGCTTAGTTGCTTCAGGGCATGTGGGATCTTCCCGGACTGGGGATTGGACACATATCATCTGCGTTGGCAGACAGATCTTCACTGCTGAGCCACCAGAGAACCCCCAGACAGCACGTTTTAAGCAGAACTGTTTGGCGCAGCTGTCCACCTGCTTGGAGGGAGCAGGTGAGTCAGCTGGCCCCTTGCTCTGGACCCCAAACTGGGATTTCATGCATAGCATGCAAAGGATCAGCAAAGGATGCCATAGTTTTCAAAAATAATTAAAATAATGGTGATGAAACTGAGTTCCAGGTCCAGGCACTAGGCTAAGAGCTGTTTTTGTTTTTTTTAATATGCATCACCCGATTCACTCATCCTTAGCCCAGTGAGGTACGTCCTGTTGCATGTATGTGTACCTGCCCTAGAGTGTGCAGTATCCATGTGGTCCATGTGTATCTACGTGCATGTTTTCCAGCCCTGTTCACTGAAAGCGCAAAGAGATGAAGACACCTCAGTAGCAATGGGCACACCTAGAGGCCAAGTCTTGGCCTCTAAAAGGAACTGGGGGCCCCTGGAGAAATGGCTGACCCTGGAACTGAGCAAGGGTGGGTA
This sequence comes from Ovis canadensis, assembly GCF_042477335.2. Lineage (NCBI taxonomy): Eukaryota > Metazoa > Chordata > Mammalia > Artiodactyla > Bovidae > Ovis > Ovis canadensis. Next base: position 61,675,464 of record NC_091255.1, on the reverse strand, counting down.
TGAGGTGATCCAGAAGTATTTTGTGATGCCAGGAAAGACATCAGTGCTAAGAAAATGCAGGGTATATCAGGTCATGTCACGGGACATGGAGACAATGGATGGGGCTCCCACTGGCCAAACTGGGGACATTTTGAACATTAGACTCACTAAGGACAGTAGTATGTTACAGAGCTCTGGAAACAGGAATCTGTGCATCCACACCATTAACAGGTGTGCAAAAGAAGGACTCCTCACAGTCAGGATGCTGAGGCCAACCGGTCACTCAAGGGGGTGCTGGAGGTGGGGCTCATCATTTTGCAGCCACCAGAGTAGAGATGAGTGTGTGCAGAGCACTCAGGCAAGAATCACCAGTGAGGCTAAGTCCAGGGGGTCGTGTTGACAAGGCGCCCTCCTGGGGCGATCAGAGCATGAGCTCAGGTACAACACACTGCGTATGCATGGGACGCCCCGGGGGCACAGGCCCAACAGGAGGGGAAGTGGGGAGGGACAAGAGGCACATTTTGGGGCCTCAGCTGGTTAGCGGGTGCAACCATGTGACTGGTCACCTACCCAGGCGTTTGCGAACACTAGAGGCTAGTCCTGTGGCGTGTCAGCAGGCGGTGGGTGGGCAGAGGGGCCAGTGAAAGAGCCTGACGTTGAGGTGGCGGAGAGGGAGGTGAGCCTAGATTCGTCCATCAAAGCTGAGCGGAGGGAGTGGAGGCAGGCCCTCAGCTGAGGACGAAGATGCAGATGCAACAGGACAAGCTGCCAAAAACGCCAGCGATGCTCACAAAACCTGCACGTGAATGCTCATGGTTCTACTGTCCACAGCAGCCCAAGAGTGGAATTTACTCAATACCCATCAACAGATGAATGAATAAAGACGGGGTACGGCCATAAAATGGGACATCAGTACTAAAAGAGAATGAAGTACTGACAACCTACACCACCACTGGACCTTGAAAGCGGTGGTGGGTGAGAGCAGACAGAGGACTACACCGCGTAGGACTCCAATTGTGTGAGATGTCCAGGAGAGTAAGTCCCCAGAGGCTGAAATGAGGGCCTGCCTAGGGCTGCAGGGGGATGAGAGGATGCTAATCGGAACAACAGAGTTTGTTTGGGGACAACGAATATATTCCAAAATTGATGGTTAATGGCTGAATGACTTGGTGAATACACCAAACCTACTGAACTGTTAAATGGATGAATTATATGGTTCAGAATTATACTTCACTAAACCTGATGTGTATATACGTATGTACACATGTCTGCCTAAGACAGAAGAGAAGGAAGTGTAACTGATCAGGAATCTACGAGGCCTTCCCTGGAGAGACACCGCCCCCCCCCACCAACCCTCACGTCCTCCACCTGCCCCTTGTCTGGAAAAACTTTAGCCAAAGAATAAATTTAATCAGAGAAATGAGAAAATGCAGAAACAGAGGAAAACAGTCAACAAGACAAAATAACAGTCATTAAACAAAATGCCTTTAGTTTCTCATCAAGGGCTGGAGGTAACATCCTCAGTAATATCCCTTTGGCTGTTTTACAGACACTGAAACCCCAACCAGGAGGAAGTTGTTAACAACATGATGATCGGACTGCAGACGTGACAGAAGCTGCTCCGCCTTGCACAAGTCCAAGAAGTGGCCTTAAGGAAACGGGAACAAACTGACCCCGGATGTGAAGAGTAACTGAACTTAAAGTAATCAAGGTGACACTGATCAGATCACCCCATGAGACGTCTCGAGATGACTGCTGGGGCTGTCTGTGCTGTTCTGCACGTGGCCCCCCAACCCCACGTGTGTACCCTGGAAACTCCCCCTTAGAAGCTCTCGCCCCTGACTGACAAGGGGAAATGGGTTCTTTGGGACGAGTCCACTTTCTCTGCAGGATTGCTGGCTTCCTCAATAAAGCCATCTTTCTTTGTAATCAACACTTGTCTCTCAACATTGGATACTTGACCAATGAGCAGCCAAACCTCAGTCTGGTGACAAAAAGAATCAGGGTGGTTGTTTAAGGCAGTATTCTCAAACAGTCCTGGGCGCCAAAAGCACCTGGAGAACTTGTTAAACCGTGTCAGGTCCTAGCACTGCTGCTGCTGCTAAGTCGGTTCAGTCGTATCCGACTCTGTGCGACCCCAGAGATGGCAGCCCACTAGGCTCCCCCGTCCCTGGGATTCTCCAGCAAGAACACTTGAGTGGGTTGCCATTTCCTTCTCCAATGCATGAAAATGGGAAGTGAAAGTGAAGTCGCTCAGTCGTGTCCGACTCTTAGCAACCCCATGGACTGCAGCCCACCAGGCTTCTCCATCCATGGGATTTTCCAGGCAAGAGAACTGGAGTGGGGTGCCACTGTCTTCTCCACAGGTCCTAGCACAGCAGGCTCCAATTCAGTGGGTGTGGCAGGCGCCTGAGAACCTGTACTTCTAACCCACCCCCAGATGCTGCTGGAAATGCTGTCCAGGGAACCACACTTTCAGAACCACAGGAAGTGATGGCATTTACTCACTGCTGCTGTTCTAAAATTGAGATCTAATTCACTTACCAAGAATTCACCCTTTTATTTTTAAAACTGTTTTACTTTTGCCTGCGCTGGGCCTTTTGCTGCACACGGGCTTTCTCTAGCTGCAGTGTGTGGGGGCTGTGGTGTCAGAGCTTCTCGCTGTGGTGGCTTCTCTTGCAGCAGAGCATGGGCTCTAGGGTTCAGCAGTTGTGGCCCATGGGGTTGAGTTGCTCTGCAGCATGTAGGATCTTCCCAGACTAGGGATTGAACCCGTGTCCCCTGTATTGGTAGGCAGATTCTTAACCACTGGACTACTGGGGAAGTCCAGAATTCACCCGTTTAAAGTGTACAATTCAGTGAGTTTTAGTGCATTTGCAATGTTGTGCAACTATCAACAAATATTTTCAACACCCTCAAAAGAAACCCTGTACCCATGGGCAGTCACTCCCGTTTTCCTGGCATCACCAGCCTCTGACAACCACCAACCCACCTTCTCTCTCCACAGATTTGCCTTTTAAAGACACTGCATATAAACAGAATCATATACACCATGAGCTTTTGTGTCGGGCTTCTTTCACGCAGCATGCTTTCAGGGTTCAGCCATGTCATAACACGAATCCCAACTTCATTCCTTTTCATGGCTGCGTGATATTCCACTGTAGGAACCCACCAAAGTTCACTTATCTATTCTTCAGGTGATGGACATCTGTATCGTTTCCACCTTCTGGCCACTGTGAATTATGTGGCTATAAACATTCCAGTGCAAGCTTCTGTGGGACATGTTTGCAGTTCTCTTGGGCAGATGCCTGGGAATGAACTGCTGAACTACATGCTAACTCTACACGGTGCTTTCTGGTGAGCCACCAGCCAAGGGGACAGGCTAGGGCTTGTCCGTCTCCTTACCCTGTGATGCTATGCTGAGTATCTTCTGGGCTTTTGGGTTCTACCTCACTGTGACTCTTCCCTGGCATTATGGAGGCACATCTGGAAACTGAAATGATACTGAAAAGGTATTATTAAGGCTGAAGGCACATTCCTTGATCTTAATAAAAGTTGATGTCTGGAGAGACTGTCATAGAGAATGAAGTAATTCAGAAAGAGAAAAACAAGTACTATATAATACTGTTTATATGTGGAATCTAGATACGCACACACCAAGCAGGGGAAGGAAGGCTGGGATGAACTGAGAGACTGGGGTTGACACAGACGCGCCACTATGTATGAAACAAGTAACTAATGAGGACCGGCTGTATAGCACAGGGAGCTCTACTCAGTGTTCTGCGGTTCCCTAAGTGGGAAGGAAATCTGGAAAAGAAGGGGTGCACTTCGCTGATGCCCTTTGATTCACTCTATTGTACAGCAGAAACTGACACATCATTATAAAGCAACTATAACCAATAAAAATTAATAAAAGAAAATAAAGTCAATGTCTGACACTGGTTTCTGCTTCCACAAAAGGGGGGAAATCACTAGGCTACTCATCTTTCTTGCTCGGTTCTTTTACGGAAGACAGCACCATCCTCCCCACTTCCGGTCTTTACCGTCACTAGACCTGGCCTGGGTGAGGTTCAGGCGACACACCCACCCTCACGAGCGCAGTGGACAGGCCCCTTCCCTCTCAGGGCCCCATCGGGCGAGAAGCAATGCCACAGGTGACAAAGGGCTTTGGGCAGGTGTGGAGTTTATTTGCTGCAGTTCCTTGGCGCTAGTTTACAATGCAAAAAACAAACAAAAAGAAATTGGAATAATAATTATAATTTTTTAAAAACCCTGTCAACAACTTTCAGTCATTTCTTTATATTTTGACAAAACTTTTTTTTAAAACAAATACAAAATAATCTAAAAGGAGAAAAACTATACATGGATTATTTACACCTCTGATAAATAGACTAATACTGATCCAGGTGCCTCTCTGTCTAAGTAATGTTCACGAGAACCCGGGCCAAGGACTCAGATCACCAGAGGGGCTCCGGCACCGGCCCAGACTCCCTGGATCCCGGTGGCCCCGCTCTGGCTCTCTCACCCAGAAAGGTCAGGTTACCAGCCTGGACCCCCTTCTGTCACCTTCACAAGCTCCAGCATTAAAACGCTTGAAGCCACTCCAGGGAGGACCGACACAAAGGTGGGGCCCAGAAAGCCCCCCAACTGCCCTTTACCAAAGCTATTTCCAGAGATGCGAGCCTGCCTGGAAGAAGTTGGAGGAGTCGGGGTCACACAGCCTGGGAGGTGTCTGGCGACGACGGCCCGGCCGGCCCTGCTCTGCCTGGACTGGGTGCTGGGCCCGGATGAGAGTCCCTGAGAACAGCAGGAGAGCGGTGGCTGCGGCTCCTTCCGGCCATGCGTCAGGAGCGGGGCCGAGCCCTCACCCCCTGGCTCCCCCCGCCCTGACCCTGCCGCGCAGGTGAAGGCCTGCTCCCCTCCGAGGGCCACCACTAAACCCACGGCGTGGTCCAGGTGAGGGCCAGTTCTGAGGCAGAGAAGGCTGAAGCCCTCAGGTGATCGGGTCAGACCTGCTCCTTCCTCTAAAACGAGGACTGGAGCGTAGGAGCAGAAGGAAGAAAAACCAAATAAGAAACAGGTCATCCCAGAACCTCTGATGGGACTGCCTTCCTCACAGTTTTGGTTATTAGGTATGTAGCTCAAGGAAAGATGCTGACTTTCTATTTTAAAGCCCGACAAGAATGACTCCTGAAAGAGAAAGAAGAGCGCAGGCGGCAGGCGGACTCCCTTCTCCCGGCAGTGCTCCCCAAGCACCAGGAAAGACAAGCACTGACTGGAGTGGCTGGCGCTGCCCTGCAGACCCCGAGGCTGTCCTCGACGCGTGGCCCCCTCCACCCTCTCGCCACCCCCTCTCCCACCCAGTCAAGCCCCCATGAGCACGGGGAGGCAGTCTGCCCAGCCCCTGCCCTGGGCTGACACCTGCAGCAGTGGTCCAGAGAACTTCTCCAGGGAGAAGCTTCCCGAAGCACATGGGACAGAACGCATCTGGACAGCTCTACTTTCTCTCTTTCTTTAAAAAACAAAAATATATCTTTATAGTATGTGGCTTCTCTTCCATTCCCCCTTTTTCCTTAACATATAATAAGATACAAATACACGTATTTATGGTGCAGGGTTGAAGGCTTCTTCCCAGGGAATAACCGAGAGGTAAACGGTCGGCTCTGAGCTCTGCTCTCAGACCCGCTGAGCAGAGACCTGTGGGGGGTGGCCTGGCCTACAGGAGCTCTGTTCTTTTTTAGAGAGAAAGGCTCAAAAGCCAAGTGTGAAGGCGTCAGGCCCCCTTCCTCAGGGGTGACCACCTACCCTTCTCCCACTTAAAAAAATTAGCAAAAGCTGAAGCTAGTCTCTAGGAATTCAGGGTGATGCCTGGCCAGACGCTCCCACTCTGTTGGAGGCTCGGCAGCCACCCTGGGCCTCACTGGCTGGGAAGCACTCGCCGGGCATGTGGGCCCCGCTGGCTGTGCAGACTCAGTGTCTTTTCGTGGAGGACACTTTCTTCTTCCGTGCGGCCAGCATCTCGTAGAAAGGGTCCCTGCTGATGGCCGCCCTGCAGCACAGAAAAGGAGAGAAATCAGCGGGGACCGAGGAAGAGGAACAGGAGATACAACCCCAGGCCAGGGCTTCCTAGTGGCAGCCGTGCCCACACACTCCCCTCAGCCGCCTGACCGTCCTTGTAAAGGCCACGTTGTGGCATAAGCCTTCACTGGACCCACACGTGGCGCAAAAGACAAGTCTTGAGGGAAATGAGGTACAGGTAACAAGGTAACTGTGGGGCGCTTGTTGCCTGTTTTAACCAATGAATCAATTTAAGTTCAGGAGTCCTCCACACCTCACAGCTGTGCTCTGACTCAGGGAAACCATCGTGATGCTTCAGTTCTGTGATGACAGTGGCATCCGTCTGGAGCAGTAACTGCCACATACCCTGTGTGTCACCTGGCATGTGGTGCACCTGGCTGGCAGCCGCAGTCTGTACTGAGCAACTTCTGAGTCCCCAAGTGCACCAGCTCAACAGCCAAGACCCGTCACTGGGCAGCAGGGGCCTGAGCAGCGGCCAGTGGACTGCCCGGCATCCACAGCCCGGTGGGGAGAGCGCCCGGGCAGCCCCCACACTGGCCCCAGAGGCACCTGCACAGGCGGTGACGGCAGGCCAGGGCTCCCTGCTGCCCCTTTATACCAGTCATTCTCCACTTTCAAGCGAGCTGTGATCCACAGCTTGAAGTTTCATTTGCTTTTCCAGAGAAGTGGTTATTCCAAGTGCCGACAGTTTCCGGGCTTGTCCCAAGCCCATGTGACTGCGGACTCTGCACATGACCAGGCGCACAATGGCTCCTGTGAGCTGACCCGGCCCTGTTCACAGAGAGGACATGTGCATGGGAGGCAGGACCTGGACAGGGCCGGGACATGTCCCAAGGGACTCTGCCATGTGGAGAGGCCTGACCACGTGGAGAGGTCGGGAGGGAATCCTGCTTCCGTCTTCGGGGCATCAGGGCAAGGAGTCCACCTCAGCTTCCTGGGTGGACCAGCCCCCAGGGGCGCCACGGGACACGCGACATGCTCAGGTCTCGAGGCCCCGCCCAGCTGCACATGCAGGTGTGCCCCCCGCGCCACCCTCACTCCGGCCCTGGGGACACCCGGGAGACGGCTGGGTCACGCCTGAGGAACGCAGCACCAGTGGCGAGAGTGAGGACGTGCTCCCAGGAGGAGGAGCCATGGAGACAAGCATGGTGATGGGCAGTGGGCATGACGGTGGGGGGGACAGGGTTCGCAGAAGCCCCGGGGGGAGTGGAGAAGAGGGGCTGCAGCAGGATACCTCCCCTGTGATAAAGTCAGTGACAGGCAGAGCAGGGACCAGGAAGAGCCCTGGATCTGAGAATCTGTTTACACCTGCCTTCTCCCAGACCTTCTCTTCTTCCCAGCTCAATGGGGAGAGTGGGGCTCTGCTTTATGACCCTGGATCATTGCCACATGACTTCGACAAGCGTTTACCATTTATCCTCAATAGGCCTCAGTTTGCCCATCTGTAAATGGGACAACAGCGTCTCGCAGGATTAAGGAATTATAAAAGGGATGGTTACAATTTCTGCTGAACTGTCACCATGAAGATGCGATCTGCTTCCAAAGACATGAGAAGGCCAGTCCGGCCAGTGGCGTCTGCGCATGTAAGCCTGCTCACCAGTCCCCTCCGTGGGGCCAGGAGCTGCTCTTGAGAAACCGACACGTGAGGTACTCTCTTAAAAATGTCCAAGGGTCAAGAATCCAGGGACCCAGTGAAAAGTCACCAAACTACCCACTCTGGATTGAGCACAAGGGGTGCTGAGGTGGGGCGGGCCGCACACAGGCAGCTGGGGCGTGACTATCTGAGACGCAAGGTCCAAGCTGTCACGTGTCACCTACTTGATGCACTTGATCCAGTCCTCCTTCTCCTCGGGGGTTGGGGCCGAGATACGGTAGACCGTGTGGTTGCCCTCAACCACGCGCCCATCAGCCTCCGTCTTACAGGCCTTAATCACTTGGTCTTTATTGTCGGGGATGTAAAGTTCAAAGCAGTTCTGAGAATTAAGAAAGAGAGAGCGAGTGATAAAGATCTAAGAAAGCTGCTGAACAAGGGGGAAAAAAAAGGTTCATTTATTTTCCAATTTTTATTAAAAAAAAAAAAGTTAATTTCTTTATTCTGACTTTCATAAAATATAGGAAACATACATTTCCTTTGGAAAAGAGTAGCCTAAAAATGGAATCCTGGAGAACATACATTGTATATAAATAGGTCTTACTAGCAAAGATACCAAGCAGATACACGTTAGCTCTACTCCTAAGGTATAGAAAATATGGAGATAACTGCAGGTAACTGAATGCCTTTTACAGCCAAGTCAGCAATACAACAATCCAAAACAAAGGAAAAATATTTATAAGCCATCTGAAGATCATAAAATAAGTGGCCCAATCATGAGAGCTTGCTAAAGCCTTTTAAGGCAGGACAATCCTACACCTCGTGTGATAGTTAGAAAATGACACTAAAGCAGACGGACAGAAAGAAGGACACTATTTAGTTGCTTTCACCTTTGCCTTACCTGTAAAGATAATTTTAAAGTTAGGCTAAACTAAATTAGTACTTTTGGAGTTTTTTGAAGTCCTTGGCCCTGGAGTAAGACGGGGGTGAGCACCAACCTTCCGCACATTAAGAGACCACGTCTGACTGACAGGTGGCCTCCGTCTATGCAGCAGGGGCTCAGCCTCCAAGGACTCGGCCCAGCACAGACAGTACTCTACTGCAGCAGTTGCCACTGAGAACAATATGCTTGTAAGGGGACCTGCACAGCCCTAACCGTGTTGCCCAAGGTCAACAGTAAACCTTTGTGACTTCATCTTGTGTTAAACAGTTGCTACGACCATCTCTTCTGTCCCCCTGAAGCAGCTCATCAAAAATACTCACTGGTTTTTTGGAGTCTTCCACCTCCCGGATGCTCAGATTCTCTAGCGGAATAATTCCCCGGGGCTCCTTGTCCTGCACGAGAGATGGAGAGAGACCTCACTGCTCGGCTTCCGGACCCCTGTCCTGTTGCCTTCACACAGTGGCTCAGCCCGACCTCTGTGCCCCCATGACCTGAAGCCCACAAAATCAGCGCTGGAGCCCACACCCTATGTTCTAAGACGAGAACAGGGTCAAGAAACATGTGGGTGTTGTCAGCACATCACAGACGAACCCCTACAGCAGAGAGGCCTTTGGAAGAGGTGCTTCCGCAGATGCTCTGAAAGCATGAGTGGGACAAGAGCTGTGGGTGGCCTTCCAGTGGGGAACGTGCAAGTCCCTTTCACACAAAAACTTCTTGCTTCTTTGCCTAACTCATCTTTCAAGCCTCAGTTCTAGTGTCAGCAAAGCTAGGAAGCCCCAGTCTTGCCGTGGGTGGCCCCGGTTCTGTGCCAACATCTGGACTACAGCTGCATCACATGTCACTACCTTATCACTACCTCCGGTCCCGTCTTCCTGCTCCAGGCTGTAGGATCCTCAAAGAGACACTGCCTGCCTGACAACGCCACCTGGACCAAAAAGGCGCCCCTGTCCAGGAACAGAGACTCCTGTCCAGAACAGAGCCCCGTGTCCCCTCACCCCCGACTAGCCCTCCTGCAGGGCTTTCCATCTCAGCCAAGGCCATTCCCACACCTGCTGGCACCTGAGCAGCAGCCTTCACCTCTTCTCTCAAATGTCCAGACACCAATGGCCACAGACTGTGTTCCAAGGTCAACAGTTTAACTGGGCCATGCCACACTTCCTGGAGCAAATGTTCCTAAAATACCATGTGCACCCTTCTGATCTGCAGACTCAGGTTTCTTTCTCCTTTTCAGGCTATAATCTCATGACCTGTCTTTGCATTTCCAGGTCCTAGTATTCTGGCACTGGGAGCATTCTCACCTGTTAGCTCTCTTTCCCATCCCCCGCCCCCCCAACATTTTATTTATTTGGCTGCACCAGATCTTAGTTGCAGCACGCAGGATCTTTAGTCGTGGCATGTGAACTCTTAGTTGCAGCAGGTGGGATCTAGTTCCCTGACCAGGGATTGAACCCAGGCCCCCTGCACTGGGAGCCTGGAGTCTAAACCACTGGATCACCAGGGAAGTCCCACTAACTGCTTTAATGCTTATCTTTCAATCTCTGGGGCTGTCTCAAGCCTTTTCTCCAGAACAGGAATTACATTTCTGGCTGCTGCTGCTAAGTCGCTCCAGTCGTGTCCGACTCTGCGACCCCATAGACGGCAGCCCACCAGGCTGTCCCTGGGATTCTCCAGGCAAGAACACTGGAGTGAGTTGCCATTGCCTTCTCCAACATTTCTAGCTAATCATGCCTTAAAGTTTTAACTTATTTGTTAATAAGTTATAATTCCACAATTATATAGCTATATTTTGAATATGCAGTTTTGATTCTTATTTGTTTTTAGCCTGAAACTTCTGGAGGGTTGGATATTTTGTATTCTGGCCACTTCAGACCCTCAGGAGAGGAGTGAGTGGAGGGAGTGCCCTCCTCAGCCACCCTGAGCCCTGACTCTCCCCTGAGGCTGCTGGTATCCAGCCTGTGTTGGAGCTGACGTGTACTGCAGACCCTCCACGGACAGTCTTCTCACATGAACACACACTTGGAGCTCTTACTGATAGAGTGAGTCCTGTTTTTCCACTTTACCCTGGTTTCTACCCTCTCTACTCCTCCATCCAAAGGGAAGAACTCCTACTGAGTTTGCTTCTCCCAGACTTGGGCACGGGGCGGGGAGGTCTGGGGTTAGTCGTGCCTGGCCGCACAGCAAGGGCCCTTCTGCCAAATAGGAAGCGTGCTGACTGAGTTCTGCCTTTTCCTTATCCGGCTGCTTTGTTCCCACTTATTTCTACTAGATTTTCCCTCTTTATTAGGTAATTCCATGAGGACGTCTCCACCTACCATCTTAAGCCCGAGGCTCCCCCGTCAGCATCTTTGGGAACGTTTTCTCTGGTTCCCACTGCCTGATAAAATGCTGATGCACTGCTAGACTGAATTCAGGTAACACCAGCATGGTCGGCATCATTTCAAGAACCACAAGATTCTAGAATCTCACTGCACTACCACTGAGACTACAGGGGACCTAGGGGTGCACTGCTGGATGCCTGTATTGAGTTCATTTTAACCCAGAGACCAGTGGAAAAAGATCTAAACAATTTAGAGATGTCATCAGTCTAGAAGAAAAAGGGCAATACATGTCGGGGGAACGGGGGCAAAACAAAAGGAAATTTACCAAATTGTTCATAGTGGTACTTTGATGGGGTGAAAAAAATGTTTGTACTGTTTTTGGTATTTGAAATACATTACTTTCACGTTTGAAGGGATTTTCGCTGCAGAACTTCTGTGGCAGGAGTTTAGCCAGTCACATGCAAAATCCTGGTCCGTCTTCCTTGGAAACTGCTGAGTGGCTGAGCCACCAGCTGACACTGTCAGGACTCTCACTCCCAGGTGAGAAGCCACATCCACACGCTGTCTACCAGCTGAAGAACCACCGTGCGGGACACGGAGGAACCTGCTTACCCCCAAGCTGCAAAGGGCCAGGCGTGGACCTGCCTCCCGGCTCCCACTGAGCGTCACACAGACACTGCCGGGACTCCTGTCCCATGGCGCCCCGCCTATATCACACAAGACACTTCTAAAACCCTCCTTCTCGCAGGAGGATCTCAACTGCCCTGATTTAGGCAAGACACCCTCCAGTGCTGCCAGCAGTATGTGTTTCCTCTCCCGATGCCCAGGAACAGGGCAGAAACAAGGGCGCCCAGCCGTGGGAAGCCTGTCTGAGAGGGCTCCAATCTGAGCCCACCAACCTGCCAGGCCTCCTGGGGGCTCTGTTACAGGGAGCTTCAGAAAAGGTTTTACTGTACAATCTTTATGCTCATAGGTCTTGTTACAAATGGGACTTGTATGTAACAAGTATTTGTATTGTGTTACAACTTCATTCCCACTGAATAAAAACCAACAAACTTTTCAATTTAGGTGAAGGCCAGCTCCTTAAGACTCCAGGTAGTCTGCAGCTCCCCCATTCCGTTTGCTTTCTTTTCCCCTGTTACACAGTGTGCCCTTTGGCCGTTCCTTCTAAATCAAGTGCTTCAGTACTCCAGCTGCCACAGATGCGCCTCCTCCAAATCACAATTACCTCTGTCTCCCTTTCAGTGGGGCCACAGACTCTCTCCTGGCCATGAATCCAAACTCATTAGCTGGGCTCCATGCCCCCTTTCTAATGCCATGTATGACGTTCTCTGCCACTGTCTCCCAGCCAGGCACCAGCTGTCCCAGTTGAAAATTGGACACTGGCTCTGAAGTATGGTTCCTGTGGCCAGACGCTGCACACCACACCCATGCCCCAGTTTTGAGACCCCTCGTAGCCCTCCCACTTCACTTAGACTCTTCTCCCGCCCTAAGATGCAGCATCTGACTGTCGCCCCACCTCCTCCAATCTTATCTGATTAGAGCTGCTTAACCACAAGGCCTGGCCCACCCCTTGTCCCAGCCGACCAGCAGGCGCTCACCGTCGTGTATTCAAAGTAGTAAAGGCAGTTGTCAGTCAGAATGAACCAGCGTCTTTTCCAGGTCTTTACCCTGCCACCTGGAGAGCAAAGAGAGATGCGTATTGGATAGGAGTCCACGGGCCAGGGTGCGGGATGAGGAAGCGAAGGCAGGGCGCCAGGAGGACACTGAGACCATGGCAGATTTACATCAGTAACGAGACACAGAGCCAAAACGGAAGCACCTTTCACAGTGTGAAAGTCTGTGGGAACAAGCAGAGCAAGCAAGTCGGGTGGCCCCCTGCAGATGACATCAGGACAGCAGATGAGCGCACGGGCTGGGGAGGGAGCCGGGACAGTGATGAACCAGAGAAGCATCAGCAGAAGCCTATGGATGCAGTGGAAATGGGCGCACACAGAGAAGGGGAGAGGGTCAGCCCCCTGGCCACACTACACTGCCAGTCCACCAGCCCAGGGTTTTATCAGAAGAGGGCAGGAGAAGAACTGGGAAGTACGACATCTTAATCCCCTTACAATCAAATCCAGTCTTCCTGGAGCAAGGAACCCACAGTCCTGCAGTTTCACCTTTTAGCCCACCTTCTTGATGGTAGTATGTTTCTACTCTGGCTTTTTAGGTTTCTGGGCCAGTGTCCTAAATTCCCCCAGAGTCCTGGGTGGGAAAAAGCAGGATTCCTGGAACAGGGAAGAATCCACTGGTAGGCTGAGGTACCTATTCAACTGTGGACTTCTCACCAGAAGCTTGAAACAATAATAACTGGAGGAGGAAGCCATGAGCCAAGTGAGCTCTCAGGGGTGGCGGTGAGCTGGTGGAGGCGCCCTCAGTCCTTTTAAATGTTGCTCAATCGAAGGAAACATCAGAGTCATGATGTCCTGAGACGACGTGAAGGAAGGGAAACCACCGTGACCTTGGCGAGGGAAGGCACACCCTGTTCTCAGCCCGACTCTGAGCAGTCGTTCTCCTCAATGCACACTGGGTCCAGGAAAAGTTTTCTGAATACCAACCAAATGAAAGGCCTTCACGTGGTTAAGATATGCAGGCCGTTTCACAAACACCTCATGCTGCCCTGGACAGGAGGTGCGCTCTCTGCCAATGTGACCTACAGAGAGCACTGCTTCTCCGATCCTCACAGAAAACAAGGGCCACAACGTGTGAATCCAATGACCCCAGTCATGCTTCCTCGCTTGCCCCTCACCCTCAACAGATGAGCAGGGGCTTCAGAGGGAGCGTCTCCAGCTTCCAGGATGTGGCTTCGCCCTCACTCCTGGTTTCCTCAAAGGATCTGCTTGCTGGAGCAATGCAAATCCTGTCCCAGAAATAAAGGGTCCAGCACAGGTCCCGGCAGCAACTCTGAGGGCTACCCGACTTCTGGGCTCCTGGCACGGCTCTGCTTGGGTGCCCAAACTCTGAGAGGTTAAGCGACTGATCGTGAACTGCCGAGGTTTCTCAATGGCACAGACCTTGGTTAGGGAAGGAGCTTGGCCGTAAGCCAGCACGGGCTACGCCCCCCACCCCGCATCCCCTGTCCCGTGCTGGTGTCAAGCAAAGACTGACTCTCTCCCCAGTAGCGACTGCCAGCTTCTGTGAGCACGTGCTTCTGGCCCCTGAGGCCCTAGGGCATGAATCAGGAAAACCATGGATGGAAATATGACATGCATGAGGAAATGGGAGAGGCTGGGCAGAACCAAAATAAATAAGGAGAAGGAAGACAAGGATATACTTAGAACTTGAGCTGATTCGCTGTGAAAAGGAAGCCCGCCCCCGTCAGCATCTGAGGACATGGCTCTTCTGCCTCTTGGACCTGCACCCCACGTGGGGCACCCCCCACAGAACACCTCAGCCCACGCCCACTGCCGTGCGCTCCCTTCACAGGACCACCCCGGGGGCCCTCGGATCTTGGGAGGTTGTGGAAGAGGGGTCAGATGCCAAAAGGAGGTAGACAGGAGGAAATCTAGGACAGAAAGCAAAGCCGGACAAAGCCTCTCCCTGGCGATGAAAGCCTGGCTATTTCCCAACGACCTGCTGCGTTAACGAGCTCCTACCATGGAGCATCGCGCGGTCCCAGGGGCACATATTATGTTGGAAGGAAAACAGACATGAAACAAGCAGACAGACCGCTGCGCGCACCTAAGACAGTCCCTGAGGAACTCACAGGACCACTGCCCAGCCCGCGGGCCTCCACCCCATAGATACAAAGGCCTGACTCTGCCTCCCCGGGAGCTGGGAACCACCTGACAAGGCCCCAAAACGTTTTATACACATCAGTGTTGGGGCCGTTCTTTCCTGTGTGGCTCTGCTCAAGCGCCTCTGGAGCAGACATCCAGGGACTCCTCAGCTGGAAAACATGTGCCCCGAAACCAGCAAGGGGAGGGCAGACACCAGCGACATAACTAAGAGGCCAATTTGGGGGTCTAAACGATGACTCATTGAAAGAGAGGCGGGATAAAAACAAAACATAAAAAACAGAGCCGAGGTTGTAATGCCCTCCCCCCAAACAGGAAATTAAACGGAAGGCCTTCAAGAAGGGGTTTTGGGGTTTTTGTCTTTTTTTTAAAACCTTACTTGGCCTCATTCTGAGTTTAAGAAACATCATTTCCCTTTTTCATGCAAAGGCAAATGTCCTACGTTGTCTAACTTAATTCTTTTCCTAGTTTGCTTCTCCGGTCATGGGAGGTGTGCCAGAAGTACATGGCCGTGGGAGTCACTTCCTTCTCCTCCTCCTTTTCTCCATTTGAGAAATCTCGGAAATTCATAGGTGCCAATTTGAATCAACAATATAGCGTCCGCCTGACCAATAAAGTCCAAGAGAGAATCCAGTGGCTGCTTTGCTTGCTTTTATAGACCCGCTCTTACTGTGTTTTCTTACACTACTGCCCTCAGGAAAGGTCAAATTATTCCACATCTGGGCCCAGCTGTTGGACACACCGTGCACCACCTCTACCAGGGAAAGATGAAAATCCCTCCACACCCCCAAGCCTGACCAGTTCCCGAGGGACTGTATGGTTAAGTTAGAAGCAGCATTAACACTACCACCAGCAATTAAAAAACAAAATAACCAAAAATAACAAAAATAAGAAAACGCTGCAGCGATTACAGTGGCCTGGGCAGAGCGAGCGAGCAGGGTTGAGGGGATTACATACCTCCTGGAGTTTGGGGCAAGGAAAAGGAGAGCCAAAATCATGGAAACATACAAATGAGGGAGAAAAGAAAATTAAAACAAAGAAATTAAACCCGACTCCTTAATCTTAAGGTGCACTGTATTAGTCATTCATGTCTGCCGGGGTGGGGGATGGGGACATAAAAACAGCCACGGGGCAAACGCCGCTGTCGGGCGTGGGAATAAGGGGTCTGCCTCGTCTGCCATGCCCTACCTGGTAAAGGCAAGATCTGAGGCACCACCCAAATCCTGGCCCCAAAGATGCCACCGATCAGTTCTCACCGAGCTGACATTTATTACTATATCCAGAATCCAGAGCAAACACAGTGAAGATCACTTTGGGAAAAATTAAATGTCTCTCTTGGGATGGCTACTCCTTTTTAAAGTGTTGTGTGAAAATGCACACTCACAAGCCTGTGAATACATAAGTACATATGTGTATACACAAGAATACACATTCTTACAGTCATATGCGTACACAGACATACACATACAACTACAGACGGCCGGAAGGCCCGCCTTCCGTGGCACACACATGAAGGGGTGATTCTAAGTGTGCTACGATGAAAACACGACAGGAAGAGTTTAGGAGGGTTTGGTGGAGGTTCAGAAAAAGTAATGCAATGACCTAAAAATGAGTTTCACATTTAGTTAAATTTTTTTCTTCTTTAAAAATATGGGATGTCTCATGAATTTACATGTCATCATGGTGTAAGAACCAAGATAATCTTCGTACTGCTCTAAATTTAGTATCCGGGCTGTCAAAGCTAACACTTAGTATTAGCATTTAAACAAATCTCACTGGAGGGGAAAGCAAACCCAAACTTGGATATACTTCTTAACATTTCCAGCAGGTTTCCTTTTAACTCTGTCCACTTAGCAATCAGGACGCAGAGTAGAGTGGCTGCCTCTGGGGTAAGTAATTTTAGAGCCTTGCCTTCAAAGATCCTTCTGGCTTAAATATATACGGTATGCTGACCAATTTGAGAGACATTAAAAACTCTGATCAGTGAGGCAGTGCTTTAAGGAGAATTTATGAATTAAGTCATTATGTATAAACACAAGGACTTAGGATTTTAAAAGGGGATACAAATCCTCCTGAACGAGACAAAAATTGAAGATTCCATTTCAGCACTTCCCAGATGTGTCAGTAATAGCCTAGAGTATAATAAGGACTTCTAATCTCACTGGGACCTACAGCTGGAATGGTGACAGGAGGATCATTCCAATGACACCTTCTGAGAATGCAGGAACCCATCAAAAGGCCAAGGGAAAAGAGAACAGAGGAATGTGCCCTCTCAGTGGCCAAAAATTAGCATCATTATGTCTGGGGGCTCTCTCTGCATGCTGAAACTGTCAATGAAACAGTCACAGGTGCAGATGAGTGTGCGTAAAAACCTACTGGTCCTTTTGGTCACGCCTGTCCCTCTGATGGCAGATCATGGCCACACAGCTCAGCAATACCAGCTCACTTTTGGCAGAGGGAACAGGAGCAATTTTTAGTTTTTCTGAATGAACAAAATCATTAATGTGGCTGATCTGGATTGGAAAGGAGGGGGGAAAAAAAACCAGCGCCCAAGAATGAGTAAGAGTGCCGTGGATTACGCTGCAGCCAGGGCCCTGGGTTTGCCATGCATGCTGCCTGTGGGGAGCCAGATGCAGAAGGAGGTGATGATGCACTGGGGGTGGGGGAGGCGGGAGCACTGGGCACAAACTTGTGATGGGAAGTAGAGAGATGGGCACAGCTGGCCACCCTCCCAGTGGTCAGGGGGGCTGGGGAGGGAAAAGGACGAGGTCCTCGGGGAACCGCCTTGAAAACGAACCCTCCTCAATCCACCCCAGAGAGGAAACGTGGAGCGCAAATACCCGTGGGCAATATTTATGTGGGCAAGTCTGTCCCCAGGAGTCTGTGTGTCCCGTGGGGCGCTGGCCATGCCTTCACTGTCTTCTGGGAGGCAATTCTGTTAGAACAGTAGGAACTCATACCAAAGTCTCTTCTTAGAGCCTCCTGTACCAAACCCCCTTTCCCCATAGTGCATGCCCGGGTGTGCACACACACGTCCTTTCTAAGCGTCTGTAAGGAGCCCTGACCCAGAGGGCATCACTTACCGAGCTTCAATAGCCAGCCTTCTCGGTCTGGGTTGAAAAAAGTGTGGGTGAGGTCATTCCCATCATCTTCGGGGATTTTAAAGGGTTCATTTTTTATGCTCTCATACAGATTCTGGAAGAAAAGATGACGCTGCATGTCTCCGATCCTAGAAAGACCTCTCCCCCCGCCTTTTCCGTCACTCGTGCAACAAGCACCACTGCGTGCTGTGCACTGGTGGCACCAGAACCCCTCTGCCTTCAGTGCCCAGAGACAAAAGAGACAGAGGCCTAGCCAGGGAGCAAGAGAGATGCGAGAGCAGCCTGACCTCCACTTGAGCCTTAGGTCTCAGAGTCACAGATCACTCTCCCCAACTGATTCCTCGCTGGGCCTCGCTACTAGTTTCTTAATGCAATTTATGTAGCTGAGTGGATGGTCCGAGCAGACACTGGATTAACCCCACGTCCATCAGCATCGCCTGAGCCCATGGCCTTGAAGGAGAGCTGAGCTCACCCGGAGCAGCTCCTCGGGCAGGTCTCCCCCATCGTTGATGCCTCGATTCATGGCTATGAACCTCTCCACGGTGGGCTTATCTTTGACATTGGGGTTATGCAGGCTGGTGTTCAACATGATAATGGCAAATGAGAGGACGTAACAAGTGTCTAAAAGGGAAAAACAAAATCCAGTCAGAAACATCCCACCAGAAAGAACAAAAAGCACCAGGTGAGACTGAGAATGCAAAGCAGTGCTCTCAAAAGAGTAAGCAAAATCCACGCATCTGGGTACACTCTAACTGCAAAGGGCAAGGCATGAGAAAGAATGTAAAGCATTCACGACTTAAAAGGGTTTTATTTTTTTCAGACTGTGTAAGAAGAACATGTACAGAAAAGCACAATATATGAAAAAGAACATATAAACTACCTATAATCCCACTACCTAGGAATAACTTATTTTGCTTTCTTACACAAATGTGACTATGTGTAATGTATCACAAAATGTACCTCAGAGGTTTGACAGAAAACAGCCAAATTCTGTAAAGTGATTATCTTTCAATTAAAAAATAGATAAATTTTTTAAAAATATGAACCTCAGAGATACATAATGTAACATGTCAGAATTACAACAGATACACAGTTTTGAGGTCTGCTTTTTGGCCAATCTTATTAGCATTTTTCCATGTCAATAAAGCCTCTTTATAAAAACATAATTTTTAATAGCTGTACACTTCATAATTCAGAGGTGCCCTTACTTAGACGCCTACTACCTTACTGGCAGACGTGGACAGTTTCCAACTTTTTACCATTACAAACACCATTTAAAGTGATGTTCTTAGGCAGGAACCCAACCCCTCTGGTTTTGGGATGGCCCAGTGCCTAGCAGAGCGCCGGGCAGGCGCTGCCAGCCCCGGGAGGGGACGCGCGCGCACCTGTGGACTGGAACACCCCATGGTTGCACTGACAGTAGCGCTGGGCGAACGCCTCCATCATCCGGTCGATCTTCTGGGCCTCTCCCGGCAGCCGGAAGCTCCATAGGAACTGCCTGCGGGTGAAGACAGGGTGTGTTACGGCACTGGGGGGGGACACCCTGTGTGTGAGAGCTTTCTGCAGCCAAGGGAGATGTCGGGGGCTTCAGCCTTCTGTCAGATGCAGGCTAACCACTCCACATCTCTGTCTTCTCGATAGGAGGGAATGTATTTATGAAAAGAAAAAGAAAGAAAAAGATTTTCCTATTCAAAAGAATGGTTCACCTCGTCAGACTGATACATAAGAACTCCAATTAAAAGAACTCCAATTTCCAGAAAGAAAAAAAAAAAAGACATAGCAGGAAAAGAGATTTTCTATCAAAGCAGTCATGACTAAGCCCTTTAAGTCAAACAGAAACCCGCAGCCAACAGGTTTAATTCTGGATTTTTTTTCATCTACCTAAACAACAACACAAAACATGATATTATTTACTGTTAAACAGCAATGAAAATACCAAATTACAATTTCTCAAAAAGCACAAGGGAACTAGATTTAGCAAAAAAAAATTAGATGTTGACTTTTTTCCTTCTAAAATGAAGGGCACACTACCTATTTCCTGTTCCAGGGCAAGAAATTTAAACGATTTTCTTGAGTGAAATTGGGAAATATTCAAAGTGGAAATATTCATCAATTTCCAAACGTTAACTGAAAGATCTGAGGAAGAGTTTTACAAATTTTGCTTTCAATTTAACCCCCTTTAACCAGGTCAGGAAGCAACAGTTAGAACTGGACATGGAACAACAGACTGGTTCCAAATAGGAAAAGGAGTACATCAAGGCTGTATATTGTCACCCTGCTTATTTAACTTATATGAAGAGTATATCATGAGTGAAACGCTGGGCTGGAGGAAGCACAAGCTGGAATCAAGATTGCCGGGAGAAATATCAATAACCTCAGATATGCAGATGACACCACCCTTATGGCACAAAGTGGAGAAGAACTAAAGAGCCTCTTGAGGAAAGTGAAAGAGGAGAGTGAAAAAGTTGGCTTAAAGCTCAACATTCAGAAAACTAAGATCATGGCATCCGGTCCCATCACTTCATGGCAAATAGATGAGGAAACAGTGGAAACAGTGGCTGACTTTATTTTTGGGGGCTCCAAAAGCAGATGGTGATTGTAGCCATGAAATTAAAAGATGCTTACTCCTTGGAAGGAAAGTTATGACCAACCTAGGCAGCATATTAAAAAGCAGAGACATTATTTTGTCAACAAAGGTCTGTCTAGTCAAGGCTATGGTTTTTCCAGTGGTCATGTATGGATGTGAGAGTTGGACTATAAAGAAAGCTGAGCGCCGAAGAATTGATTCTTTTGAAGTGTGGTGTTGGAGAAGACTCTTGAGAGTCCCTTGGATGGCAAGGAGATCCAACCAGTCCATCTTAAGGAGATCAGTCCTGGATGTTCATTGGAAGGACTGATGTTGAAGCTGAAACTCCAATACTTTGGCCACCTGATGCAAAGAGCTGACTCATTTGAAAAGACCCTGATGCTGGGAAAGATTGAAGACAGGAGGAGAAGGGGATGACAGAGGATGAGATGGTTGGATGGTATCACCAACTCAATGGACATGAGTTTGGGTAAACTCTGGGAGTTGGTGATGAACAGGGAGGCCTGGCATGCTGCAGTTCATGGGGTCACAAAGCATCAGACATGACTGAGAGACTGAACTGAACTGAACCATCCAATCATTTCAATCACATATACTCAAATCACCACCCAAGGTACAACTTCACTAAAACACCAGGTGGTGCAGGACCCATGGGGTCGCAAAGAGTTGGACACAATCAAGCAACTGGACTGAACTGAACTGAACTGTGCAGGACAGATCTACAACCAAAGACCCGTCTCCCTCAACAAGGTACTGGCTGCAAACATACTCACCGTAGGGCCTGGACGAGGTTGAGATCGGTGAACTCATGCAGCTCCACAAATGCATGAAGAACTTGGATGTTAAACTCATCTCTAGCAAGAGAAACAGAAGACAGAAGTCAGACAATGACGCTGAGAATCCAAAGTCGTGCAGACCCCCAGTCAGGCTGCCCCCAGGCTGAGCACTGAGACCCCCCGCAGCCCAGGAGGCAGCCAAATGTTAGATGAAAGATCTGCAGCCTCTGTGTACTGGCTGAACACAGGATACCAGCTGCTGGACACCTCCACCTGTCCCGGGACAAAGCTCGGGGCATCTTGGAGTTTGTTTCTCTAGGTAACTGCCGCCCAACCTTCTCTACTGCAGGGGTCTCCGGAGGTCTTACCTCTCCCCCAGGTAGTCACCAATGGCTGTTTTGTTGAGCCCTTCCCCTTTATACAAGAACTGGGCAATGTCTTCACAGGTGTTCTTCAGCAGATCATTCTCTATTAAGAACTGGATCCCCTGGAAAGACAGCGAAGACACCAATAGTGCTTCAGACACCAGGAACATCCAGAAAGGGGGTGGGGGCCCAGGAAGAATTGGGTACAGCTGCTCTGCACACAGAGGAAGTGTCCAGTAAGTACTTCCTATGCTCTGCAGGAGGCAGGGCTCATGGCGTGAGCTGTACTCCATGAAAGGAAGGGAGTCTGTCTCAAATGCCCCAGGCTGCAGCTGACGATGTGGAAACTGCCACTTTACAGACTGCAGGCTCTGGCTGCTGGCTTTTGTCACTTACTTTTTTAGGATCCATGTTGAATTTTTTCCTGCCCATGGCTACCTGTTTGTTCCTCTGCATGTTCTTCCTGTAAAACAACCATCACAGCCACTTCAGTACTCTGGGTAATCGGCAATTTCTGAAAGACTGACATAACTCCCACATGTGTCAGTGGAGTGCAGTGATGTCTGAGATTTATCTAGGAAAGCTCAGGCACACTTGGGTCTAACTGTGGAAGGTCAACTGAAATCCTGACCCTGGTCCTAGGCTCCTTTGTTTCTTCTACTACAGTGGGTTTCTTTTTTTTTCCATGTCATTTTTGAAATTTTATTGAGGTATAATTTACATACCATATAACATACCCATTTTGAATGCACATCTGAACAATGTTTAATAAGTCTGCTGAGTTGGGCAACCATCGCCATAATCCAGCTTTAGAGCACTGTCATAGTTACATATTAACTATGTAAGTTAATAGCTCATGAATTCATCTGTTCATCCGTTCATCTGTTGGGGGACATTAATGCTAATTCCAGTTTGGGGCTATTTTAAATAAAAACACTATAGATGCCCTCATGCGTGTGGGTGTGTTCTCCTTTCTCCTGAGTAAATACCTGGGAGCTGAACTGCTGGGCACAGCAGGGGTATACGGTCAACGTTAGGAGGAACTGCCAGTCGGTTTTCCCCAGTGTTTACACCGCTTGTTCTCACCAGCTCTCAGCAACATGAGGCACCACCTGTCTATTTAACTCTGGCCATCCTAGTGGGTGTAAAGTGGCATCTCCTCATGACTCATGATACTGAGCATTTTTCACGTGTCTATTATACATGTAAAAGCGTTCATGGCGGTTTTTTGCCTGCTTTTTAGTCAAGTTGTCTTTTTATTAGTGAGTTTTATGTGCTCTTTCTATACAGATTCCAGATACAAGTCTTTTTTCAAATACAGGTAATGCAGGTCTTTTCCCCTTGTGTGAAGCCTGCCTATTCATTTCCTTTTTGAAACATTTATTTGGCTGCGCTGAGTCTTGGTTGCAGCACACAGGATCTTCAGTTGCGGCACGTGGGACCTAGTTCCCTGAGGTGAGGTGAGGCGAAGTCGCTCAGTCATGTCCGACTCTTTCTGACCCCATGGACTGTAGCCTACCAGGCTCCTCCATCCATGGAATTTTCCAGGCATGAGTACTGGAGTGGGTTTCCATTTCCTTCTCCAGAGGATCTTCCCCACCCAGGGATCGAACCCGGGTCTCTAGTTCCCTGACCAGGGATCAAACCCAGGCCCACTGCATTGGGAGTGCAGAGTCTCAGCCCCTGGACCACCAGGGAAGTCCCTATTCACTTCTTTTAAGAGTACCTTTTGTAAGAGCAGAAATGGTAAATTCTGACAAATACCAATTTGTCCATTTCTTTGAAGCAGCAATTTTTTTTTTTTTTAGTGGCAAGTAAGAAAGCTGTAATTCAGAACTGGCAAAGCAGAGACTGGACAGGATGAGCTGGCTGGTTTCTGCTGGACATGCAGCTTCACTAATCCACATGGCCCTGTGCACACAAGTTTAAAATAACAAAATCCAACGGTCTCCTGAAGCTAGACGGGGAGACTTAGGCTTAGAAAAATACAGACATGCAGTGAATTAGAAACAGCCCATTTACGACATTAAGCAGTTAGAAAATGGTCTGGGAACCTCATTCAAAATTAAACTCTCAAAGCAACTAACATTGCTTTAAGGAATGTTAAAGGAAAAAAAGAACCAGCAGACACGCCTTGGCACTTTGTGCTATAATCTCACTTCTACATTCTCTTAAGTGTTAGGGAGGCACAAGCAAACTTGCAGTGATGCCTAGACACAACTGGGCCTCCAGCCTTCTGGAGCTGCATCAGCAGCATCCGTTAAGCTTTTCCTTTACCCAAAGCAAAAAATGGAAACACTAAAATAGGAACCCAGTGGATAAGAGAAGAGAAGAAATAGTTCACACAACAATTTAAAGGCAGTTTAAGATTTTGGGGGAACCTGCCAAGTTCTCCAGTTCAGCCTTTCCAAAAACATCAAAAGCCTTCACATTCAGGAGTCCCTGCGCGGAAGGCAGAAAGTATGGCTACATACATGCTTGCTTAGAAAAGAAGGCAGAAGATGCACTTTCTCCTTAAGCACGTGGCATGGGCACAATTCTAGGCTGGCACTTGGCAATGCCACAACCACAAAACCACCCAGAAAAGGACAGACTCACCTCTCTTCTGTGGACCCCAGGCTTTCAATTTCATTAGCTACTTCTGCTATCTCATCCTTCAGCCTCTGCAAAACACACAGTCCAGAATCACCAGGAGGAAGATACAGATCAGAACAAAATCACCAAAATCTCCTGTAACTCGCTCTGACCAAAAAGTAAAACAGAGCAAACAAAATAAAGACAACGCCCCCCAAAACCTAAAAATTTCTGGAAAATCCGTCTGTTCAACAAATGTTTCTTGAGTTCCTATCAGACTGTAATCATTCTAGGGAATACAAAGAAGAGAAAGATAACATCCTGACCTCAAGGAGTTTACAGTCTAGGAAAGAAGTTTATAATCATATACACTATGTGAAATATGTATTTTCTACTGGAAAACAGCTGCCTGGACAGTCTGTCGCAGTGCATCTGCAGCTCACTGAAGCGGGGACAAACCAGGACAAACCAGTCCCCCAGGCACCCAGCTGCCCAGCCAGCAGTGCCTGTACTGGGCCAACACTGCCGCCAAGTGGCCGGCAAAGGGAACGCCACTCCTGGCTATGCCTTCCACCGCCTGCCCCATCAAGCAGGTCTGCACAGTGGAGAGTTCACTGGCGGGGCGCAGGGGCTTTGAGTGAAGAACTGCTACGCTTTTCCAGCATCTACCAGTGAGGAAGGACTCAAAGAACTAGGTAACAGCAAAGTACGCTCACACCAACACGGAGCACACCCAGTCTTTCCTCGACACGCTGCAGCTCGGGGTTACAGGGTGTGCCCCCTCCCTTCACTGCCCTTGGGCTTCCAAATATTTTACAGAGAATTCTAAAAGAAATGGCTTCCCAAGGCCTAAAATAATCCAACTAATGACAACGTATCAAGAGGTGCTTTCACTCCTATCTTACAGAAGAAGAAACTCAAGTTCAAAGAACCAAAATTCTCTCTCTAGAATTGCCCTGCCAGAAAATGACCACCAGGACGTGCATGTGGGTCTGCTTAGCCTGAAGTCACAGTCAGAAGACCTGGGGTCACTCTAGCCTGACAGCTGACCAGCTGGGTGCAGCTCACAGAGCACCCCACCCCCCCACTTTGAGATTCCATTCTCCCTTGTTGAGCAAAGCTGGTTGTCAATTCCTGCACCTGGTCCAAACTGTGGTGAGAACAAGTCAGAAGGCGTCATGAGAAGACGCCTGGTCAAGGTGCTGCCCAGCTCCTACCTGGATGTCGGCCAGCAGCTCCTGCTTTCTCCGCCGAATGTTCTCCAGCTCCTGGCGCTCCTCTGCAGTCAGGTCACTGGGAACTACAAAAAAGGAGGGAAAGGTTACTAAGAACGCGTCTACCTTACCAAAAATAAATACAATTCAGACCACAAGATACCACAGAAGAGGCAAGAAGCCTGTGTCTGAAATGACCGACTGATGGGGAGACTCTGGCTCCCATTCAGGCTGACCAAAGTTGGAAAGGACCACGGATCACAGAGGAAAGCTCTGATTAAGGAACAGTTCCGGGTCTCTGTTCCTTCACTGAATCCACCCTGACATGCAACGATGTCAGCCATTCCCCACCCACAGGCTGGGGGGCTCAGGCCCCTGGTTAACCAATCTCTCCAGGTCTCTGTTCCCTCACTGAATCCACCCTGACATGAGACGATGTCTAGGACCCTAGCAGGGAGGGGAGACAATTGCAAAGCAATGTGAATGACAGTTTTGTGCCACTTCTGGAGCAGGGAGGCTAGTTGTACAGAGAAAAAAATCTAGAAGGATACATCCCCAAATTGAAACAATGCTTAAGTCGGGGATGGGGTTATGGGGACTTTTCTCTCTGCTTTTTTGAACATTTTTGAATAATGTTTTAGAACGAGCTCTTATCATCAGAATTACTGTGGGCATCCATCTTTCGCACAGGCGCCTGAGAACTGCTCCATGTGACGTGATGGTCACAGGCCACGTGTGGGTAGTAAGCACTTGAAATGTGACTAGCCCAGTTTGAGATGTATGGTGTATGTAAAGACACACCAGACTGTACAAAAAAGTAACATATTTCTTTAATACTATTTTATATTGATGACACATTGAAATAACTTGGTACACGAAATACAGTATTTTAATTGCGCTCACAGAGGCTGCTAGAGAGCAACACTGCCCTTGTGGCTCGTGTGACATTCCTGCTTGGGTGGCACAGAGGAATAGCTCGGCTTGAGAGTGAAGGGAGGGTGCGCGACTCACCAGCCGTGCTGCTGAAACTGAACCTGCTGCGCTCAGCGAGCAGTTCTTCCCTCCGAATGTTTCATACAAATCATGTAAGACAGCAGAGACCACCACGATGAAGCCTCAGCACAGGTTAATTAGCTGTATTAGAGTCTCAGCTGACTTCTCCCTTTTAATCCAGTTTTCCCCCACCCTTTCATAGAAAAGTGTCTTTCAAACTTCAAGACCCACAATTAAGAAATGCATTTGACTTCACAACCCAATCTGCCCCAAACACAACAGTTAACAAAATAATACTCTCATCATGTGAAATCCACTGACATTTCCTACTGTTTTAACTTTCCTAACAGTAGCTTTAGCCCATGAAATTGATTTCATAGCCTAATAAGTGCACTGCAGTTTGAAACACACTCTCAGTACACTAAAGGCTGGAAGACACAGCCACCTAGAGATCCCAACAGACCACCTAAATGCAGCCCAGGCCTTCCACGTGAGGCTCCAACTGTGTCTCTGGGAAGCCAGGGTGAGCATTCCAATAGCTACGTCGGGAGAAAGTTAACTAACAACAGCTTAGCTCAAGTTTGAGCAAAAACCACTCAGAAACAACACAAATTCTACTGATTCACACCCCATTCTAGAGAAAAGCAAGCCTAAAGGGAGTTTATTCTGCTTTTTCTAGACGTCACAAACCAGAAAAATTTCTAGTCCATGAAGATGAGAAGTTCCCTTTAAGAAACTAATTTTTTGAGCTTCTACAAGACAAAGATTCATTCCAATATAACACGGTTTTGAGAATCTTAGGTAATAGTTCATATCTTTAACAGCTATTCCACGGGGGAATGAACAACCAGGCTTTGACTGTGAACCAGAGATGGCCTCATCAGATCACCACTGAGTCTCACGCCCATCAGAGGCAGGACTACAGTCCCCATAACAAGGTGCATTTAAAGCAGAACCGTGGTAAGAAAAATTTGTATCTCAAGACTGCTGGGTACCCTGAGAAGTCAAATTTTATTGTTCCAAACTGGAAACTCTCAGTGGTGGCTTCCTTTTCAGAATCTACGCACTCAGCTATTCTGGGTTAGCCTTCATACAGGACAGTTGTTCCGGAAGGTCACGAGAGAAAAAATAGGAAAGAGCTGGAGCATTTACGATGGAAGAAGGCATCACTGGGTCTTCTCTCAGCAGAATAACAAGGCAGCTGGAAACAGGAGAAACAGAGGATAGAGGACATCAGGGTACAAGCCACAGGCCAAGGGGAGGCACGGACGGAGAGGCAGGACCTTGGTGCTGGGAGCAGCTCCCAGG
The DNA here is from genome assembly GCF_042477335.2 of Ovis canadensis. Classification (NCBI taxonomy): domain Eukaryota; kingdom Metazoa; phylum Chordata; class Mammalia; order Artiodactyla; family Bovidae; genus Ovis; species Ovis canadensis. The sequence goes on along the minus strand of NC_091255.1, from coordinate 61,647,858 downwards.
AGAGATGAGCAGTATGCGCTCTGGTCTTGGGCGGCGCTAGCGGAGCACACAGAGGCTCATCCAGGCTCCACAACAAAAGCTGTACGTAATCAGCTGTCAACTTGTTGAGTGGGGAAAGAGTGGACAGAGGCGAGAGGGCTGGAGGAGGGCAGGGAGCACACGAAGGGCAAGCAGGGTCCCTGCGTTTCCTCCTACAAAAGGGGCAGGAGGCACTCACGAAAGACCACAGACAGAAATCAAGGTTGTGAATGTGTGTGTGAAAATCTCAAAGATGAAAATTAAGTGACCAGACATTTGTGATGAACTATCAGACAGGGAGAGGGTAGAGAGAAAGAATGCTACGAGTGAAGGAAATCAGGAGAGAGTCTTTGACACAACAATCAGTAAGACAAGAATATTAATACAGACCTGGCTGCACCTACCAGAAGATCAAAAGTCAGAGAAAGCTAATTCTGAGTGATTGCTTCTGGGAAGGGTGTGTCTGGGAGTGGAGAGAGATGGGGAACATAAGCTCCTGAATATCTGCTTTAAAAAAATACAGCTAGGTACAACTGGATTTTTTTTTTAAATGAAAAATAAAAATGTTAATCTATGGTTATGAGAAAAGATAGATGGAAGGTGTTCTAGCCCATGTGCAGTTAGAATCAGCAACACATTCATTCACAGTTACTTTGAAGCAGTCTCCTGACATTAACCCCGTGATTTCTAAATCACTTCTCAATTCTACATCTAGTCCCCCTCAAATCACAACACTGCTTCCTTTAGGGGTCAATAACTCACCTAAGAACTTCCCCAAAAAACGCAGATTTAGATCTCATTTTTCTAGTGGAATGTTTCTGAGATGAGAAAAAAACCAACATTTTAACAAATCTATTTTCCTTTGATTAAACTTATCAATGCAACACCAAATCTTCAACTCAAGCCTTCATTCTCATACTGCCCATGAGGAAAAAAAAAATCACAGACAAAATGCTTAATTTCATTTAACAGCATGAAGAATCAAAACCACAGCTGGAGAGCTGAAGGAGAGACGGGTCCCGAGGATCCTGGCTGGCATCTCCAGGACCCTGCAAGCCACCACCAGGATAGGAACAGCTGGTACTCAGAACCCACCACATCCACCCCAAGATTCTGAGGGAGTGGCAGGGGCACCTGGCAAAGGCATCTCTCTGCCCAGGCCCGGGCTCTCCTGCGTAGCCACTGGGGTTAAACTGTAAAATATCTGCTGATGGGCCAGATGGCAGAGCAACAAACAACTCCTCCCTCCCCCGACCGCCACGTGCTGCAGCCACACTTCTGTGCCAGGGAGGCAGCTAAGCCCTCTTCTCCTGAAAAGAATGGCAGCTAGGGAAGCAGCGGCCCGCACAGAAAGGACACAGAGCAGAGGGCCCGGAGGCCTCGGGAATTCATGCCTGCAAAGGTTAATTTACAAGGTGTCCTGCTTCAGCACGGGGACCATTCCAGCAGCAGCCCCTCACCATTCCCTCGCAAGGCTCCTATTTAATGAAGGGGATTAAAGAGCCTACAACAACAAGGGATCATTGTACTCAGCTGTGAATAGGAAAGCCACACAAGGGGACCCTCTATTTATTTCTGTATTTAAATGTTGCTCTGCAGATTTAACCAGCAGAAACCCAGAGCTGCAATGTGCTCCATCCAGCGCATACAAAGGAGGCTGTCTTAAAGGGACAGTGCCCTCCTTCCGGGCTGGGGGCAAGTAGAAATGCATAGGGCGGCATCACTAGGTCCAGCTTCTCCAGCCCCTGAGGCCACAGGCAGGTGCCCAGAGACCTGCAGTGAAGTCCAACCGAAAACAGAGATCTACTGACAGCAGTTTCTGCTCAACAAGAAAACAGGCCAAAAGGGACCTTGCTTGCTTTCTGTCCCTGGTCCCCAGGAGTGACATACATCAGAGTGTTGGAGATGTGCTTTAGGGCCCAGACACAGCTCCCTGAGAAGCTCCAGCTACACCGGGTCCCACTGCCTAGATTTAAATTTGCCTTACCTTTTCCACCATAATCATCGAGCATCATCCTTCTTATATATAGCCCCTGCCTTCCGGTGATAACAAGGGTCCAAATTTAAACCAGCACAGCAGGGCAACATTTTAAAAGGCAGGTCAAGAGTCAGAAGGCACTCCCTTTCCCTACATGTGGAGAGGGCAGACAGACAGGTCTGGCCCCCCTGCAGCCCAGGAGGGTGCCATTGTGCAGACAGGCTTCCAGCCCTCCAGAGCCTGCGCCAGGGAGCCCTGCTAAGCAAGGCTGGAGTTTCATGAAACTGAAAACACACAAGGCCTCAGAAACCATCCACCTGCCTGGAGCCACAGCAGCCGGGTCAAGGATGCCGATTAGCAGATGCAAAAACTATTGTACACAGAATGGATAAGCAACAAGGTCCTACTGTAGAGCACAGGGAACTATATTCAATATATTGTGATAAACCATAATGGAAAGAATATGAGAGAGAATGTGTGTGCATATATACACACAAATATATATATATATAAATCACTCTACTGTACACCAGAAACTAACACAACACTGTAAATCAACTATACTTAATTTTTTTTTAAAAGAAAGAAAGGTAAAGTTAAGAACTGGACCTTCCTGTACCCTCTCCAGAAACTGTTACCAGCTCCAGAGGGAACACAAGCTATTTACGAACAGCTTTTGGGCTTAAGAACACAAATCTGGGAAGCTGCCCATGGACTGAGGGCGCTGTGTCTACTGCCTCCAGAGACAAAGATCAAACAGCCTGCCATGTGGCGAGTGCTGGTCACACACTGGGCCCTTCCTGACTCAGCCTATGCAGACAGATCCTCCGGTCAGATCGCCTGCTCTGCCCTGCCCTGGGGTAAGTCACCTGGTCTCCCAGGGGATCCCAGCACCTTCCAGCGTGAAAAAATTCCAACGACTGGAAAAAACTCAGGCTTTGGGTGACACACAAACAGTCAGCAAACGTTCACAAAACTCTCAATCCTATGCTGACATTAGAGTACACAAGGTCAGATATTCTTGACAGGGATAAGAGAACAGCCAAAAGTCATAGGGTCCTTAAGGACAGGCGACATAGAGGTGAGTGAAACAAAAAGATACAATGACTAAGGGGCTTCGCTGACAGCCTCACTCTTGAGACAGACCTCAGGGTGTTGTCAGACCAGACACAGAAGGACGAGGAAAAGGGATGTGACTGAAACCGGAAACCTGGGGACACATACATGGCCAACTGGGTGCTGACCTGATCATTTCACGACTTTATAGAAAGTCTTCCAACTTTGGGAAACAATTCCTTTTCCCTCCGTAAGTCAAACTACAGCAACCCTTTGTAAAACTTAATACTATATTATTCTGCCTTGAAAAGGAATGAAATTCTGACACATACTACAGGATGAAGGAACCCAGAAGACATTATGCTCAGTGAAATAAGCCAGCCACAAGAGCACCAATCCTGAACAATTCCACTTACATGAGGTTCCCAGAGAAGCCAAGTTCACAGAGACAGAAAGTGGAACGGCGGGTGTCTGGGGGAGGGGAGAATGGGGAGCCAAAATTCAGCAGGGACAGAGTTTCAGTTTCATAAAAGTTCTAGAGATGGATAATGGTGATGTTTGTACAACTATGTGAGTGAATGAACTTCATGTTACTGAACTGTACACTTAAAATGGTAAATTTTATGTTACCTATATTTCACCACAATTAAAAATAAATGAAACAAGAGTTTTAATAGCAATATACTGAATTCCTGATTTCTGCTAAGCTTAGTCCCTATTCTCAGAAGCTATGATCTGATCTTTGTATAAAGCACTGTAAAAGAAGGGTCTCACCACCAATTTACAGCCTGTGCTGTGCTTAGTTGCTCAGTCATGTCCGACTCTTTGCTTCCCCACGGACTGTAGCCTGCTAGGCTCCTCTGTCCACGGGGATTCTCCAGGCAAGAATACTGGAGTGGGTTGCCATGCCCTCCTCCAGGGGATCTTCCCAACCCAGGGATCAAACCCAGGTCTCCCACATTGCAAGCGGATTCTTTACTGTCTGAGCCACCAGGCAAGCAATTCACAGCCTAAGTGACTAAAAGAATGTAGACATACCAACAGGACCAAAAGGAATTAAATTGGCATGTGCTAGCATAACTGACATTCAACATCAAAGGTGAAAGGTGCCTTCCAGCAAATTACCAATGTGAATATTTACTCTTATAGCTTAAATTCTTTCCACATAAAAACCACTCAGTCTCCCACCCAGAAGTAAGGATATTAAAGATTTTATTCCTGTAGTCTGCATCTTTAAGGACAACTTTATTCCTGTATCAGTCTTATAGACATCTCATCTAACCACTAACCTAAAAATTCAGGCCTCCTTAACTGAGATGAGACACTGCCCAGGAGTTGAGGTAGGGGGCACCTACCCCTACCCCTAGGAGTTGAGTGGGGCTTCACTGACCAGTGAGTGGTTCTGTGACCTGGTAAAAACCACCATCTCTCCCTACCTTGGTTTCCTTAAGCAGGAATGGGCATGTCAGCATCCTCGCCTTTCCCAGTGAGAGGGTGTCTATTAAACAGCTCCATAAACTTCCTCATGAAAGCAAAGTATTTTATCATCTTACCTTTCTTAGAGAAGGAATGGACACATTTTATCTAATAAAAATGAGAACCTGAAGACAGGTTTTTGTAATCAAAGGGAAAATGAGATCAAATTTCAAGGTAATAAAAGAGACAAAGTCATAAAATTTTATCCTAAAAGTTTGGTTTAGAAAATAAAGTTAACATCTGCTTTCAATAAAAGCTGAAAACTAGAAAACAATCATTTAAGAACCTCAAGCTCTTTCTGAAACCTGGCAGTGGCATGAGTGGCCCAGCTGGACTTCTGCAGCAGTTTCTTCCCAGTGCTCACTCGTCCAACCTCTGTCTCCAAGGCTGTTTCTGAAAGGGCCTCATGGACTGAAAGCAGAGCTGGAGCCAGCTTGACAAGGAGAACCACGTTCCACCTCTGGCTTCTCGAGAAAGGAGCCCTCCACTCTCAGGGCAAGCCTGGGAGCTCCCGTCCCAGCAGACAAACCCCACCGTCATTGTGCCCTTCTCCTTCCTCCCAAGCAGAGTAAGCTCCCCCTCCCCAAGCCCGCTGCCATCTGGGCACCACACAGCCGTGCCACCACACCCCTTCCCCCCAAAAGAGAGGCTCGGTGGGGACCCGAGGCACGTAACTCAGTTCCCTTTCACTTTACTCCCCTTCCTAAAACCTATGTGCGTGCTGGCCCTTTGTAAAACCCTGACTATTTCTGCGGACTGAGACATACCCCCTCAGCCCAGCAGCTGGAACAGACTCATGGCAGCAAAATACACAAGGGGCTCCAGCTGCTCTTCTCTGTGCATTTTTGGGAAGAGGGCTACTCATACCAGGGGAAGGTTCCCAAGTTTTTAACAAGTAAATTAAAACTCCAGGGGTGGGTTGGGAGGGGGATCTCTCAGAATTTGCCCCTCTGCCTTCTGTCCTCCTTTTTTTAACCTCATCCTAGCAGGACCATACAAATTGGTTATTAGCTTATTCCTTAATCTGGGGCCTAGAAGAAACCACACTGAAGGCTGAAACCTCTATTAGAAGAAGCTACTGGAAAAAAACAAACAAACCCTAGGAAGAGAGAGTAGAATGCGAAACCACCCGACAGACATGCAGAGAAGCAGCCGCTGCACACATCAGGCTTGCCTGGCTCTGGGGTGGGAGAGGCCGGCAGCGGTGCATAGTAATAGCAGAGGGATTCACGCTGTAAGGGAATCTCCACACCGCGGGCTCACCCGCGCCACCCACCCGGCCTCTTACCCGGGGCGAGTCCCCTCTCCGGTGGCCCCAGGATCCCGGCAGCCCTGGGGCAGCGACGTCAACGCCCTGGCAGGTGGCAGCTGTCCGCTTCAGAGGCCATGGTGGCCCGGCACCGAGACGCCCCAGTCCCAGGCCCCCGGCCGCCCCGCCAGCGCCGGGTGGAGGCAGGGACGGGGCCCGCGCGGCATGTGCGCACGCACTGCCCGGGCAGAGGAGGCAGCCAGGCGGGGACACAAAAGCTGAGCAGAAACCCGGGTGCGGAGGAAGTCGATCCTGGTGCGGAAGGCCGGCGTGGTTGGAGATGGCCGCGGAGCTATCGGCAGACACTCCGAGCGTGTGCTCAGTCCTCCAGGCTTATTTCCATGAATGCAATTACAGCGCCCCGCCCACAGCGCCCCCACTCGAGGCCTCCGAGGGGGAGGGGACGCACCACGAGCCTTTGCTCACAGGCTGCAGCCGCTTTTTTCTCCCCCTTGGAAGCAAAAGACTGATGGTGGCTTCCCTGGGAGGATGTTAACCCTTACTTAAGGTGCCTCTCCTCCCTGAGTGGATAAACAGGAGGGTAGGATCCAGAATGCAGACTATTCCGTCACCCTCAGCAGAAGGCCACCTCCGGTCTCCCCCTACCCCCTGACTCCCCCCGGCAACAGCGTCAGCAGGCAGGGATGCTGACCCCACTGCTCGAACGTCCCCCCACGCCCCACCCCTTCTGGTCCTCTGCAGCTCTAAGCCCCTTGTCTCCAGGTGACCTGCTCCAGCCTTTTACTAAAACGGCCTGCCTCCTACTCAGGCCACAAGCACCAGAGGCTCCAACCCAGTGTGCCAATACACGCTGGGCGAATGGCAGGTAGGTCTAGGACAATGCTGTAAGACGGCTGGTGACAGGCTCACTACAGCCTGAGGAGTGGCTGTCCACCTCGAGGTGTGAGGATCACCAAGGGCATTGGCAGACACACACATTGGGGACCTCAGGCCCCAGACGTGGAGTCTGGAGGCTCAGGACACGGGGCGACTGCAGGCTGCGTCTGCTGACTCCTCTGGGAAGCACTGCCTTTGACTAATAAGGGAAGAGACCTAAGGATTAAAAAAAAGTGCCAAAAACACGAGGAGAAAAAGAGAAAATAAACCACTACACTAGATGAAGTTCTCTGATCTCGGCACTTCTGACGCTTGGGGGCTCCTTCTGTGTGGGAGGGTGTCCTGTGCCTTAGGGCACATTTAACTGCACCCCCGCAGCAGCATCCCACCCTACCCCCCGAGAGGACAGCCCCACAGGCTTCCAGATATGCCAAATCCCCTGCAGGGTCAAACTTCCCTGCCTAAGAACCACCACTCCAGACACACAACAGAAAGAGGGAAAAACGGAAAATCCCACACTCTGGCCTGCCTTCGAGTGCTCTGTCCTCAGGAAGCCGCTGATAGAGGGCTCCCTCCTTCCACTACACTAATGTGAGCTCCTCATCACCAGCACAGGGTCACCAGACTTGACCAACACTTGGGCTTCGCAGGCCCAGCCTGTCTTTAAAGGAACAGTCACAATATGAAAAATTTTATTTTTGTGTCATAAGAGTTCTCATCTAAAAGAATCAAACCAAATATATGAGAAATAAATGCTAAAATTATGAAATCTCTGTTTAAAGCTACAAAGGAAGACAAGTTTTCAACAAACGAACCAGCTGAGAGTCCCTACTAGATACTGGGTCTGGTAAGCAATCACACACCACCTGGCCCCAGGGAGACAGGTTTCCAACCTATCTCCGTTTCCTTCTTGTTGTTCAGAGGCTCATCCTCCATAGCCATCAAGACCACCTCTTCCAGAAAGAACTCCCTCAGTTCACACAAAAGAACCATCACTAAAGGCCTTCTTCATCTATATGATCTCCCCTGAACGTGTTTGTATCACGAAGTTTAACACCTGGTTGGAAACTGTCCTATTCGCAGGGGGGATTTCTGTCCATGAAATGAAGCTCTTGCCTTCCAGTAAAATATCATAAATATTCTCAGAGCACTCTACACAGTCCTAAGGGCTACATCCCCCCTTTTGAGGTAACATCAAAATAGGCACACAAACCCTCCAGGGATTTAAAGGTCCCAGTAGGTGGATCCTGACATCACTTCCTGTGCACAACTCGGTCATAAGGCACAGGCTTGCTGTGGCTTGTCCTGAACCCACCAGCCACAACTGAGCACAGAGGATCCACTGCTGGGGCTGGACTTCCAACGTGTAAACTGGCAAAGACCTCAACGTGCCTCCTGGCCAGACTCGCTGGCAGCAACGACTACACCACAGTCAATTCTCTGCACAAACAGTATGATCCGAGGAAGCAAGGAGAAAAGAAGTGACAGGGAAAAGCTACCGACAGAAGTCTGCAATGTGGCTCGCCTCATATCTACAGACAGATCTCAAATAAAGAGCCCCGTAATCAAGTTTATGAAATCACAGCGATGATTGGAGAAAAAGACTGGGCACAAGGTAGTAATCTCAGGAAATCTACCAACAGAGAAAATAAACGCTTCAAAAAATGACTTTCTCAGACTCATACTCCAACAATCTTTTGGGGAAAAAATGGTTACCACCCATAAACTAGGTGCTCTATTAGTTACTGCAGAAGATACAGAGACAGTAAGACATGGGTTTAGCCCCCAAAGAGCTTCCGTGTTACTGTTCCTTTTAAAGAAAAAGAATCAAGCAGCATAAGCGCCAATGGAACACTGGTGACAGGTGCTGCGGGGTCAGCAACAGCAAAGCCGGCAAAGCCGGTTGTCCCAGAGGCCTCAAGGGAGCTGAGGCCGGGCCAGCGGGGAGAGGGCACACGAGGCTGGGGACAAAGGACAAACGGGGATACAGAACAAACTGGAAACTCCTGGAAAAGCTGCACTAGTCAGAAATGGCGTCTTCTGAGTCTGGCCTGAAGAAATCTGACTGGTGTCTTGGGGTCCTTTGAGTCTGGCCTGAAGACAACATCTGGCTGCTGTTGGACAGGCGGTGAGGTAGAGTCACAAGGGGGGGCGGGGGCACCAGGAGAGAGGGACAGGCCGCATTTCTGGGGTGACCAGAGAGAAGTGACAGGGACACAGGGCAGTCATCTAAGGCAGCGAAACTTCAGCTCAGGAACGGGCCATAGAACTAAGTGTCTTCTGCCCCCTGACAGCTCAGCTTCCACGGCCACCCACCTGTGCTTAATTCCACAGACAACTCCTGAGAGGCAACGGATCAGTGTCTTTCAAATCATCAGCATCACAAACTTGCTAATCCTACGTATCCCCAAGCCCCACATCCTCTGGGCAAAGGCCCCAGGCCAGCCTGCACCAGGCGGAGCCCTGGGCGTCTAAGCACTCCCACCTCCCCTGCTCCTGCATCCCAGGAAACGCAAGCATGGAGTGAGGTCTCAACCTTTCTACTCCATTCCTTCTGCTTTAAATGCTGAGTTACTCTTTAGTAAAAGCTAGGAGCATAAACTGGAGAAGGAAATGGCAACCCACTCCAGTATTCTTGCCTGGAGAATCCCAGGGATGGCGGAGACTGGTGGGCTGCCATCTATGGGGTCGCACAGAGTCGGACAGGACTGAAGCAACTTAGCAGTAGCAGTAGCAGCAGCAAGAGCATAAATGCTTCTTCAAAGAAGTCAAGACTGGCTTCTGTTCCCGCTCTGAGAAGGGCCGGAAGCAGTTGAGAGGGTAGCAGTTCCTAACTCTAACCTCAGACTGGAAAAAGCTGGCTCCTGGTGCCAGACATCAACCCTTCTCAGAGCTGCCCGAGGTCCAGAGAAGGCTCTCGAGGTTTGAAAGAAGTCTGAGAGCAGCTGCAGGCACCGACCCAGGCCCCCGCTCTCCAGGTCCCAGCAGCCCTGAGTCTGTTCACAGGCAGCAAAGCTGGGGCAGCAGGCAGCCCACCTTCCAGACGGGGGCCTGCTCCCAGCCCCAGCAAGGGGACTCATCCCTGCCAGGACCACTCTTGGGGTCCTCTCCCTCCTGCCCTTGGCAGAGGGCGCAGCAGGGCGGGAAGAGACTGCAGGGCAGAAGGAAGGAGGGGAGGAGGCAGGAGGCGGGCAGCTCTGCCCGTGGAGACGCAGGGTGGCTCCGTGCCCCTCCACCGCCAGCTCTGGGAGGCGAGCTGTCCTGGGAGAGGGCACGGGCCTCCTCCATCTAATACAAACAGATCCTCACTCTAATCTACCCCCAAAGACCAGCAAATTCCCTGCAAGCTACCGTGATTACCATGGCTGAGAAAGCCACCAAGTAAACAAGAACGATCTGAGCACAAGCAGGAGGACCCCAGTGGGGGAAGGCGGTCTTCAGTTTGTACATCGCTTTCTAAAAATACTATTTACACTACCAACAAGAGTTTTACAGGAAGTGTGATGGATAAAACAATAGGAAGGTTCACGTGGAAAATGCATATGTGAATAGCACAGGCAACTATGAAGAGGAAGAAGGGTAATGTGAGAGAGCTGCCGCCAGAGATTGAAGTGCGGCGGCGGCGAAGTCACTTCAGTCTGTGTGACCCCATAGACGGCAGCCCACCAGGGTCCCCCATCCCTGGGATTCTCCAGGCAAGAACACTGGAGTGGGTTGCCATTTCCTTCTCTAAGAGATTAAAGTGAGGTGTCAATAATTTGAAATTTCAACAACAGAGAAGGAAAACAGCGGAAAAGAAACTCAAGAAATACTGAAACACTTCAAGTCATGAAGTCTCATAAAGAAAGTATTTTTAAAAGATACAAAAATATAAAGAAAAATAGTATTATTCAGTCAATGGTGGTAGGGCAATTAGCTACCCATTTGAGGGAAAGCTAAGCTGAATGCTTACCTCATTTACATCAGAATAAATTCTAGCTGAATCAGATTTTAATACAAAAAAAGAAACCACAGAAATTCTAGAATAAAGCATAGATTAACACGGTCATAATCTCAGAATCTGTTCAATTTGCTATAATAAAGTGAAAGGCTTCAGAATGGAAAATAAAGTTCTATGAGCTAAAAGGTAAGCAACCAGGACAGCAGGTGTGCCCCATCTGTGGCAGAGGCTCACGCATTTCCCAAGGAGAGCAGAGCACAGGGCAGTGAGGCAGCGACGCACACAGCCGTGAGGACAGGAAAGGCAGACACGAGGCACAGTGGCCAGGCACGAAGGACGGGCGCACCAACTCTGCAGGTAAAGCTTCCCGAGAGCCTGGCAGAAGCATGCGTCTACCAAGGGCGCGGGGGCCCAGGCTTCGCTGGGGGAGTGGAGAGGGTGCAAGCTTTGCGCAGGACTTCTCCATTCAGCAAGTGCATTTGAGAACTTATCCAACAGACATGCTCTCAAAAGTGCAAAAGTGAAAGCTACTTACACACAATCTGGTCGTTAAAAAGAGTGAGCTGGTCACAGATGACAGCACAGAAAGATCTCCCAGACACGGTGCCATGAGAAGCAACAGGACCCCACGCATGCGACACCGGTGCTGGGAAATGCACAGATCTGAGAGCTGTCGACAGGGACCCTCTCCAGAGACAAGGAGTGTGGACAGGGAATGAATGGAGGCAGCGATGCTGCACTCTACACCTTTCTGTTTATCTGGATCCAAAACTAAGGCAAAATTTTACGCTGAAATCTCTTCAGAAAGGAATATGGAAATGTCACCAGCCAATTACCCCAAAACATTTGCTCTGCTTACACCCAAGTATTTCTTTTGTGGGAGGAACATACCTGGAGTCCTATTATATATAATACGTGTGAAATACCTGGGGGGAACTATACCATCATGCTGTGTTGTCTTTGTAGGATTCCACTGGATTTCTATGAATCAGAATCCTGAACTCTTAGCAGAAGAGACAAAGGAGAAGAGAGACTCAAGACGCCAGAAAGAGAGGAGATGCAGAAAGTCACCAACTTGGAAAAGAAACGTGCTTTGTTTTTCTAGGTCAGAAGTTAAGCTTTCATGATTTCTCTGTAGGGTAAGGAAGGAAGACCATACAAAAGTCAAGAAATTATCTTGGGAAGAAGGGAAGGAAGTGGCGGGCGAGCCCTGAGCGTGAGCAGAGCTGAGGGCAGCAAGCCTGACTTCTGTGTCCATCCTCCCTGGCGTGTCACAACCAGCACGGGCTCAGGAGGAGGACACGTGGGTCCCGAGAGCAGCGAGTCTTAGCAGTGCTGCCCGCCGCCGCCCCTGGGAGCCAGGGCCCCATAAGCCTGAGGCCCCTCTGCACTAGTGACGGTCCCAGCTGCAGGTGAACCCATCTGGGTCCCCATGAGCGGAAGCTCTTCACAAGGTAACAGGAGAAGACAGAAGCTGTTACAAGAATCCTTCTAAAAAGGAAATCTCAGCCTGGCTTCAGCAAACAGAGAAGCAAAGACAAGAACAATGTAAACTCAGTAAAGGTGCCTTTGGAAGGCTGTCAAAATGCAAGGGAAACGTGAGAAATGGATACTACATAAATGTGCAGAAGATCTAGCCCTCCACTTCTAAGGTAACCAACAGCAAACTGTATGTAGGTCCAGTCAGCCCCTCCCCATCACCACCACCAACACACTCAGCGAATCTTCCAGAGCCACAGAGAGGGCTGGGTGGCAAGGTCCTGACGCCTCCTGTCCGTATCTACCGCACCTCCCTTGCCCTCGGCTCCGCGGCCCACTCTACAGGCTGGAGGATGCTAAAGCCCCAGTCCTGCGTCCTGCCAAGACCACACTCCCTGCCTGTTCTTTCCACAATGCTGGCTCCTCAGACAACTCCACCTGCTGCCCTCCACCCTCACCTGCCTCCTGGATGCTGGGTCCTGACCACCGACAGCCAGCCCTATGCTTTTATGTTCCACAGCAAAGAGAACTTGGGAGGCTGTGGAAAGCCTCACGTGACAGATAAAGGTTCACTCTTTTCAGAGCAGAACCTGAGCCTCATTTCTTCAACCTCCTTCATCAAGAAGAAAGGGCAGTCCTGACCCTCTGTTCAGCGCTGCAGGCACTCACACCGGTGTGCTCCACAGACAGCCTATGAAATTGAGACTAGAGCCAAAGAAATTCAGACCAGAGCCTATGAAATCCAGCCCAGAGAGAGGCCCCCTCAAAACTGGTCCTGGCAGATGGTGATGCAGGTCTGCTGAGATGTGTGCTTTGTACAATGCCAAGAGCTCTTGCTTAAAAATAAAGATGTAACCATTTTTGGTTCCGCAAAATACAAACTCACCCGTGAAGAAGGGCGTATCTATGGGATGAGCACTTACAGCACCTCTGCTTTCCGGATTAAAACCCCCCTCAGCCTCAGCAACCTGCCCACTGTGAGGCTGGAGCAATGGCAAGGGCCACATCGAGAGGATGGGATACGGGGTAAGTCACCACCAGACAGAGTATCTCAGATGCAAACTGAAAATCCAGTGTCCTAAGGGAGAGATACTCTACTTAATTACATGCCAGTCAGTATATTTTCCTACAAATAATACTAACTTATACACATATAAGACCCACAGTCTAAAATCTTTTTTCATTTCATTATTTGAACTTGACGACAAAGCCCAATTGTGAACTTTGCACACTTCCTGACAATGAACTATGTATGCGGTGTTACCTCCAGTTTAGAGATGAGGTAAGATTCAGGGAGTATAAATAATCCAGGAACAGACCAAGTCCAACTCAAACGCTCTGGCTGAGCCGTCAGCTCTTTCTTTTCTCTCCCCGGAATAATCGCGCCACGTCAGCTCAGCACTCACTGCGCATCTGCAGGTGCCGGCCAGCGCCCGGGGCGGGGATTTAAAGAGCTCAGCAGGGGCTCCCAGCAGGGGAGGCGGGCGAGCCCTCGGCAGCAGCACAGGCAGCCACCTCGGCCAGTCTGCTCAGGACTCGGACGAGCCTCGGAGCCTGGACTTGGGGACCAACGCAGATGCAGAGAGAATGTGGATGCACAGATCATGCAAAGGGACGAGGCCGGGGTGGCTGAGTGCCTGCGGACAGTGAGCACAGCTCTGCTCGGGGCCCAGGGCACCTGACAGAGAGCCTGAGCTGTGCCGGAGAGGGTCCCGTGTCCCCTCAGCAGGGAGCTGGGATCCCAGTCCTGCGAGAAGGTTCAAAGGCAAACCAAAGGTTCAAAGGGGGGGTCAAACATTCAAAAGGTGACAGCTAAAAACAGCCTCAGGTGGCTAAGAAAACAGTGCTCAATTCAGTGTAATGGTTAAGTCTCACACACCTGCATACCTGGACACTATCCTCACACAAGTGTGCATAACTGGACACTGGTTAAGTCTCACTTACACGCACCTGCGTAACTAGAATGGAACCTGATGAGCCTAAGTAACAGGGAAGGACAGAGGCAAAGCCATGTCTGTAACTGAAGGACTGCAGACTCTCATGCAGCAGGTAAGATCTGACTTCTTTAGAGACATTTTTTAAACCTTCGTTCCCATGTTGGGTGGCCCTTTGGGTGACAATCTAACCAATGCAGCTGTGTGAGAAGCACACGCTGACCCTTCACCCGCCTCCCGGGATGCTGGGGACCGGCCCGCGAAAGCCCATTTGCTCCCTTCACTTTCACATGTGTCCAATGCCATTTCTGTCATCTCATCTCAGTATCTAGGGGCAACTATCTTAGCAACACTGCGCCCCCAATGTCTCAGACAACAAGATGAAACATTCCCAGGGAGGGGGGGCGGCTGAGGGAAATGGAGAACCACCCATTCTGAAGACACTTTTTCAAACAAAAGTTGCCTGTTAATCCTATCTCTAAAAATTGATTTCTAAATGCCCTAGCCCCACTCCCACCCATGAATCAAGGACACACACACTGAGCAGTTAATGTTGAATGTTAAAACCTCTAGGATGGCCAGAAGCTGATGGCATGGAACCCCTTGATTTTGACTTTAAAGTGACTGCTGGCATCACCTCAGGGAGTCTGAAGCCAGGCCACCAGGAAGGAGCAGCGGCAAGTAAGAGGGAAGAACCAGCTCAGTGAGCAGTGGTCACCCTCTGCCCAGGCAGGGCCAGTGCACCCTGACCACCCCAGCATCATCCACCAGAGTCCTCCTCCCCTCTCACAAGGGTCCCCTTTCGAGCTAGAGACCTTGGCTACTGTGGACACACCTCTCAGATACGAAAGCCCCCACGGGGGCAGCTCAGCCCTGACGGAGAGCCGCTTCATCACCCCCTCCTCACATGCTGGGTGTCGTCAACACCAAACGCCCCTCTCTTCCATAGGCTTTCACACACAGTACAGCTTTCCGAGCCACCTGCGGGGTATGGTCCACAATACTGCCTGACATGAAGATGAAACTTCAAATAGATTTTACAGTGAACCAGATAAAGAAAAAGATAAAAAGGACCCCTAAAGTTTATTATCACTTTCACAAAATCCATTTTGAAAAACAGCTTAATATTCATTCATATCATCCAATACCAGCTACAAACCAGTATATATTTTGCTTTTTGTCTTAAAGGCACTAAAACATGGCCACCTGGGACTCTCCTGGCGGCACAAGTGAGTAAGAATCTGCCTGACAGTGCAGGAAGCCTGCATTCAATCCCTGGTGTGGGGAGATTCCACATGCTGCTGAGCATCTCAGCCCTTGCACAACTATCGAAGCCTGCATGCTCTAGGGCCCTCCAGCCCCAACTAATGAGCCCCTGTATCGCAACTACTGAAGACCGTGCACCCTAGAGCCAGCACGTCACAGCTACCGAGCCTGCGTGCTGCAACAACCGAAGCCTGCACGCGTAGAGCCTGTGCTCCACAGCAGGAGCAGCCACCTCGAGGAGACGCCCGTGCACCGATACTAGAGCACAGCCCCTGCTTGCTGCAACTAGAGAAAGCCCACGTGCAGCAACGAAGACGAAGGGCAGCCATAAATAAATAAGCAAAACCATCTATGGGGTCACACAGAGTCGGACACGAATGAAGCGACTTACCAGCAGCAGCAGTGTGTACAGGTCAAAAACAAATCAAAAACAAAATAAAAATCACATGGCTCTCCGGTGGAAGTATCACAATAAAACATACACAGATCCACACACAGAACTTCAAGCCATTTGAGAGCCCTGGCCTAGGGTGCTCTAAAACCAGTTCTTCTGCAAAAGCTTCTGGGATTTAGAATCCACAGAACTTTTCACCCCTTTACTCTTAGCGTCACTGTCATACAGTGTGGGTGTGGAGAAGACAAAGGAAGTTCCCCAGACCCTGCAAGGCTTCAGTCCTTAACCTAATACCAAAAGAGGAAGATCAAACAGCTACGAAGTCCCTCTGTTACATTTTTATTTAATAAAAAGTTATTATTCATCCTGAACCTCACGGTTATTATTCATCAAGTACTTTCAAACCTGGTCTCTAACATCTTTCCTTTTTTAGTGTCACACTGGTGTACACGCAACTTTTACTGCTTCTAAGACTGTTACTCAGACTCAGGAAGTCAGACACCATCGCCAAGTAGGAGGGCAAACGCCACCAAGACGCACCTAGGGCGGATCCCCAGCAAGAGGCAGAGTAGGGGTGGGGGCTGGGGGACACTTTCAGTTTAAAAACACACTCTTTCTCTCTCTCTCACACACACACAAGCAAGAGCCTTTCAGTTGGTACTTCTCAAGGGGCTGTGAAACTGTCGTCACACAACACATGTCGTCACATGTTGATCAAAGCAGATACCTAAACCTCACCCCACACACCCAGACCAGGACTGGGACTCACCATCCTCTTCTTCGGTTTTAAGGACCATCTTTTCTGTCACAGCAGGACCCTGAAGGCTGCTGGGGTTTGTACTTCAAAAGAGAGCTCACAGTAACTCCTGAGAGGCCGGGTGGGGCGGGAATACCTGTGGGCCGTCCAACACTGGGACAGCTCAGAGCTGCTTCCTGGACTGCCGGGGACTCCCTGGCTGCGCTCCTGGACCAATCAGCCTCCATCCACAGAAGCGTCACTCCCAGGTCACGGCCACCACCCAGTTCCTGAAGTCAAGCTCAAGGAGCTCCCCAGAGGTTAACCACCTCCTCCCTGGAAGCAGTCTGAGGCTGAAGTCTAGTGAGGAACAGTGGCACTTCTGCTTTCAGACTCATCCAAAGCAATACACAGAGCTGGTGTTTCTCTCTTCACTTCCCAAGTACTTTCTTAGAACAAAATCACTTAAAAACACCGCGTTGTCTCACAGTGAGATAACAGCACATTTCCCAAGAGCATGACTAAGAGATCATAATCATTATAGTATGTGGTGAGGTCACAAGATAAAAATAGGAGGCAGATTTTAGAGGTAAAAAAAAAACCCCAAAACAACTAAGGGCATCATTCCCATTTAAGTTCAATTTCATCCCCATCCTATGTTCTAATATATTGCACCAAACTATTCTTTTCTGCATATTCTTAATATATTCATGACATGTTTATTGTTAAAATTAGATTGGGGGGCCTTAATCCTATCACTCAGGGATAACCACTAATGACATTTCAGTATATATTCTTTATATTCGCCCAGATTTTTGTTTTCTATATTATATTCTCATTCTCTCTTACATATTTAACTCTTTATATATATCAACATCTATATCTCTTATTACAGCTGCCATATTTACTACATATAATAACCACATATACTATATAATATATGAAATATATTTATCCTTCTCTTAAAATATATTCACTTCAAGAGATAAGCACACAGATAGGCCCTGACTTTCGATGACTGACTTTTTTTGTGGCTGTTCTGTGGGGCATGAGGGACCTTAGTTCCCCAGCCAGGGATCAAGCCTGTGCCCGTGCAGCGGGGGCACGGGCCCCAGACCGCTGGACTGTCCGCCAAGTCTCACAACGGTTGACTCACCACTTTTCAATTGTATTATGGCGTGAAAGTGACACACAGTCAGTAGAAACTATACTCTGAATGTTGCTCTTTTCTGGGTCAGCATACGTGGTCCGAACTGCTCCTGTGTTGCTGGGCAGTGGCAGCGTGCACAGCCCCCGGTCAGCACACTGTCGTGAAGGGGAACCACCGACACTCTTACAGCCACCCTGGACGCAGAAAACTGTTGTTTCCTCTCACTGTGTCAGTACAGCGCTCAGTCGTTCCAGCAGACAGTCGACACAGGCTGTGTGTCAGGTGATCTGGCCTGTTCTGAGCACACTAAGGTCGGCTGTGCTAAGCTGTGCTGTTCAGTTTGGGTATATTACATACATGCTGACCTATGACATTTTCAACTTATGATGTGTTTATCAGGATGTAACCTGAAAGAAAGCTTCCCTGAATATTCCCATAATGTTCTGGGGAAAGTCTTTTCCTCAGCCTAACACCCACATCAGTCGCAATCCCAAGGAGACAGACACACACTCAGAGTGGGAGTGTGGACAGAAGAGAGGGCCGTCTAGAAAAGTGAAGGCAGGGTCTGGGGAAACCACAGGGAGAGAAGCAGCCCCAGGGCCAGTGCAAGGGGGCGGCCCTGACCAGGCCAGGCCTGCCGGACTGTGGAGTGGAGGGGACCCCTGACCCCAGCTGGCTGGTGGGGAATGTCCCCCAGCCCACCAGCCTCCTGGACAATCTAAAGGGCCCGAGGGCTGGGGAGAGCGTAGAGTGGAGCTGGGAGAGCACAAACCCTCACTGACCAAACGGACCACACAGCCCCCAAGGCCAGGAAGCCAGCCCTGACGTCCTCAGCCCCATAATCACCACGATGTCAAGACCCTCCTCCTGGGACCCTGTGCCTCTCTGGGCTCGTCTTTCACCACCATGCCTGGTTTGTTCTCTAAGCAAAAGACACACACATCACATAAAGCAAGTAGTGAAGTGAAGTGAAGTCGCTCAGTCGTGTCCGACTCTTTGTGACCCCATGGACTGTAGCCTACCAGGCTCCTCACTCCATGCAATTTTCCAGGCAAGAGTACTGGAGTGGGTTGCCATTTCCTTCTCCAGGGGATCTTCCCAACCCAGGGATTGAACCCTGGTCTCCTGCACTGCAGACAGACGTTTTACCATCTGAGCCACCAGGGAAGCAAGTAGTATCTACGGTTTAAAACAGAAAACCAGTTTCCTACCCTTCCTCCCCCCACACCTAAAATCACGCTCCACAGATGTAGGTCTCTCAGCTACTTTTGCTCATCACCTCCCTTTTGCGAAATAACTAGTTACACCACTTGTTCTCGAGTTTTCAACTCTAGACATCAACTGCCTGCCACGGAAGATGAAATCTCGGCTTCTGCGGCCACACCTCAGCCACGTGCGTGCACACACACCCCTTGCACATGCACACACTCTTGCACACACACACCCCTTGCACATGCACACCCCCTTGCACACACGCACATACACCCCTTGCGCACACACACCCCTTGCACACACGCACACACCCCCTTGGTATAACTATGCAAACATTTTTGGTAAAATCAGTATTTAGCATTCCCATAAATACTGCTCAAAACCTAGCTACTTAATGTACTGTGATTAAAATAACCACATGACGGCATTAAGTGTCCTTTTTGTTTCTCTCTGCTCACTGCCAAACTCTCTACCATGCTATGAAGCCGTCAATATGGTCAAACCTGTGCAGCGGTCTGTCTTCTGAGGCAGCCTCCAGAAACCTCCACACTTCCGCTCAGCCTAGTCTTGTGGTTCTGAGGCCCAAGTTCTGGAGACCACCCTGTGCACTCCCTCTGCTGCTTCCCATCACTGCTCCTGAGTCTCTGATACAATGTTGTCTTTTTCTTTCTTGGAATTAAACCCTCATTTTGGTGGAGCACATCCTCTCACAACAGAGAGGGGCTGTGAAGCAGCCGGCTTTCATCACCGGGGCTGCGAATTTTGCGTGTCTCTTCTCTTACACCTGACGCTTTGCTGGGTGTGGCACTCTGAGTGAAGCTTTATTCCCTCCGCACCGTGGAGGCACCCCTCTCGCTGTTCCCTCTTCTGGTGCTGCTGGTGGCAGTGGTGCCATTCTGATGCCCAAACTTTTGTTATCTCTTTCCCCTCTCAAGAAGCTTTCAGGAACTTCTCTCTATGCAGAGTGTTAGGGAATTTCATGTTATGTTAGCCATCGGGTAGAACATACGCCTGAAATCTTAGACTCTGATAATTAAATTTCTGTCCTTTTTTCCCCCCAGTTCTTGTTTCTGGACATTTTTATTAGCAACTGGACCTGTCTTGTGGATCCTTTAATTATTCTTACCTATTCACTCCTACTTTTCCTCTTCTTTTTGAGCTGCTTTCTAGGAAATAATCTTTCAATGGACCAAATGTTTGTGTCCCCTCATGCACAAGGTGATGGTATTTGGAAATGGAGCCTCTGGGAGGTGATCAGGCCATGAGGGTGGAGTGACCTGAATGGGATTAGTGCCCTTATACGAAGAGGCCCGAGAGTTAGCTAGCTCTCTCTGCCTTGTGAGGACACGGCAGGAGTATAGCTCGCTATAAACTAGGAAGGAGGCCCTGACCAAGAACCCAATCCAGCCAGCACTGAAATCGTAGACTTTTAGCCTCTACAACTGTGAGAAACAAACATCTGTTCTTTAAGCCACCCATCCTGTGCTACTTTGTTACAACAACCTGAGCTAAGACAATTCTCTGCTTTATCTTCCAATCTTTCTATTTGAATGTTCTATTTCTGGTATTTGTTGTTTGGTCGCAAAGTCATGTTAGACTCTTTGCCACTCTCTGGACTATAGCCTGCCAGGCTTCACTGTCCATGGGATTCTCCAGGCAAAAATACTGGAGCGGGTTACCATTTCCTTCTCCAGGGGATCTTCTGGACCCAGGGACTGAATCTGCGTCTCCTGCATTGCAGGCAGATTCTTTACCACTGAGCCATCTGGGAAGCCTATTTCTTTAATTTTTAATCTCACTCTTAATCTCTGAATGTATCTTTTTGATAGCATCCTATTCTTATTTCATTAATATAATTTCTGAGACTCTTAAGTATACAGTCTTAAAGTTTTCTTCTATATCTTCCATGACCTGTTTCCTCTAATTTCTTTTCTTCTGTTTACTTTGTTCTATTCATGTTCAGGGATTTTCCTTAAATGTCTAGTAAACAGAAGCTATTTCTTCATATTTAAGAGAGAGGCACTGACAATCTGATTAAAAACTCTGTGTAGTAGCTATGGCCTGTTGAGTGGTGAGTGTCTTTGTAAAATAATAAAGCAATTAACATGTACAGACCCCACATGTAGGGCTCTGTAGGTTCTTGTCTTGAGCAGTGATCTAAAGACACGATCTCCAATAAAGCTGGCCAGCAGCAACTGGGCAGGTAAGCAGAGACAGAAAAAGGGAAAGGAGCTCCTAAGTACACAGACTTCCACTAGGTCCCCTTACAGCCTGATCTCCATGTTTTACTGAAGGGAAAGAGAAATCGCCTTGCTGCAGGAGACGGAAAAGAACTGGGTGTCTTAACTGCCTGTCATGACTTCAGACCCACCCTCCGGTTTCTAGCGTCATTCCATATCTCCAATCTCCGAGGAATTTCTGAGATTTGAAGATATGTCATTTTGTTTCATGATGACCTCTTTCTTTGCAGCTTAGATCTTTCCTGATAAGCTGCCAATAGGAAGGGCTTAGAGAACATAATCATGCAAGCGTCCAAACACCCACAGAAGTGGAACTGTAAGGTGACGTGGAAAGTGACAAAGACTTCAGCCTTCTACAGAGAGAAGCCCACAGCTGCCTAGAAACACTGCAAGGCTCTTTTGAAAGTCACTCTGCTTCTTGGGCTTCCCTGGTGGCTCAGACAGTGAAGCGTCCACCCACAGTGCAGGAGACCTGGGTTTGATCCCTGCGTCGGGAAGATCCCCTGGAGAAGGAAATGACAACCCACTCCAGTATTCTTGCCTAGAAAATCCCACGGATGAAGGAGCCTGGCAGGCTAAACAGTCCATGGGGTCGCAAAGAGTTGGACACAACTGGGCGACTTCACTGTCTTTCTACTTCTTGGGTTACCTGAACAATATGGATTTGTACTGTTTCTCATACACGTGAACAGCACCAAATCAGCAAAGTACAAAAACAAAAAGGCTTGAGAGCAAAGGATTTACTAGGCATGTGTCACAGAGAGCGCAAATAAAAAGCTCCTGGGTGCTCACTGAACTTGCACCTCACCACTGTTACCTGCCCACACTTTGTAAGGCCGAATTTTTAGCAGTTTTATCATCAACAGTAAAAATCAATTAGATGTTTTTCAAAAGCCCTAAACCATGTCCTTCCCTTTGTCTTACTTACACAATCTGAATTTCAATTTTTTCCAAGAAGTCATTAACTTTTGCAAGAAAAAAAAGAGAAAGGTGTAATTCTTCAGAGTCTGATCTTAATTTGCATGTGAAGAAAAATGCCATAGAACGCCATAAACTCGGCACGGGGGGGGGCGGGGGGAACCCATGTGGTTTTGAGTTTCTATCGGTTTCCCTTGAGAAGGGGGTCGACACATCACCAGGTGCTCAGTGAGGACCGCGTGCTGGGGGATCTGCACCTGGATCCAGTCCTCCAGGAGCGGGTGAGGGCAGCCTCGTCCCTGAGAGAAGCTCAGCTAAGTGATTAGCACCCCCCAGTGGTGATGGAATGACGCCCCACAGGACTCAAACCCGTCGTCACCATCACACTCAGAAACGCGGTCCTGTGTGCTTCAGAAAACATGGGCTTGACCTATTCGTGATGTTAAACAGAAACGTCTTCCTCCACAAAGACAGAAAAGCAGTAGCATGGCTCACAAATGGGAAAGCAGAATACTATATTTGATGCTGAGGAATTCCCTGGCGGTCCAGTGGTTAGGGGTCTGCGTGCTTCTACTGCACAAGGGATGGGTTTGACCTCTGGTTGGGGAACTAAGATCCCACATGCCTCACGGTGCAGCAAAAAAAAAAAAAAAAAAAAATTAAACTTGTTGTTGAGATAAACATTGAACTACATCTGAAAGCAGTTGTTAGTTTTAAATGTCCTTTAAAATAAAGTCAAAATTACTAGATGTGATAAATTCAAACTGTGCTGCCCTCTGCTGGTTATGATAAGATTGTTAAAAGGTTTACAATTAGCCCTTTTTGCAAATACATTACCTTTTGAATGTATACAGAAGAAAGTCATGTTCTACCTAGTATGTAGGGCGTGCTCTGGTGATATTCCACTGTTCTCATTTCCTGAAAGGCTTTTGTTATGAAAATTGGCTTGCCACTGTGATTAATTTATGGGAATAGGTGATGGCCAATGGGAATTTACGTTATACAGGCAGACACAGACAATAAACAATATTCACAATAAATAATAAATTAACTAGCACGCTGGAAAGTAGCAGGTGCTATGGGGGAAAGAAGGATCCAGGAGTGTGTGCGTAGAGTGCAGTAATTATTAAAGTACTAAACACGGGGCTTCCCTGGTGGCTCAGTGGTAAAGAATCCACCTGCCAATGCAGGGGACACGGGTTCCATCCCTGATTTGGGAAGATCCCACATGCTGCGGCGCAACTAAGCCCATCTGCCACAATTACGAAGCCTGGGCTCTAGAGCCCGGGAACTGCTACTGCTGAGCCCAGGCACTGCAGCTACTGAAGCCCAGGCACCATAGAAGCTGTGCCCTGCAACACGAGAAGCCCCTGCAAGAAGCCACCCTCGCACTGCAACAAGGAGCAGCACCCCACTCGCTGCAACCAGACAAAAGCGCGCGCAGCAACACGGGCCCAACATAGCCCCCCCCAAAAGTACTAACCGTGGTGGTCAGAAAAGGCATCACAGAGGTGAAATCTGAACCTCTGTGACTCCCCCAAGCCAAAACAAAAACACTGGACACAGGCTTTTCGGGTCCAAAATTCCACAGTGTGTGAGGTGCATTCTGCAGTGAGCCTCCTGCTTCCTGTCCCCACCACAGGGACTAATGAAATTGACCAGGCACTGTGTGCGTGACTAGATGCCCAAGGCTGTCTCCCCATGAACAGACCTGAGCTCGGGGACCCAGAGCCACTGTGGTGGCTGAACCTCCCACTTCCTGTGTCCTTAGGAGAAGTCTCATCCCCTGGTAACCTGAGGGTCTGCCCCCATGTTCTAGCTGGTGCTCACAAAGCTGGTGCTCGTTATTTGAAAAATGTAAGTGCTAAGTTGCTGTTGTTCAGTCACTAAGTTGTGTCTGACTCCTTGCAACCCCATGGACTCAGCGTGCCAGGCCTCCTCCCTGTCCCTCAATATTTCCCAGAGTTTGCCCAAGTTCACGTCCACTGAGTCAGTGATGCTATCCAACCATTCATCCTCTGCCCCCCTCTTCACCTTTCGCCTTCAATCTTTCCCGGCATCAAGGTCTCTGCCAGTGAGTCAGCTTGTTCACATTAGGTGGCCAAAGTACTGGAGCTTCAGCTTCACCATCAGTCCTTCCAAGGAGCATTCAAGGCTGAGTACTCCGCATTCCCTCAAAAAAGACTTGGGTCTCTACTGTGTGGTTCAGTTTGAACTGTGCTGAGTGCCACGCTAGCCCTGGGTGGTGGCAGAGGTCACCTGAAACCACCACCTGGGCTGCTCAGGACTAGGATGTGAGGGTCAGGGGCTCCAAGCTCTTGGAGAAAGAACACCAAAAATCAGTCCCTGGGGGCAGCAGGAAGAATGGGGCCATGAGCAGTCCAAAAAAGAAGAGTGACTTTTGAGAAAATCCACAATCTTAGTGGCAATATCTGGCATTTAGGAGGAGATCAGGTGATTCAAATACTGCCTTGGGGTCACAATCTTGAAGACAAAAGTAGAGGTGACCTTTATGGGTGAGTGGGCACTGTCTGGGAGAGAAAGGGCATTTTAGATATAGAACCGCCCAGCACAAAAGGTCCTTCAAGACGTGGTCCTGCCTGTCTCCCCCCATGTCTGGTGTCACCGCAACAGAGCCCCTCCACCCTCAGAGACCTACCTGCATTTATGTCATTCACATAGTGATCATTCATCCTTCCAAGACTACGAGCCCCAAACTTAACTTCCCTCCACTGAACAAACCCTCAGTCCAATTACCTTACTCTTCTTGAAAATGATTTTATACCCAAAGTCACAGAATGACATTTGTATTGGTGGGGCTGCACACTCTCTTCCTAGCCAGGAAACCTACCTGGAAAGAGGTGAGCAGGAAAAAGAGGCCTGAGAAATGCAGATTCAAAGCTAAAACAATGCAGAATTCCAAGCATGAACCAGGTTCGTGGTGCTGCTGGACAGCCTGAGGCCTGTCACTCTGACTGAAGGGAAACGTGCTGCTGCACCATAACCAAGCAGGTAACCTTCCAAAGCTGCATCAGCTTCCAAAGAGACACAGAGATACATTCACAGAAAAACAGAATTTCTTGGGCATCAAAACAACCTGCAGGAGGCCAGGCAGCACCCCAACCACCACCATTCCCCTTCCACGATGAAGGACACTGAAGACACGGGAGAGCTGAGGAGCCACGTAACCATGGTGCCAACACCAAGCCCAGGGGGCCCTCCCAGGGCAAAGTGCTCCCTCAGTCCGCCGGACACACGCTCAGGGCACAGGGACCAGACACCCCCAGCGAAGAAGTCATCAACTGTGAATTCCCTGAACTCTGAGACTGCCTAAAAGACAGCCCCTCTCCACTGAGGTTAGTTTAAGAAACACAAATATAAACCAACAAGAAACTTTTCCTGAGGGCTGAGTTTAGGTCTTTGTATTTTTATCAAAGAACCGCTTATAAAATACAGCATAAATATCAAATAACCATTCTGAGTTTTCCTAACATACAAGAGGATGATCTCAGTGAAGACAGAAAATACCATACTTACTGTCTCCCAGTGTTTAAATTACAGAAGGGGGTGGGGAGGAAGATGCAGAACATGTAAAATACAAAAATAAAAGTACTTTTTTTTTTTTACTGCCTATATCACAAAGTTAAATTTAATATATGTTTTTCTGCAAGTTTTTTTTTTTTCCACAGAGATTTTCCTATGTCAGGGCATATAAATCTACCTCAAGCTTTTAAATTGGTACATCCCACAGTAAAATTTGCATTAATGCTATACTTTGATTTTGTACTGGTGAATCTCTGTTTCCAATACTCTGCCATCACAAGCTATGTGAAATCAACATTGTTTTTTATCTATTTTTCTGAACCTGCAGAAGAGATTCAGAAACTGAATTCCAGAGTCGACAAGTATGGGCAGCTTTTTTATTTTGAAACATTTTAGATCTGCAGAAAAACTGCATAAACATGGACTTACCACGTGTCCTCTATCCAGCTTCCCCTCAGGTTACCATCTCATCAACACAATACTAACAGGCAACCTGATAACCCTACTGGAACCGCCTCGGTTTTCTCAGTAAGGTTCTTTTCTTCCATCCAGGATCCAACCCAGGATGCCCCGCTGCAATTCATCTGGTCGTGACGGCCCCCAGCCTCAGGGTTGCAACCTTTTCATTTCACAGAGCAGTGCTCGGTTGCTTTGAAGAATGTTCCCCAATCTGCATTCACCCGCAGTTTTCTTCTGATGCAACTGAGGTTGTGTATTTTTGGCAAGAATTACACGGAAAATGTGGAGAAGGAAATGGCAACCCATTCCAGTATTCTCGCCTGGGAAATCCCACAGACAGAGGAGCCTGGTGGGCTACAGTCCATGGAGTCGCAAAAGAGCTGGACATGACTAAGCGACTAAACCACAACACAGAAAATGAGGCTGCGTTCTTGATGCAGGACATCAGGGACCATGATGTTGATCAGCCTTTCACTAGTGATGCAAACCTTCAACATCCGGTAGAGGTGAGTCAACCAGGTTTCTGTTTTTGTGGCTGTCTGTCCCTCTGTGATTCCTAAGAATCTTGTTGGGAGATGCTCTGGGAGGATGTGGGTATCTGTTCCTCGCCATCTTTTATCATCACTTTTATCTCAAAATTATCCCTAATTTTGAGGTCAGCAGCCAGGCGCTTCTTCAAGTTGGCTCCTGTGTCTTCCAACTTGTCCCCATCATTCTCTGAGCACTTCTTCACTTCCTGCCATCACAAGACCTTCCAGGCAGGCTCACATTGTATTTTTCCCTACCCAGCCCCAGAATCAGCCATCTCCCCAAGGATCGCAGGTCCCTTTTAATGGAGAATGGTATTTAGAAACCAAGCTCTGGGCATAGGATGTACTCTATAAACATTTTAAACTGGGACAGACATTACCAAACTGCCTTCTGAAATCTGGCACAAAATGCCCCCCACCGAACACTACGAGAGCGTCCGCTTGTCCACAATCTCACCAACGCTCTTTAACAGTCTGGTAATCTGCTAGTTGTTGTAGTTTACATTTCCCTGTCTATCAGGATTATTGGCTGTCTGTGTTTCTTCTCTGAACTGTTTATATCCTTTGTCCTATTTTTCTACTGCTGTTTGTCTTTTTCCCGGTTTGCACGTGCTCTCCATATATTTTGGATAGCAATCTTTGCTTGTAAGTGCTGCAAATATTTTCTCCAACTATACTGCCTGTTTTACTTTTTTATGAAAGCTTTGGTCACACAAAAAAGAATATAAATAATACATTTATATATACTAAGTTTGTTCATACGATGTCATGTCTGTTGATTGCTTTTTTATGACAGATTCTAAGTTTCTGTGACCTGCTTAGGAAGTAGTGTTCCTTTCTCAATAAAATTAGAAAAATATTCTAATGAATATATGTAATATTCATTACATATATGTGCATTATGTATATATTCATGTATTTGTATTTGTCATTTTATACTTAAAAAAATAAAACAAAGAACTCCAGATGGGTTACAGGTCAAAGTGTATATGCATAAATAAGCGACACTTTGGCCTAATCCATCTGGAGTTCTTCTGTTTTGATTTTTCAAGTGTAGAATGACAAAGGGAATCTAAGTATTTTCTGGGTAATCAATTGTCATCACCGTTCACTGAAAAGCACATCCTTTCCCCAGCGATCTAAAACGTCATATGACCCCTAAAAGGGAGTGACCGACAGTGCAGGCACAGGAGTCAGCCGCTTGGGTTACAGTCCTGGCTCTGCTGCCCACTAGCTACTTTGTTACTCTCTCCTTGACTTTTAGTTTTCTCATCCAAGACATGGAAAAAATTCCCCACTTCACTGGGTTACTGTAATAGTGCTTACAATAATGAGGACACCTAGTAAACACTTACACACCTTGTGTTAGTGTGTCAGTCGCTCAGTCCTGTCTGACTCTTTGGGGCCCCATGGACTGTAGCCCGCCAGGCTCCTCTGCCCATGGGATTTTCCAGGCAAGAGTACTGGAGTGGGTTGCCATTTCCTTCTCCAGGGGATCTTCCCAACCCAGGAATCGAACCCAGGTCTCCTGAATTGCAGGCAGATTCTTTACTATAAACTACATTTGGATGCAAACATCAGCGTGTCTAGCCAGTGCTGTTCAAAAAACATATGAAGCAAATATGCATTTTAAAATGTAAGAATTAAAGATTTTAAAATTTAAAAAAATAAAAAACTAAAAAAATTTTAAAAAAATAAAAAAATAAATAAAATTTTCTAGCAGCCACAGTAAACAGGGGCTTCCCTGGTAGCTCAGCTGGTAAAGAATCTGCCTGCAATGTGGGAGACCTGGGTTCGATCCCTGGGTTGAGAAGATCCCCTGGAGAAGGGAACAGCTACTTACTCCAGTATTCTGGCCTAGAGAATTCCACAGACTCTATAGTCCATGGGGTCGCAAAGAGTCAGACACAACTGAGCAACTTTCATTTACACTTACTTACTTACACAGTAAACAACTAAAAAATAAATGGTAAAAAATAACCTTAATAATAAGTTTTACTTAACCCAATATATCTAAAACATTATCATTTCCACATATAATCAATATAATAAATATTCTGCTTTTTTTTTTTTTGTACTAAGGTTTCAAAATCCTGGATTTGTTTTACACTTAGAACATACTTCAAGAACTCAATAGTGGTTATCACGTGAAACAAGGCAGGGCTAGACTAGTTCACGACTTAGTTGTATAATATACTGTCACAACAATATCACACATGTACCTACAAGGAAAGTACTAGAAGAACTGAACAGCCGTCCATGACTGAAAAAAATCTTTTGGCAAACTAGAAACAGGACGAATTGTTTTTTCAACATGATAAAAGGTATTCACAACTCACAGCAAACGTTATAGTTTGTGGGGAAATGCTGGAAACTTCTCCCTTAAGATGGGGAAGAGATGAAGGGGGTCCATACTCAGCAACCGCACCGGCACTGTGCTGGAGGGCTTTCTAGCTCAATCTCAGGCAGGAAGCCCCAGCAGAAATGGGCCCAAATGCTTCAGCCAATGAAAAGGGGCAAGGAAAAGGGCAGAAAGATTGTGAAGAAGGGGAATTAAAAAAAAAAAAGGAAATGATTATCTCACTAGTGGATTGACTATCCACATAGAAAAGGTTAAAAAAAAAACAAAAAACCTAAACTGTTAGAATCGTTCACAGAGGTTGACAAGACTGCTAGTTACGAAGTCAGCATATAAAAGCACATATTGAATTGTTTAGTCGCTAAGTCCTGTCCAACTCTTTTGCGACCCCCTGGACTGTAGCCAGCCAGGCTCCTCTGTCCGTGGGATTTCCCAGGCAAGAATACTGGAGTGGGTTGCCATTTCCTTCTCCAGGGGATCCTCCTGACCCAGGGATTGAACCCACGTCCCCGGCATTGGCAGATGGGTCCTTTACCGTGAGCCACCAGGAAAGCCCACAAATTCAACACTTGGTGATAAATCAGTTCAACAATGTGTAAGAGTTTAATGGAAAAAATTATAAAATTGTGTTGAAAAACGTGAAAGAGGACCTAAATCCCTGGAGAGAGAAAGCACACTCAGGATGGATGCAGCACTCTCAGCAGCCACTTTTCCCAGAGGACCTCCAGGATCCACAGACTTGTCACTGCGAAGCACAATCCCGGGAGCTTTTTACTTCTGTTTTGGGGGTTACAAGATGGGTGGTTCTGGCATGGGACAGACCATCAGAACAGAATAAGAGCCCAGAAACTCTTGTAGATATAAACATTTGACATATGACAGAGCTGGGAAAAAAAAATCACAGACTGAGTTTCCTATAAATGCTGCTGGGAATCCACCATTCCATGAATGCCAGGAAATACGAACGTGAATGGTCACAGCGCCACTTGCAGCAATAACCCCCAATGGAAACCACCTAAATATCCAGTGAGAGTGGAGCAGATTTTTTTTAATAGTGGTATATCCAAAAGATAAAACGTCATGTTTGTAAAAGTGAATATAACTACGTGAAACAACATGGATAAATCTTACAGGCAGAATGATAGGCCAAAAAAAAAAAAAAGAGTAAAGTAAAAGTCTTCAAAATCAGAAGAAAATTTCACTAGAAGAATTTTATACCAAGTCCAGAAAGTGTTAAGGACAGACCAAGCCATTTTCTAACATGTGGACTCAGAACACAGACCTCCCACATACCCTTTCGAAGGAAACTTCTAGAGAATGTACTTAAGGTAAATCAAACACAGGAAAGACACAGACCAAGGAAAAGGTGATTTGACAGAGAGGTAATCCCAAACGACTCTGGGGGAAATGGAGTCAAAGGCCAGGCAGCAGACCCAGGAGCAACTGATCTAGATCCGAGCAGAAAAACGACAGGCACAGGCCAGGGGGGCACAACTGACTGAGGCCCCTAAGCAGACAGAACACCACAGACAAGCTAAGCGCAGCTGCCGTACTTTAGAAAACAACTGATAATTTCAAAGACAGCTGGGCAAAGGGAAAAGCTGAGGCAATTAATAGCTCCAGGGAAAACAGAGTGGTACCAGGAAGATAGAATGATTGCAGAATACTACGTGGCTTGGCAATGTCGTGCCCAACAGAAAGTCTGCAGAGCAGGTCTGCAACTGGCCATCAAGAAGCAAGAAGAGAATATTGTTAAACAGCTTAAAAAATTCAAAGTGGCTGCCCCCTAGGAGGAGGATCTCAAGGTGGTACAGGGAGCTGCTGCTTTCCATTTTATTGTTCTTAGTTCTGTAACACAGTTTCCTTTTTTTCAAGATGGTAAATGTTTGTATTCGAAATTTACAAGACCAATTCTTCAAAGTCCAGCGCTGAGTCCCATGACCCTCTCACTGCCACCTGCTACACCACATACACAGGAAACAAGCTGAAGCTGTTGACTCAGATTTATGGTAGGTGTGGCTCAGACGGTAAAGCGTCCGCAATGCAGGAGCCCCGGGTTCGATCCCTGGGTCGGGAAGATCCCCTGGAGAAGGAAATGGCAACCCACTCCAGTACTCTTGCCTGGAAAATCCCATGGTAGGCTACAGTCCATGGGGTCAGAGAGTCGGACACGACTGAGCGACTTCACTTTCACTTTTCACTTCTCCTCTAAACATTTTATGACTCTGTGAACTGAGATTCCCCTTCTCAAAGATGAAAAGCATCTGCTGAACCAGCATCCTACAGTCTCAGGTAATCACAGAGCAATCATGTCAGGGTTCCATCAGCTTAATGCGATACTCATCACCCACTGGATGATGAATGGATGGGTTCAACGCTGTCCTGGATCAAAAGGAAAACATTCATGGATCAAACAAGCGGAAGGTTTTGTAGGGGACAACGGTGACTAAGCTATCAGGCAAGTTCAT
Source organism: Ovis canadensis (assembly GCF_042477335.2). NCBI lineage: Eukaryota > Metazoa > Chordata > Mammalia > Artiodactyla > Bovidae > Ovis > Ovis canadensis. The sequence goes on along the minus strand of NC_091255.1, from coordinate 61,616,556 downwards.
TCTTTAACTGTAATACATGAAAAGCACTAGCCATTGAAGATAAATTCAATTGATATTTCCAGAAATGATCTTTCTGATACTTTTACTACTTAGGGGAATATGAACAAGGTCAGGGAGAATGATCAAATTAATTCATTGGGTATACTGTGCACTTTTTTAAACCAAATTCAATTAGTAGTTTTTAGAAAAAGTGGCCAGCCTTCAACAAATATGAAAACAAGTATCACTATGGTGTGAAATTCACGTGAAAATGAAAGCAAAGCTCTCTGACAGCTCCAAGAGTAAGGACAGGTGGGGCTGGAGAATGCAAGAGCTTGCCTGCCCGCTCTTTCTTGCCTCTACATCAACTCTGATGCACAAGTGCTGCAAATTCTCTTCCTGTTTCATTCCCTCCCTTTCTGACTTACTAATTATACATCACCCCTTTTCTCCGTAAAACCACAAGACGGACGTTATAAAATCGGTGCACTCCACCCATCCTTTTACTCAGCTGACAGAGTGCAAAGTGAACCCGTGGAAAGGCGCCAGGGCCCTGCTGATGAAGCCACCACGTGAGAGAGGAACAGGAGGAGACAGACCACGCTCACCCTGCGTCACAGGGCAGGGCAGAGAAGGCGGAAGGCAGTGCCACACACACAGCCAGTCCGAACTTCTTCTTTGTGCCCGTCACTGATTCTAAAAACAAACTAAGCGGAAACCATGGTTTTGTCTAAAATCTAATCTCCTTGTTTTAGAAGACAGGTGGTTTCAATGAAATACAAAACAAATAAGAAAACTCTAATAATCTATTCTTGAAGGGGCATTTCTTCAAGATTTTCTTCAAGCTCTTAAACCACTGTTCTGATGTCTATTTTACCTATAAAAATAAAAAAGCAAACCTCCTTTCCAGTCTCAAAAGTATTCCTACCAGGTTTGCAGGCAGGTCTGTTTGCAGAAGCTACCATCACCCAGAGTGACGTCAGCGGCTCAAACCACAAAATCTCTCTCAGCCTGTTCCCTCTGGGTCCACCTGAGAAGGGACAGCTGATCAAGTGCCCGTAAGGGGGAGAGCACGGGACACAGGGTCACAGTGAGGGCGACACAGGGAGCTGGAGTCACATCCCAGGAGCAGCGCCGGGGTCTCCACTCATGTGGCAGCAAGCAGGGGTTAGACCATGTTTGGAGGTGGAATGGACAGCACCATTAAGAAACTGAATGTGCAAAGTGAGAGAAAGGGCGGAATCGGGGTTGATTTCTCAACATGTGGTTTGCACACCATGTGGGCAGACATGCTGCTTCCTAGAACGGGGACATCTGGGGGTTCCTCTGTGCCACACCGAGCACGAGGCCCCCTTCAGACATCTCAGTGGGGAGGGAAGAGAAATGAGGCAGTGAGCCATCTAAGCCTGAAGCTTAGAGGGAAGAAAGAAGGCTAGCAATCCAGTCAGTCCTCCTAATTCAAGCATCCTAGAAAGGCTCCTAGAAAAGTCACTGTTAACCCTGAACTGCCAAATACTGAACCCAGGTCCCAGGGCAATACAGGGCTAGGTTCCTGTGAGCCCCTAACCCCAGTTCCTTCATGGCCCAATATGTGAGCAAGTCTCAGGACGCCTCACTGACAATGAACTCACACCTGAGGGAGGCTCACTGAACACGTGTGTTCTCGGTGGGTGCATCACAGCTTCTCGCACTTGGAAACACCAGACAGCACTTCAGCACTGTGTGTGGGGCCATTTTAAACAGAGAAATCACCAACAGAAATACCAAAAACACGGCACTAAGCAGCGTGGATCCAGGGCCCCTGCTTACCACCTGAGCACTGAAGTGGAAGGCAGAAGGTCCTGGAAGCCTGCGGTCCCAAATGTTCAAAAGATCCGATCAGGGGTTAGAAAGAGAAAGAAACCTGACCTGCTTTACAAGTCTGCAACCTGCTCCCCGATGCCTGGCATCAGGGGGACACCTCCTCTTCACAAAGCCTGGTGGTTTGATCTCCAGTTGCCCCTTCCTTTCCCTATTTCCAGCAGTTCAGAACATAGCAGGGAAAGAAGAGACTGTTACTCATTGCTTGCTCTCCCTCCCTGGAAAGGAAAGAGCTTCATCATTTGCATTTCATAGCAACTTCCATAGAAATTACCTTTAAAACGTATCTAACTGGAGGAGAATATCAACCATTAACTGGCTTGGGATTATTGGGACAAATGATGTTATTAGTGGTTAAGACAATGGCTGGCTGATAACGATGCAAAGGCACACCAGACCAAGAAAAGGAGGTAATGTCACAGACACCTTTTCACAAAGTGATGGCCCAGACTGAATCCTATATTGAAAATGTAAAGTGTCTAATTAAACACAAAACCAAAGGATATTCTGTAGAGTACAAAATTCTTGTTTAGTAAAAGACAGTCCTGCCAAAAAAGTCACATATGATCCTGGTCGGGAAACAAGACATCCAAGGGATACATCAAGAAAAAGAGTGCACGCAGGGGTTACCCAGTCTCCCCACAGTTTACTCCTCCTTCCGGAAGCCTCCAGGCATGAACCTGAGGGAGCTGGGTAATGAGTCACCAGGAGCACGAGGACATGGGGGCCGAGCCTCCCATCCCACCCCACAGGCTGCGAACGAAGGCTCAGAGGGCTGCGGGCACCCCTTGTTCCTCACTTGGGGTTTACACAATGACCCGAGGGAATCCTACACATCACAACCACTCAATTAAGCAGTACTAACACTCAGGACAGAAAACGGTACATAATAAGGGACTAAGCGGACTAAATCGCCGGCTCACCATGTTGCAATTATGAAAGGACCAAGTTCCCAGCTCTAAGTTAAATTACGTTTAACTCCCACCATCTAACTCATCTGGGGACATAACTCACTGAGTCTTTAGAATAATCTTTAATTAATACCTTAATTCCGAAGTAGAAAACTGGTAGTTCAAATGCCAAAAACCCCTAAACAACGGAATTGTTCTTAAAAGATTTTACAGAATAATTCCTTTAAAAATAAATATTAACTCCCACTCCCCTCTTTTCAAAAGATTTTCACTCTGAGTGGCAGCGGCACAAGGAATTCAGTGGGCAGCAGAGGCCTGACTGGTGACTTGAGAGGGCGCCCATCCTCTGGCTGCACTGGAAGGAATAAAGTGACCATCAAAGGTGTGTCCACGTTGTGTTTGTCTCACAAACACCATGGACAAAAGCCACGAGCCACCAGGAAGCAGCTTACCTAGATACACAGAGCAACTCTGCAAAGCACGCACAAGATACAGAGACCCTCCCTGAGGGCTGCCCCGCCCCCACTCCAACTCTGCTGTGTTCTCAGGTGCATTTGCCCACCCCCAAGAATTTATACTTAGAAAGTTTTGTGTGAAGCCTTCTCTTCAATTTTAAGGAAGCACAGAATTGTGTACAAGAACAGGAAAAAAATATTTTCATTTACTGTGTGATTGCTTCAAGTTTTATTGTCGCTGTTTTTGCTAGGAAAATCCAGTACTTTTTGATTGATGCAAAATAACATATTAAAACATACTTTAACTGATTTGCATATTATACTTACATTAAATAAAAGCTGTTCTGAGATATTTTAAACTAGTTACATACTATTTGTAAATACCATTCCTTACATATAATACCATTTTACATATAATAAAACATTTTTTAGGAGAAAAGGAAAACCCTACCATACACCCCAGCCATTCCATCCATGGGTATTAGTCCAACAGAAATGAAACACGTCCACACAATGACCTTTCACGACGGCTCACGGCAGCTTTGTTCACAATGGCCTCAAACCACAAACAGTGCACGTGACCAGGCCAGGTGACTGGATAAATACAGACAGGGGAACACCACTCAGCAGCCAAGAGGAAAGAGACATCCCCACAATGACCTCAATTACTTCATGCTGAGGGAGGGCCAGACACAGTAGAGAATACATTGTATGATTCCATTTATACAAAATTCTGGGGTACATAAACTAATCTGTAGGGACAAAAAGATCCAGGGTGCCTAAAGTGGAGGGAGGGATGGGCTGCAAATGAACTTGAAGAACCTTTTCAGAGAAATGTTCTGTATCTTGACTGTGATGGCAGTTTCAACGGTGTATAAATCTGCCAAATATATCTCGTCAGACTGTACTTCAAATGCATACAGTTACTGTATGTAAATTATACCTCAATAATTTTTTTAAAAACTACAATAAGGGGGAAACAGAAAAGTTTTTAACAAAAAGATAAATGGAAATGAATGTGTTTATTATCACTAAGTAAGATGACCCAACATCACCTTTGTTATCTTGGCATCTGCGGCGGCCCTACCAAGCCCTCCAGTGTGTCCACTGATGACAGCCATCACCTCACTCTCCAGGCTCCCGCTGTGTGCCGCCCCCTGACTGATGTACACAGAGCATGTCACTGGACCTTTCACGATAACTTGCAAGGCAGGTGAGACTGTGTCTTTACCCCAAGTCTGTGCCCCTGAGAGAAGACAAGATAATTTGCCCAAGCCACAAGGTGGCCTTGGGCCAAAGGGTAAAAATTAAGGCTGACAGATGAAAGATCCATGACAATGCATTTTGCTCTTTTTCTCTTTTTTTGGCCATGCCATGCGGCTAGTGGGATCTTAGTTCCCCAGTCAGGGATCAAACCCAGACCCTTGAAGGCACAGAGCCCTAACCACTGGCCCGCCAGAGAATCCCAGTGAGGGCACTTTGGAAAGAGCAGTAAGAGACAAAGTTATCAAGCCAAGTTTAAGCTTCTTTCCACCAGAAAGTCCCTAAACAGGCACTGTTCTCCCTATCCTCACATAAAAGGATTCTAAAATCTATCTGTTCAGGATTAAATCGTGGTCTGTGTAGACTCACTTTCAAACATCTTTAACCCAATTTGTGGATGCAGATGTCTTATAAAAAAGGCCTTGTCAGTTGCAAGGAGACACAGGAGTGCTAAAAAGTCAGGAACACAAAGTTCAACTGCTGACCTGTGTCCAGTAAACACAGGGTGGGAAGCAGATGAGTTCTCACCCTTCTCAACTCTTAAGAAACCTTTATCTGAACTCCACATACAGTTGGATGAAACATACACTATCCAGAAAAACCAGCTCCTTTTCTTGCTTAAAGGCCAAAGTTCTCCTTCCATCTAGAATGCCAGGTCCCTGAGATTTCACGTCTAAATCCCAGGACTCACAGAGTGCCCAGCTTCTAGTTTGTCCTCAATAAATATCTGTTGACTAAATTAACAAGAAATGACCTGGGAAAGAAGCTGCTATAAATCCCATTCTGATTTATACAAACACTAGGCCAAGGTCTTAGAATAAAGCTACCCTACTAACACTGAGAAGAGAGAGAAAATATTTTAAAATTACATTAAAAAATAATTCAATGTTTAGAAGGATAAATTAACAAATATCATCATATACTAGTGTGAAATGTAAATGTGACAGAACTTTCCGGAAAATCACTTGGCAGTACATATCAAGAGACTAAAAGAGTTTTTAGTCACTGACCTAGTGATTTCACTTACAGAAGTCTAGCCTAAGAAAACAATTAGAAATGTGGGCAAAGCTTTACCAACAATGATGTTACATGGTTAACTTGTTACAGAACAGAGAAGAAACTTCTAAATGACCAACAAGAAAGGACAAGTAATCAAATCACGATGCAATCGTATTATACAGCCTTGGGCAGAGTCACCATGGGGCCTGAGCATCCTTGCACATACTCTGTCACAGCTGGTCGGCCAATGAGGCCACCGTGTGACCAGGTGGTTCCCAGGGGAGGGCTGGCTTGTCTGCTGCGGAGGGTGCTAAGCCCTGGGCACCTGGTTCCTCAGCTGCAGAGTAACCCAGTTCAAGCGTGGCCATCATCTGGGCTCACCTTGTCACCCCATGGGCCTTGGTGTCGGGGAAGCAGCACTTCCAGCCTGGGTTCCGGTCTCTGCTGGGCTCCATGTGACAAACTGTCTGAGCCAGTGAGGCCTGCTCCCTGCTCCCAGCCCCCACGGAGCCGCGGGGAGACAGCCAGCTGCCAGCACCCCCTTTGAAGTCTTGCTTCTCCTGCTGTCCCTGTGAGGATGGGGTCCTTCCCTGGCAGATGCTGCCAAAAAACTCGTCCATATATACATTTTAAGGGCACAGAAAAATATTTATCTTTCTTTAAAAAGCTACAAAACATTCCACAGAACGACTGGAACTAATTTTTAAACTTTTTGTTATTGTTGTAAATGAAATCCACACATATAATCCCTGAGCTTCAGTTGATCTAGTAATTTCAAATTTCTCCTTATCAAATTTTATAGTTCACTTTTTTCCTAGCTGTTTTATGTAAATTACTTTCACATGCATTGTCTTATTTGACCTCGCAACAACTCTGCAGGGCAGGTAGAAAAGATACCATTGTCCACATTTCCAGGGGACCTGGTGATGCCAAGTGACTTGCCCAAGATCAAAGGGCCCTTAGAGACCGTACCAGACCCAGAAGCCAGGCTCCACGCCCGGTGCTCTTTCTGCCAAGCCACCTGCTCAGCACTATATAACCCGGCTGCTGAACTGTGATCAGCAGCGGACGCCCTCCTCCTCGTCTCTGCTAATCCACCTCCCTTCGAGGTGGGAGCTCTGCTGGGCAGCGGCTCTGTCCTCTGTCTCCCTGATTCCTGCTCTTTTACGTCTCCCTTCTGCTCACTTTGACTTCATTTCCTCTTTTTCGCTAGTCTCTTAAGGTAGAAGCTGAGGTTTAAGCTTATTTTTTAAATCCTACATTTTCCAAGGACTTAAGGTTGGTGGACATGTAAGAATATACATTAGGGAAAAAAGAAAGACTGAAAGGAAACTACACCAAAATATTTGTGGTGATGGGTCCACAGGAGTTCTTTACACTCTTCCATCCACTTCTGCATGTGTTTTAAAATTTTCCACAATGTTAACTTTTCAAAGCTCGTCCAAGTGCTACAGTAAGAAAGACGTTACAGTTACAGCCAGCCTATCCACCAATGCCTGAGGAGAGGCTGAGGGCCACTCGGAAGCTGCTCTGGCAGGTGACTGGGCCTCAGCCCTTCCGCAGGCCTCACCTGCCTGGCAATCCGTCCTGAGAGAGAGAGGGGAAGGCTCTTTTCAGGTCACTTCCTCTGCTGTGCAAATCAGGACTCCAGGATGGCGCCTGCCCAGCAGCTGCCCAGCAACTGAGCAACACACAGGGAAGGTGTCTTTCTAAAAGGAGCAAAAACTAAAACCACACAGACACTTGAGGAAGCTGAAGCGGGAAGGCAGATGAACTTGGTAGCTATTATAAAGAAGCAAAAATAGAACCCAAGCTTGGTTATTTTTTGCTTCTTTGATCCACGGAGCCTTTTCTTATGGACCTCTGCTTGAAAGCTCAAAACCCTCTAAGCTGAATTCTGAATGGCCTAAAGCAAAACCACATCAATTAGATGGTTACAGTTGGAAAAAAATGCATTTAACACTCAGTCAACCCTTCCTATAATCCTGGACACAAATCCTCACACCATCATTTCAAACACACACAAGAAATGAAGAGAACCATCTCTAACCCAAGACAGGATCAAGCAACGTGACCCCAAAGAGAGCAGCACAAGCTTCCCAAGCACTGATCTTCCACATCTGGGCTCCTGAATTCAGGTGCTTTGAAAATACACGCGTACATGTGTGCACGTGTCTGTACTCATTCACTCATCCCTGGATCCTACCCTGGAGGATCCTGGTTCACTAGCCATGGCTAGAGCAGGGCCCCAGAATAAACTGCTTTTTAAAATGACCCATGCGATTCTGCAGATGAGCCAGGTACGGGAAGCACTATTCTAACCCCTGTTTTAGATTCCCAGCTTCAGGCGGGCAGGCAAACAAGCAACATTTAAGCTTCAGTCTGACTCCTGCAGTAACACGGAGGCACACATCTTCCTCACGTGGTCTCCTACATGTGAGATCCCCTGACTTTCGCATACAAGGGGTTCTGAGGTTCTTATTTTCTCCAAGAGCAATTCAGCTTTACAAGGACTGTTTTCTTCACTTCTGCTGCACAGGCAGGAATCGGGGGATGATGTGCAACATATTTTTGTGTGGAAAGCAACTGACCTTGAGGAACACAGAGAACTAAAATCACACAAACTTCCTAGAGCCTCATCAGTTCAGTTCAGTTCAGTCTCTCAGACGTGTCCGACTCTTTGCGACCCCATGAATCGCCGCACGCCAGGCCTCCCTGTCCATCACCAACTCCCGGAGTTTATCCAAATTCATGTACATCAAGTCAGTGATGCCATCCAGCCATCTTGTCCTCTGTCGTCCCCTTCTCCTCCTGCCCCCAATCCCTCCCAGCATCAGGGTCTTTCCAGTGACTCAACTCTTCTCATGAGGTGGCCAAAGTATTGGAGTTTCAGCTTCAGCATCAGTCATTCTGATCTGCACTGATCTCCTTTAGGATGGACTGGCTGGATCTCCTTGCAGTCCAAGGGACTCTCAAGAGTCTTCTCCAACCTCAAAGAACCAGAAGTCAGAAGTGACTTTTAACTATAGGCTTTTCTCCATCAGTCACATTTTTACTAGAAAGGTAAGTTGCTGTGCTGTGCTGAGTTGCTCAGCCGTGTCTGACTCTTTGTGACTTCATGGACTGAAGTCCGTCAAGCTCCTCTGTCCAAGGGGATTCTCCAGGCAAGAACTGGAGTGGACTGCCATGCCCTCCTCCAGGGAATCTTCCCAATCCAGGGATCAAACCCAGGTCTCCCGCACTGTAGGTAGATTCTTTACCATCTGAGCTACCAGGTAAGCTCAGAAATACTGGAGTGGGTAGCCTATCCCTTCGGCAGGGGAACTCCTGGACCCAGGAATCGAACTGGGATCTCCTGCATCGCAGGTGGATTCTTTACCAGCTGAGCTACCCAGGAAGTCCAGAAAGATATGTTACTTCTATAATTTTTTAAAGTAGAAATTGAAATTCCTCTTGTATGTATACATATTTATATGTTTGAGAAAATGAAAGATAAACAACAAGATGCAAAAACAGAAAGAACAGTAGTATTTAGCCAAAAATTCAGTTCCGTAGGAAATTAAACCAAATGAGCCTTTAGCATGAATTTGTGAGAGTGTCACAACTCGCCTGCTTCCTCTACACAAGATGCCCATCATGTAACATGAAGAACAAAGGCAGGTGTCGGAAAATAATCACCAATGTCATGTCAAGATCTTCTACAACAAGGAACTCCTTTTTCCTAACAAGCTCCATTGTTCAGGGATGTTTTCATTACCTGAAACCGAAAAAAAAAAAAAAATTCTCTTTGCTACCAAATTAAGTATCAACACAAAAACATTCAAGAACAGGCAGCAACAACTGAAGACATTCTCTGTTCTAGCAATCTGGTGACAAACAGGGCTGCTGAGGAGCAGAAACAGGACACCCAGGTCAGAGTTTGCTGCTGCTCTGCACGTGTGCTACCTCTGAAAGAGGAACGCTCTTCCAGGACGAGAAATGCTTACAGCAATTAGAAAAAGTCCACACAACACTGTAGTCCTTTCTATCCATATGGAACATCTCAAGAAGAAAGAGGTCCCGCCTCACAAGAAACAGCCAAGGAACAAAATCGCTAGCGTGATCTGGTCTGCAGAACAGACCCCAAATCTGTGGATCTGGTAAATTCTATGGTGAAGGGGAATTAACATTGCAGATGGAATTAAGGTTGCTAATCAGCTGACCTAGAGATGGAGAGATTATCCTGGATTATCTGGGTAGGCACAATATGATCATAAGACTGCTCGAAAGTGGAAGTGGGGGGAAAAATGAGGAAGTGGGGCAGAGTCAGCATCAGAGGGATAAGACGTGAGAAAGACTTGATCAGTCATTGCTGGTTTTGAGGATGTAATGAGAGGAATAAAAGAGAACAAAATGAATGAAAAAGATGTAACAGGGCCACGAGCCAAGGGATGCAGATAGCTTCTACAGGGTGCGAAAGGCAAGGACATGGACTCTCCCCTGGAGCCTCCAAAAAAAACAAAGCTGACACCCTGATTTTAGCCCTGAGACTCATTCCAGACTGTGACCCCCAGGACAACAAAACAAATTAGCATGGTTTTAAGCCACTCAATTCATGATACTCTGTTACAACAGCCATAAAAAACTAATACAGTGAAGCCACTTTTGTCTACCATGCGGATAGCATGTCCAGAAAAGACCCAAGTCAAAGCAGCATCCTACTAACATGTCCAGTTGTCCTCCTGATTTTTAAAATCACACACAAAAAAACAATTACCAATTTTTAATCCCTGTCACTTAAACCACTAAGCTACTAATGGCTGAGTGGGTAAAGAACCTGCCTTCAAAGCAGGAGACACAGGAGATGTGGGTTTGACCCCTGGGTCAGGAAGATCCCCTGGAAAACGAAATGGCAACCCACTCCAGTATTCTTGCCTGGCAAATCCCATGGTCAGAGGAGCATACATTTGTCAAATACCTTAATACTTCCTAACTCACACCAGAAATCACCTTACTATAGGTGATAGTGGTGCTCTTTAAGAATTTTCTTGCCACACTCATCTTTCAAAAATAGAATAATCATATGCTTTGTCCAAATATCCCTTTTTTTAGATTTGTACTGAAATCTCTGAATGCATAGAAACCGTACTCACAACCCTCCCAGCAAGCCAGCAGTGAGAAACTTCCTAACTGGTTATCACCACAACCAGCTGCAGCAAGAACCAAGCCCCCAAATAAACCACAAACACAGAAGAATCAAACGGGACAGCGCACGTGTGAGGTAAGAGAGCTAAATTCTAATTTCAACAGCTTGCAAGTTGACAGGAACAATCCTGGCCCCCTACATTGGGAATGCAGAGTCTTAGCCATTGGACCACTAGGAAGTCCCCCTGAAACACGGTCTTTGGGCAGGAACCTCCACAGCTGGGCTGAGAGCAATCAAATGACCAAAGGCTGGCTTTAAAAACTTCTTCACAAACGCCATCATACATCAGCATGCTCGCTTAGGAATATAGGCTCCAAAGTCTTTCTCAGCCCGCAGAGCTAAGTCTTGCATCAGAACCCTCAGTGATCCCTCCAGGGGACGGTCTAACAGACAGCCCCTGACAGGAGGCACACGGATGAAGTTAGAGTGGTGAGATGGATGCTGGATGAATGGCAACACTGCCCTTCTTGTGAAGAAAGACGGTGCCTCCACAGTGGTCTCCTGTTTCACTGCTGAGTTTCCTCTCTCAGCACCTTCTTCTAGTTCATCGTAAACGGTGAGAGGTGAAGAGCCACACCAGAGGGCCCTGGAAGTGGTGGGCAGGCCAGCTTTGGGACAGATCTGCAGGAGGCAGGACTCCTGTATTAACCTTCACCTGGTTACCTGGCCTTCCCACATAAACTCTGGTTGCCCAACCACAAAATGGGTCTGGCTCCAGGGAATCCTCAAGGGCCAGGAGCGCCATTCCTGTCGCCATACCAGCCTCCACTCACCAAAGGCCCCAGGAGAGGCCAGCACAACCGAGCAACCAAGCAAGAGGGACTTTACTATATAATCCAACAAACCCTCAAGTCTCAAACCCTAACAGGAGCGACAGGCTCTTCCAATATTAATCTGTTTAATAACCTGTAACATAGGTTTTCGGAGAAGGCAATGGCACCCCACTCCAGTACTCTTGCCTGGAAAATCCCATGGACGGAGGAGCCTGGTAGGCTGCAGTTCATGGGGTTGCTAAGAGTAGGGCACAACTGAGCGACTTCACTTTCACCTTTCACTTTCATGCACTGGAGAAAGAAATGGCAACCCACTCCAGTGTTCTTGCCTGGAGAATCCCAGAGACAGAGGAGCCTAGTGGGCTGCTGTCTATGGGGTCGCAGAGTCTGAACACGACTGAAGTGACTTAGCTGCAGCAGCAACATAGGTTTTAACCAAAAAAGTAAACGAAATGTATCAAGACATGGAATCATGGAATTGGAACTCCTAATTCCACAAGAAAGTTTAGAAAAGGTATGTAAAAGTAAAGACAGGGGTGTGAAATAATAGGAAATAAAAATATGCAGGCTATTTGGAGCAACATGGATGGGCCCAGAGACTAAAATACTAAGTGAAGTCAGTTAGACAAAGACAAGTATCATAATTATCACTTATATGTGGAACTTATAAAGTAATACAAGTAAACTTATTTACAAAACAGAAATTCTCACGGAAAACAAACATATGGTTACCAAAGGGGAAGGGGGCACGGGGATAAATCAGGCATTTGGGATTAATATATACACACTCAGTTCAGCTCAGTCGCTCAGTCGTGTCCGACTCTTTGCAACCCCGTGAATCGCAGCACCCCAGGCCTCCCTGTCCATCACCAAATCCCGCAGTTCACTCAGACTCACGTCCATAGAGTCCGTGATGCCATCCAGCCATCTCATCCTCTGTCGTCCCCTTCTCCTCCTGCCCTCAATCCCTCCCAGCATCAGAGTCTTTTCCAATGAGTCAACTCTTCGCATGAGGTGGCTAAAGTACTGCAGTTTCAGCTTTAGCATCATTCCTTCCAAAGAAATCCCAGGGCTGATCTACTGTATATAAAACAGACGACCAATAAGGACCTACTGTGCAGCACAGGGAACTATAGTCAATATCTTATAATAATCTATAATGGAAAAGAAGGTGAAAAAGAATGTACATACAAATTTATGCATAACTTACCTGAGGTGCTGGAGAAGACTCTTAAGGGTCCCTTGGGCTGCAAGGAGATCAAGCCAGTCAATCCTAAAGGAAATCAACCCTGCATATTCATTGGAAGGACTGATGCGGAAGCCGGAACTCCAATACTCTGGCCACCTGATGCAAAGAGCTGACTCACTGGAAAAGACCTTGATGCTGGGAAAGACCAAGGGCAGGAGGAGAAGGGGGCGACATAGGATGAGGTGTTTGGATGGTATCACCAACTCAATCCACATGAGTCTGAGTAAACTCTGGGAGATAGGGAAGGACAGGGAAGCCTGGCATGCTGCAGTCCATGGGGCTGCAAAGAGGTGAACACGTCTTAGCGACTGAACAACAACAATAACCGAAATTACTTTGCTGTATACTGAAACTAACACGTTGTAAATCAACTATACTTCAATTTAAAAAAAAAAAAAGAAGAAGAACGAGCAGGCTGTGCAGCAGAAGTGGTGAGCACAGGGGCTCTGAAGTTTGAGAAACCTGCTTCCAATACCAGTTGTACAGCTCATCAGTCAGGTCACCTATTGTAAATAAATCTCTCAACCTCTATCTCCTCTCCCGTTAAGTGGGTGCGGCCACTGTACCTCCCACCCAGAATTACGGTGAGGATTAAGGAGGAACATATGAAAAACGTTCAGCAGTGAACTCAGCGCACAGCACACAGTCACCTGCCGCAGGTACAGGGGTAACACCTGCTCTGTGATGCTCCCACCTCATTTGATCCCAAGGTTAGGTGTTTGACTGAAAAGTATCTCTCACTCAAAACACACTGAAGATTGGAGCCCTCGGGCTGGTACAGCATTTATTAGGCCTCCATCAGAGCATCTGTCAAATTCATATATTCTGACTGAAATTTTTCAACTCAGCAACTATCCTGCACTTTGAGTTTCTTGAAAACAGGGCCCATCGTTTAAAATTCTTCATAGCCTTGGCATCAAGCAAATGCATAACACAAAGAAGATAATAAAAAATGGGATGGATAGATGGATGGATGGATGGTTGGAAAACTAGAAGGCAAGAAAGACAAAGGAATCAAACATTTTTTTCAAGCCTCAGTAACTGAAGTGATAAGAAAATGGGGATAAAAATAGAAAAAAAAGAAAAAGAGTCTGGAGGAGAGAGTTAAGACAAGAGAGAGGCAGAAGGCTGCATTTCGATGCTGAATTCGAGATGATGATAGGATACCCACAGGGAAACATCAAGTAGGCAGCCGGAAATGCAAGAATACAGCTAAAAATCAAAACATTCTCAATTTCAATTACTAGGGCTGTTGGAAACAGTATTTCAGGGAAGCAGAGATCATAACAGAAAGTAATTTAAGCTAAAAAGGTTGCAAAAACACATGCAGTCCTGCAGCTGCTGTGTATAAGAGCCTCACCAGACAAAATGAAATACGAGTCCCATCCTACATGGCGTTCAAAGCACACAGTCTATGAATACCTTAATCCAAGGCGGGTTCAGAGCAGTCTTCAAAAAAGAGTCTGCAAACAGTCTTAAGTCTCCCAAAATTAAAAACAAGTCTCTCCATTCTGCACTGCCTTCTAGCTGGCCCCCCCTCTAGTTTCCTATAAAGAGCCATCTATACACATAACACAACTGCACAGGCCCGTCTCCTTTCCGGGCCACTTTCTCTGTCCAGCCCTTCAACGGGGACATGTCCAAGACGATGTTCCTGGACCGCTTCTCCGCATGCCACATGACCCCCTCCCTGCTTCCACTCCCAGAGTGCCGGCTCCGAATCCAGCTGCCTAAAGGGACCAGCGGACGGTCTGTGCAGACCTCAGGACTCCACTCTGTGTGTCCTCACCTGAGCTCGTGTTCAGCTCCACACACTCAGTCTACACACGCTGTACGCAACTGCTCTCCCCAGACTCACTCGGCTTCCTTACCTTCCTTCGATGCTCTCTCTCCCAAACTCTGGCAACCACATCCTATTGATTTCAGGTCCTCACTCAGTCTTGTGGTTGTTCGCCCCTTCCCCCCACCCCTACTGCCTTAACTCAGGCCCCATCCTCTCCCCTACCTGGATGCCTGCAACAGCTCCCAGAAGGACTCCAGCTGCACCGCACCACAGGGGATCTCTCTGAAATGCAAAATAATCACCTGGACACAGCCCAGCCTGACCCCCTCCACCGATGATCCCTGTGGCACAGAGAGGAAAGTCCTGGGTTCTACCCAGGAGCCCATCCAAGCACACAGAGCCACCAGCAGCTCCCCAAAGGGGCTGGATTCTCCAGCCACGCTGGTTCATTCTTGGTCTGAAATGCATGTCTTTGCCATATTTGCCTAGTTGGCACCAACTCATCTTTCAAAGTCCAGCCCAAATGCCAGCTCCTGCATGAACTGTCTTCTGCCCCGTCCAGTTCGACCCCAGCTCCAAGCAGAACTTCTCTCCTCTCTGGGCCTACGTTTTCCTGCACACTTGCCACACCCACTCTGACACTCCCCTTCACAGCCTCCTTCTACATCTGTCTCTTCCTGCTGGGCTCCAAGCACCTGTGATAGCAAGGGCTATACGATGTGGTCGTGAGTGCCTGCTGACTGAGTTAGCCTTTACAAATTGCTCACAGGGCCCAAACCAGCTTCAGGACTACTGGAGGGGGAAGTTTTTCTAATAGCATTAAACCTATTCCATCATTTATACCCAACTTTAATAATTACAATGTAGACTGCAACAATGTCAGATTAAGGCATGTTTTTGAAAGAGCTTTTTTTTTTTTTTGGTCTTGCAGCTTGCAGAAACTTAGTATCTCAACTAGGGATGGAACCTGGGCCCTGGACAGTGAGAGCTCAGAACCATCAGGGAATTCCCACTGAATCCTTCCTGAAGACTTTAAAAAAAGAGAGAGAGGTGGAAGACACGGAAAGCATCTGGCTAAGGAAGGGAACATCCTGACCCTTGCTAAAGGAGCCAGGTCTCACAGGAAGCAGCTCTCAACCATCTCACCACCACAGCAGCAGAAAGACACAGGCTCGCGCCATCATGGATAATGAAGAGTAGCAAAAATCCCCTACAGCCTTCACCCTATATTACGTGTTTGGGTTTTTTTTTTTTTTTTTTTTTTTTGGTCCATGCAAAGAAGCAAAACAACATCACCAGCACTTTCAGAGGATGTGGGATTCAATTCTTAAAACATTTCTAAATAATTTTCCACCTCCTCCAGGCCTCTTATTGCAACTGAAACTGAGCAACAATAATTAGACAGTTGAGAGGCTGTGTGGCAATGGAGCAGATGGACAGGTTCGGGCAAAGTGCTTTTCTTTTGGAGCCCCTTGCCCACGACTTAGTCTTGGAGGGTGAACAGGAAAAGGGCGGAGAGGAGACTCTACTGGCAACACGGTTCCATCCTCTGCCTCACCATCTCTCATAAACATCTCCACTCTCCTCCCCCACCAGGTGACCCACATGCTTGCTCTCACCCTTGGAATGAGAAGGCGTCCTCCTTCTAGTTCATACTGGACAACTACCTAATTCTGAAGGCATGAAATACACAAGAAAAAACTCTATTTGGCAAAATGGCTTTTGACTAACACAGGACTCTCAGAAAGGGGCAAGTATCTATGCTAAGATCCCACAGACTGAACTATTTATCATTGTCACCCAAACCAATAAAAACTACAGAACTCACAATTTTCTCCCCTAAAGGAAACATTCTGTATTTGTCCAGAAGACAATATATGGGTTGAGAGATCCTCAATTTTTAAGAGAAAAACAAAGGAAAGGTAAATGAGCGACTGCTACAAATGGTCAAAATCCGACCCAAACCCCAAATTCAAGCATATATTTTCCCCATGCTTAAAACATCAGAGTGAGAAAAACATAAATCTGTTGATTTAATAGAGGCCTTAAAGAAAAGTGAAATTGAAGTCGCTCAGTCGTGTCCGACTCTTAGCGACCCCATGGACTGCAGCCATAGGATTTTCCAGGCAAGAGTACTGGAGTGGGGTGCCACTGCCTTCTCTGAAAGAAGGAGTTAATCTCAGTTAAATCGATGAACCATTATCTCACATGAACAGCCATAATACAGGTCATAATACACAAATAGACAAAAGAAATTTTTTAACCTAGCCAGTAATCAACAGATATAATGAGGAACCATTTTGTAACCATTAAATTAGTTTTCTTTAAAAAAGCTTTCATATGCTAATCCTCACCAGCGGCACACTGGTAGTGATACTGGAACACATACCCCCATATATCGCTAAGAACAGGGTAGCCTGATACAGCCTTTTGAAAAAGCAAATTGACACCACCCATCAAGAATTCCCAAAATGTTTATATCCTCTGACATGTTAATGTCACCCCTGGAAATCTACCTTATAGACCACAAAATATGTAATTATGGTAACCTTGTGTTCCAGATTTTCTAAGAAACCCTGACTTTATGTAATTGTATCCTTTTCAATAAACGCAAATCACTAAGAGTGAAACTACACTTGGGAACAATGAAAGTCATCAATATCATAGAAAAATGAAGAAAACTGGTTTGGCATAGGGTCAAGCACATTCATAAAAGTGTTCTAGTTTCTGTTTGGGATCGGGGGGAAGAGAAAAATTCAAGTTCAGCAAATGTTAACTTTTGCCACACAGAAACTGGCTCAATCTATTATTCCTTCCAGAGTCACTGAGCTGCTTCCACTGGGTACCAGGCCCCACGCTTGTTCTTAAGGCACAAAGACCAAACAGCAAATCTCTCCTGGACGCAATAGGCTCCCACGCACAGTCCTGCAGCAGCACCCATGCATGCCACTGCCTATGCATACCACTGCCCACACCGCACTTTTATCATCTGAGGACGCCAGGTATGCCTGGTTAAGATCAACATCTCCACTCTCTCAAGAGAGGCTTATTTCTTAAAGGCTTCTTCTCCCTCATGCAGCAGAAAAGGGATAAGCCGAAGCTAATAAAAGCTGAGAGGAGTAAGGTCTGTATTTGGGAAGTAAAGGTCTTGAACAGCACATGGGTTCAGGGATCTTAAGAACCTATGCTCAGAAATCCGATTATTTCATCAGAGTCGTGATATAGAATCATCACCACTAACATTTCCGATGTTACTACTGGATGGACCCTGCCCATCTCTACCTCAAGACCTTTTGTAATAGAGAGGCAGGCAAACCTCTGGAGCAGCAATTCCAAGAGTCAGAGCCGTTCGAGAACTGGATTAAAGCAAAGGACTCTCCAAAAACGCACGTTCACAAACTCTCACATACAATCTCAGAGGGGCCTGAAAGCCCATTAAGAAGCAGACTGCGTGTTAAAAATGTCTGCTTGAATTCAGAAGTAACAAAAAGGAATACAGTCACTGAGTCCTTTCGTGGGCAGGGAACGCTATGAAGGTAAAAATACCTCTTCCTTTTACAAGTGAGAACTGTGACATCCAGGAAGTACAGTCATCTAATAAGAACGTAAAATGACCCCCCAAAAATCCCAACTATTTCAGGGTTTAGAAAGAAGGGGGGGGCGGGGATAAAGACCAGCCAGCCACAAGCATTAGGAACATCTTTCTTAAAGTGTCAATTAAGCTTTTAGAAAACCACTAATTCCACATTTTTCTTAAAAGAAAAAAAAAATGCTTTAAATTGACTTTTGTTTAACCTCCCCCCCACTTCACACAGGTGTTCACAGTCTGGTTTATCACACCACATGTGTAGTTTGAACCATGCTGTATGGATCTAGTGCATTACAACTAGACAAATAAACAACTCAGGATCACAGGGAGTGAACAAGAGAAAGGGCTGCTGAACTCAGTGGTGTGGTTTCTGGGTCAGCACATAACATCAAAGAGTATGCAGTTAGGAAAAGCCTTCTGGTGAGTTTTCAAAATTCTCTTTCGTTGAACAGAGAAACTCTAAGACACATTCTCTTTCTTTAGCTTATTATAAATGAGTTATGTTTCAAAGGTTTTATCTAGCAAGGTGATAGCATGGAAATCATAAACCCTGTCCCCAAAGATACAATGTTAAAAAATCATGGTAGTGACCTAGGCTGACTCATGAACCACCAATGGAGGTTCCGAGGGAACCCCCTGGACCTGGCATTCTATGCACTGTTTGAGTCCACAGCACCCACTTTCGTTTGAAAGGTGGAATCTGAATAGTTGTCTTATCTTTTGAGGTAAATTCTCTGTAAAACCTAGGAGAGAAATGGAAAGTTCTGGAGACTGAGGCAAACCTTAAAAAGAACTAGGAACCTTTTTCTTGTTATGATCATCTTGAACCATTAGGTACTTTTTGTGTGGTAAACCCAATGAGTGGGGGAAATCTTTAAATCAACCTTTCTGCTTCCTCCAATATACGAAGAATATGTTTTTTTTTAATTGTATAAATAGAAAGAAAAGAATAACTTCTTCCTCATCTTTATGTGTGGTCAGCAGAATAATGGGCCCCAGAGATAGCCCTGTCCTAATCCCAGAACCTGGAAACACGCCGCCCCTACGTGGCAAAAAGGGGGTTACCATTGGAGAACTAAGGCTGCTGATCCTTATCCTTATCAGGTGGGTCCAATGGCGTCACAGAGCCCTAACTAGAAGAGGCAGAAGCCAGACAGAACTGAGAAGATGCTACCTGCTGACTCTGAAGGTGGAAGGCAGCCAGCAGCCAAGGAACGGGGGCAGTCTCTAGAAGCTGGAAGAGGCAAGGAAACAGATGTTCCTGTTAGGACCTCCAGAAAGGAACACAGCCCAGTAAACACCTTGATTTTAGCTTAGTGAGACCAAATTTGGACTTCTGACCTCCAGAACTGTAAGATAACAAGTTTATGTTGTTTGTGCCAATCTGTTACAGCCGCCACAGGAAACAAATACACCCTGCTTCCATTCACCCTTTCTGAGCACGAATTCATGCCATGCCTGGTGGCAAAGCAGTCATTGTGTTCAAAGCAACCAGACCAACAGCTTCCTGCCTCGAGCGGTGGGTAAGACCACCAGGAGAGGGCATGAAGAAAGCCTGGATTAAACAGCAAGAGATGGTACAGGAGCACGCAAAGCTGGAGAAGGCTTCTCCTGGGTGGGCAGAAACAGACACCTAAGTGGGGCTGAAAAGTCCTTTGGGATCAATCGTGGGTGTTTTCTTTTTTTTCAATCACAGAGGAAAAGCACACACTGCTTTTACTTGGAAGGTAACCAGGGGACATCTGATGGACACCGATCCCACATGCTCTGGCCTTTCCCCTGTCTGCCACTGTGGGTCATAAACCCACCTATTGCGGTCAGTGGTTCCTCAATGACTTACTGGTAAACAAACAGAAAAGTAACAAGGTGCTTCACCTTTCACGTTTTAACATACCCCACAACAAAGCTTGCTCCCTCAGAGCTTAAGAAACAAACGTCGCCTATGTCACTTAGTCAAGAAAGCGGATTCGCTTCCACTAAGCCACACAAGCATTTCAAACTGCTGTCTGTACTCTGCTTACCAAACCACAAAACTTCACCACTTGTTCTATCTGCCATTCTTTCATCTCTTGGGAATAAAACGTTAAATAAATTAACGAAAGCATTCCACATAGCCTTCTGCCAGCCTGGCAATCTGAAGCCATTTGACAGACGAATGCCCTGCGGATGGCCAACAGTTCCCAGGTGAGGTCAGCAGAAGGAGGCTTTGGAAACGGGTAGTTTTGTCAAGCGTTAGCTGTCGGTGTGGCGTGAGGGCTGTGCCGCGTCTCTGGGCACAGATGAGAAGGCAAAGTTGGGTTTCTCGGCGCCCCTCGGGCTCGCCCCGCAGGCGCTGGGGGAACAGCAGCCCCGTTTCCGCGGAGAGGCGGTCAGCCTCGGACCCTGGGGTGGCCGGCGGCAGGAGATCCCGGCCCCGACGGCACCGTCAAGTGGCAGCCTGTCCACTCGGGGTTCGCTGCCTGTGTTTTCTCATTTTTGTTTCTGAACAAAGACATGGACCAGGGTACATAACTTGCCAGCACCGAAGGGGCCGGAAACTACGGAGAACGGCCGGGGGAACTTGAGCGTTCGCGGGGGAGGCTGGGCCTGCGCGGGACAGCGGCCCGAGACCCCCGCCCGAGACCCGGACCCCGAGACCCTCCTCTCCTCGCGAACCCCGCCCTAGACCCCGGCCTCGAGACAGACCCTCACCCTGGAGGACTTCCGCCCCGGAGACTCAGGCCCCGAGACCCCGGTCCTACGAATGCGGCCCCAGAGACTGGAGCCCGGCGACCCCCAGCGCCGGCCCCCGAGACCCGTGCACCCCGACGTCGGCCCCTCATCACCCCTCAGCCTTTAACACTCGGGGCCCCCGGTGCCCCCTGCCCTGAGGAGGCCCCCGCCCCGCCCGGCTCGCGTCCGGCACCACAGTCCCCGGGAAACGTGAGTCGCCTGAGGCGCGGCCAAGGCGCCGGGCCGGTGAAGGGAGGAAGGGAGGGGGCGTCCGCCGGCCGGACCGAGGGCCGTACTGACCGTAGCTGTCGTCTTCGTCCATGGTGCCGGCGCCAGGCTCCGCGCCTGGGCTCGCCGCTCGCCCCAGGTCCCGCAGCTCCCGGCCCCGTTCGCCCGGCGAGTCTCAGAGCCCCGCCCCCGGCCCCAAGCCCGCCGCCCGCCGCCCGCCCCTCGTCTCCCGCGGGGCGCCCCGCCCGCGGCCTGCGCGCGCGCGCACACACACACACAGAGCCCAGCACGCGGCCGCCTCCCGACCCGCGTCTGCGCACGCGCGCCCGCCCAGACCCCGCCCCCGGGCCTGCGGCCCCGCCCCCGTCGCCCGCGCGCGCACCCCTGGGGCCGCGTCCTCTACTCTGCCCAGGACTGCGTACGCGCGCCCGCCGAGGCCCCGCCCCTCTGGCTGGCCCCGGGCGCCGAGGCCCCGCCTCTGACCACGCCCCAACCCGAGGCCCCGCCTCGGCCGCCTCCGGGGGCCCAGCAGGTTTCGGATTTCCTAAGGGTGGCTGAGGCCTGGGAAACAGACCAGAGCCCAGCCGCCCACAAAGGTACCAAGGTCGTGTCCGGCCACTCAAGGGCAGGGTGGTCCTCGCTGACGTTAGTTTCACAGGTCCGGCTAGTCCTTGGCCGAATACCAGAATATTTTGAGTTCATTATTTCTGCAGTCTGAACCTTAGCACCGTGAATGTCATGAGTTCATTGCCTTTATATACTTCCTTTTCTTTGTCCTCTGAATGTACCCCGATCAAATTTCAAAGAGAGGCACCTCAGCCTCACAGCATGTCAGGATTTTGGTGACCTTGATTCCTGCGACTGTTGGATTCATACGTTTCTAGGCTGTGCCTTACATGTTTTATTTGCCTGCACTGGGCTGACCGACCAATCCCCACCCACTGGTTAGACTGAGCTGCCCTTTGAGGAGCCTGGGCAGTAGTTCTGCACCTGGAGGTGGGGACATCACCAATTTTTAATTCAGAAAAATAAACGAAAATGCTGCTTTTTTACTTGTTCCTGGATGGATATGCTCGTTCTTGATTTGGTGCTACACATAAAAATTATAAGTGTGTCATTTGGAAGGATCACACAGGGATGGTCCAGGACCCTCCTGGGGGGCATGACCCTGGACCCCCTAGCACAATGTGCTGTACTGGGGGTGCTGCGGGAGAAGAGCTCAGCCCAAGGTCCTGGCAATGCCCCTGAAATGTCAGGGAATATCTCCATCAGGGGGAGTTGTGACCCTCCTCAGCAGTCTGTTTCCTTACAGACCGTTCCAAAACATGCCTCCCGGTAGACAACAAAGGAAAGTCCCTTTCCTCTCATGGAAAAGGAGTAAATGAATGAGGAAACTCTAGGTTTTCTTTCCACATCTGCTTCCTATTAGCTCTGTGATCTGGGCAAATACCTCAGCCCCCTGGACCTGTCTCACACCCGTGAAATGAAGCATCTGCCTATATAATCCAGGCTCCTGCCCAGTACTGATCTGTGATCTGTTGCTGTCTTCTGCTTGACTTCAGCACAGCTGACAATGTTTTTGTTTGATGAGATGGATTCCAACATTATCAGTCTAAGGGATCCCAATCTTCACATTCCATCAGGGTGCAGCTCTGGCCCACCCTTCTGGTGGCTAGGAAAACTGTGCATTCACAAACAAAAATATCCCTGTTACTCCCTGAGCTGTCGGACCCAGGCTTTGATGGTGAAGCTTGATGTCTCCCGTATGTCCAAGAAGATGGGCTTTATTTCCTTAGGCAAGTGTTTCTTTCCAATAGCTCCAGAAATCAGACACTTCCCTCACAGAGATTATCTTACCCATAGAAGCTTGATTCTGGTGGACCTAAGAGTTTAATCTTCATTGATTTTACATAACTCTTGCTCGATGACCAAAACTTGGGCAGAAAAGCAACTGAGGCCACAGGTTAATTCTCCCTGTGATCTGAACTCCCAAACCTTTGGATGGGAAGGGCATGAATGCTAATCACTTCGATTAGCCTGGTTTTTGACTGTAAACAAATTCCCTTAACTTACATTGTTTCATTACAACAGTGTTTTCCAGTGGCAGGTCCTGACTCTGAATGGTTGAAAAACCAATCTCCATTGAAGGAAGAGAAGATAGAATAAAAGAGAATCAGCATCCACCTTGTACCGTAAGGATAATGTTTGGTTTGGTTGTAAATGAATGCACTGGGTAGGGACGTAAAATGTACTTGACAACATATGCATGCTCAGTTGTGTCCAACTCTTTGTAGCTCCGTGGACTGTAGCCACCAGGCTCCTTTGTCCGTGGAATTTTCCAGGCAAGAATACTGGAGCAGGTTGCCATTTCCTATTCCAGAGGATCTTCCCTGACCCAGCAATGGAACCCATGTCTCTTGCATCTCTCGCATTGATAGGCAGATTCTTTACCATTAGAGTCACCTGGGAATCCCTACTTGACCACTGGTGACTGTCAAAGACCCTCTGTTAGCTCATGTTCCTCGCTCAGGGGCTGCGGGTGTTGGGGAGCGGGGCGGGGGTGCATTGTTGAGCTGTTATCTCCATACTGTGGATTTGGGAACTGAGGCCCACAGAGGTCACAGTATAAAACGGGAGCCAGCAGGTCAGCTTCTCTTACTACTTGTGACCTCAGCTCCTGGGGGCCTCAGAGGGAGACCTCAGAGGGAGAGTCTCAAAGGGAGGACAGAGCGGAGGAGCCGAGAGAGCCCAGCGTCTGGAATCCACTGGTCTGCTGCTTCCCCTGACCCCCTCCCCGCCCACGTCAAGAACTTTGAAAATGGGCTGGGGCTCCCTGCAGGCCTGTCACTGTGGTCTGTTCTCTTTAGTGGGTTGATCAGCCTGACAACTTTTTTTTAAGTTGATGCCTCCCTTCCGAAGTCCTTGCCTTACATAATAATCTCAAAAATTAGAATAATGAGGGACTTTGTTGGCAGTCCAGTGGTTAGGACTCCAGACTTCTACTGCAGGGGGTGAGGGTTCGATCCCTGGCTAGGGAACTAAAATCCCATATGCTGTGCTGCACAGCCAAAAAAATAGAATGATGAAGGAAGGCTTTTGAGCAGAGGTAACCCAAAATATATCTATTTTTTATCCCATGCTTAAACTGTGATGCTTTGAACTTTTTTAGAAACAGTGTTCAAAAAGGGACAGGTTACTAGATACCGGTACTTTCATGCAAGGGAGCACCCACAGTCTTTTAAAAGACTGAAGCTGATTTCTGCGTTTACCAAAGTGAGCCAGTTTCCAAGCTGTGTGAAGTGGGAAAAGCTAGGACAGAACATGGGTGTATAATGTATTTCTATTCCTAGCAAAAATGCATCTACATGTGATGTACATTTACACTGTAGACTCAGCCATTCCACATATATTCAGGACAGGGAGACAATGCTGTGACAGGCACTGTTCAAAATACTGAGGACACAGCGACAAAGGGAACAGCTGTAAAGCCATGTCTTCTCAGGGCTCCCAAACTAGTGGACAAGCACAGACCATAGCTAAGAGGGCACACGGGGTACTGGGGGCCACCCTGCCTCTGGAAGGAAAGTCAGTTGCCAGGGAAACAGGAGTGGGAGACTCTTCGTTACATACACAATTCTTAGGGGTTGAATTGTGAGCCCACGAAGGTATGTTAAAGTCCTAACCTCCAGCGCCTGTCAACTGTGATCTTATTTGGAAATAAGATCTTTGCAAATGTAACCAGGTTAAGATGAGATCATAAGGGTGGCCCAGATCCATTGACTGGTGTCCGTCTAAGAAGGGGAGATTAGGACACAGACACACACAGAAAAGGCCATGTGAAGATGGAGAGGCCATTTGAGAGGCCAACAACGCCTGGCTCACCAGAAGCTGGAAGAGGCAAAGAAGGGTTCGTTAGAGAAAGTGTGGTCCTGCCAACACTGATTTCAGACTTCCAGCCTCCAGACTGTGGGAGAATAAATTTCTGTTGTTTTAAGCCCCCCAGTCTGTGGGACTTGGTTGCAATGGCCCTGGGAAATACACAGCTTTTAAATGATGTACCATATACATGTATTACCTGTTTTTATTTATTTTTTATATTTTTTATTGAAGCAGAGTTGATTTACGATGTTGTATTAGTTTTGGGTATACAGCAAAGTGATTCCATTTTATATACATATATATATATTCCTTTTCATATTTTTTACCATCATGGTTATTATAGGACATTGAATATAGTTCCCTGTGCTACACAGTAGGGTCTTGTTGTTTATCTATTTTATATATAGTAGCTAGTATCTATTAATTCCAAACTTTTAATTTATTCCTCACCCACCCCCTTTTCCCTTTCTTAACCGTAAGTTTGTTCTGTATGTCTGTGAGTCTGTTTCTGATTTGTAAATGAGTTTATTTTTGTCATATTTTAAATTCCACATGTAAGTGATATCATATGATATTATTACTTTCTTTAAATAAAACTTTTAGAGTGGACTTAAATATAAGGTACGATGGCAAGGGATTTTACTATGATCTTTCTGTTCTTCCTCATGCCCATTTTTTTTTTTAATCTGGTTCCTTTTTCTAAAACAAATGATTCTATTTGTTCTCTCTCTCTCTTCTCCCATCAAGGTGAATAAGGCAGAGCTGCCTTGATGGCTCAGTGGTAAAGAATCCACTTTGCAATGCAGGAGACACGGGCTCAATCCCTGATCCGGGAAGATCCTGCATGCCAAAGGGCAACTAAGCCCGTGTGCCACAACTATTGAGCTCTAGAGCTGAGGAACCGCAGCTACTGAAGCCTGCGTGCCCTACAGAAGCCTGTGCTCCTCAGCAAGACAAGCCTCCGCACTGAGAAGCCTGTGTACCACAACTAGAGAGCAGCCCTCACTCACTGCAACCAGAGGAACGCCCGCACAGCAACAAAAACCCAGCGCAGCCGAAAGTTAAAAAAAAAAAAAAGGATGAGGTGGCGGGGGCCCCGCGGGTGGTGCAAGCTGAAGGTTCTCATGAAAAAAGGGAGGACAGTGTTGCCTCCCTCCATGAACACTGACACGCCTTCCACGTGCCGAAAGAACAACTCCGGCCATCACCACCCACCACCATGGGGTCAAGGAACACGGTCTGCTGAGGCCAACAGACCCACAGACCCAAGAGAACCACATCCGAAGCCCTCCCCTCTGTACAGAACCATAATCGGCTGCCTAATGAGCCACAGCTCAGAGCTCTGCCAAGGCCAGGGCCGGGGTTTGACAGACAGCTACCTCTGATAACACCTGCTTCACAGATGATGAATGCGCTCAGCTGGGCCTGCCAGCGATCACCCACCAACCACCCTGTGAACCCTTCCTTCTACCGGAGACCAGGGTGGGAAGCCTGACTGAGGCTGGCCAGAGGCCCTGCTAGAAGCCAGCCTCAGACCCCTTCCCACCCAGGTTTAGACAGAGGTGTCCTTCGTAATACAAGGCAGGGCATGGACACCCTGGCCTAGGGAGAACCCTTGCCAGCCTAGCCAGCCTCCCCCAACCCCCTAAGCCTGCACTCAAGAGGGAGGTGGGGCTGGGGAAGGAAGTGTGGTTACAGAGACGAGGAACTAAACCGCTCACGTGGGCCGAGGCTGGGGCATTGTCTTGCTTTGAAAACCCCCAGATTTTATTTTGCTAAAGCTTGCAATTTCTTCTGTGTGTGAATGGCACTTGGAAATCTGTTTGTAATGGATCTTGATTGTATCCAGCTGTCACCAACTGTTCCCTTGCCGCCCAAAAGACAGCTGGCCATGTGCCACACAGTCCAGGCTCTCACTTCAAATAGAGGAGCTAATGCTCTGGTTCCCGCCAGACCTGCCAAAATGTTTTCACTTGTAGAAAAAAAAACAAAAGTGGGGGATGGGGGGCAGGGGCTCAGAGAGGCAGCGTCAGGAGGACTGGGCAAGGCCTCTGGGCCAAGGATATCAACGGAGGCAGGCTGGCTCCGTTCTGAGCCGTGAATGGGGGCTTCCCTAGTAGTTGTTGGTAAAGAATCTGCCTGCAATGCAGGAGACCCCGGTTCAATTCCTGAGTCGAGATGATCCGCCGGAGAAGGGATTAGCTACCCACTCCAGTATTCTTGGGCTTCCCTGATGGCTCAGCTGGTAAAAAAATCCCCCTGCAATGCAGGAGACCTGGGTTCGACCCCTGGGTTGGGAAGATCCCCTGGAGAAGGGAAAGGCTACCCACTCCGGTATTCTGGCCTGGAGAATTCCATGGACTGTATAGTCTATGGGATTGCAAAGACATGACTGAGCAACTATCACTTTCAACCAGGGCACAGTCATCAACAATGCTCCTGTCTGACTCACCCCTTCCACCAAGACTTCTTGTAGAGGGGGGCCTGGAAAATGAGACCCGATAGAATCAATGCCCACTGGTCTCTGCCAAGGGAAAGCATCTATCTCACCAAGGCCATGCAAAGCAGAAAACAGAGTTCATACACATAAGAAGGGAGAATAAAGTGCATGAAACGTGGATCATTTCTAATACTGTAAGAGCAAAAAACCACATAGAGGTGCATGTTAGCAGTCCCCACTGTTAGCACAGGATAAAGACTGACACGTCCTTTCAACAACACAGTGTGACAGGTGCTGGGAAAACCTGAGGACAGGAGTCACTGGATTAGGGCTTCTTGTCTTCAAGGACGGTCCTGGGGGGGCCAGGAAGGTGGACCAGAAAGCCGATCTTCTCTAGAGGTTGGAGAACTGGTTAGGAGACGATTCGAATCAAAAAGAAACATAGCCGTGACTCAAGCTGCGAGCCAGGCAGTGGGGACAGGAAAGAGGACTTTTCCAGACAGCCAGGTGGAAAGATCAGAATTCCATCACTGACGTGTGGGAGTCACGTGAAGACGGTGCTGAGCCTAGCAGGCACGTTTCTGGCTTTGGCGTCTGGGTGGATGGGGACCCCCCCAGCCTCGAGGGGATCACAGGAGTTGGACACAAGTAGGAGGAGGGCAGACAGCTATGAACTCTGTCTGGGCCACGAATTTGCCAGTAGGATATCCACGAGCATCCTCTGGATACATCGATTAGACAATGGGGTATATTGATTGAAATGGATTGATCCTGGCTCCATCTAAGTATCCAGGGCTCACCAGATCCAACAGATTTAACATTTAAGGGACAGAAAAAGAAGAGCTCTTCGGGGAGAGTGGGATGAACAGTGTCAAACCCTGAAAATAAGTCGTGGGAAACGCTCATCAAATTTGGGAAATGGATCACTTGAATGGAGCGACGCAGGCAGAAGGCAGGCTAAGAGGAGAATGAGGCAGAAGGCAAATCAAAGCTAAGTTGAGGGAGAGGGTGGCTGGGAGGGGACCTGGAAACAAGGGGGCTTTTTTAGGATGGCAGACACTTGAACATGTTCATGAGAGAAGAAAGGGGGAAGAGCAAGACACAAGACACAGCTAGGAGGTGAGGTCCCCAAGGGGTGGAAGAGATTGGTCTGGAGAGCACACTGAGGTCCCCACAGAGGGTCCTACTGACCATTCCATGTAAGAACTGTTAGATCAGAACTGTGAGTGTGGTCCCCACCCAGCAGTGGGGTCAGCAACCCTAGGGGCTTCCCTGGTGGCTCAGATGGTAAAGAATCTGCCTGTTGATGCAGGAGACCTGAGTTTGATCCCTGGGTTGGGAAGATCTGGAGAAGGGAATGGCAACCCACTCCAGTATTCTTGCCAGAAAAATCCCATGGACGGAGGAGCCTGATGGACTAGGAGTCAGATACAACTGGGAGACTAACACTTTTACTCTTCAGGAACATGTTAGAATTGCAAATTATCAGACCTCAGCCCAGACCTGCTGAACCTGAATGTCAGGGGCTGAGGCCCAGCAACCTGTGTTCTCACGACCCCCTGGTGATGCTGACTCTCAAACCTGGGACTAGCACAGCAGCTCTCAACACTGGCTGCCCAGTAGGATCACTGAGGAAGGGTTCAAATGCCAATGCCCACGCCTCACCCTCAAGAGTCTCGTTTCTGGCACATTCATTGTCAATTAAATTAGTATTAAATAACTCTCCCAGGTGGTTTTGCTGCTCCGTGAGTGTTGGAACCACTATGTTAGAAGGGGAATAGATCACAAGGGGAGGGAAAGCAGCTGGTTTCAGTTTTGGGTTCCTCGCGTTTCACTGTTTTACTTTGGAGTGGGATGAAAATCATTTGCAAGAGTAAGGGGCACACAGGCAGTTGAGAGGGCACAAACATGCGGTAACTGCAGAAGGGATGGGAGAGTGGGGCCGTCTGAACACAGAGCCTAACGGAGTGTGGCCACCAGCTTCCGCAGCCAGATAGTCCTCCCCAGCAGAACCAGTTGGTCCTGAAGGAGTGAGGAAGGAAGGAGCAGGACGCAGCTGGGACTGGACCGAGCAGGGTGTGTGCAGCAGGGGCCCCTCCAGGCCTGTGCGTGCCTGCTAAGTTGCTTCAGTCGTGTCCATCTCTTTGCAACCCTGTGGACTGTAGCCTGCCAGGCTACTCTGTCCATGGGATTCTCCAGGCAGGAATACTGGAGTGAGTTGCCATGCCCTCCTCCAGGGGATCTTCCCAACCCAGGGATCAAACACATGTGATTGTGGGTTCAAGGGAAGGAGCCGGTGCAGGTGACTAGCCACAAGGTCCCGAAGGCCAAGAAGGAATCACGTTGCTGAGCTCCCACCAGGTGTCACGTGACACGTCCTCAG
This sequence comes from Ovis canadensis, assembly GCF_042477335.2. Lineage (NCBI taxonomy): Eukaryota > Metazoa > Chordata > Mammalia > Artiodactyla > Bovidae > Ovis > Ovis canadensis. The sequence continues at coordinate 61,586,868 of NC_091255.1, read as the reverse complement.
GCTGCCCCCCCGCCCTCCACCTGCCGGTGCGGGGAGAGGATTCCCAGAACCTCGTTTCTCCCAGAATCTAGTTTCACCCAGGTCCCGTCTACACCGAGGCTGTCCATGCTACCAAGACTGGGCAGGACTCACACCCTGGCCTTCCCCACTCCATCACACTGGGCAGCCTTCCACTGCTCACTCCTGACTCCCGAGGTTAGGCCGAGCTTCTAACAGATGCTCGCCTAGTTCCCCAGGTGTTCAGATAACTGCGCTTTCTTCTTAATTGGGAGACTCCAAGCTCCATGGTCATGTCCTTCTCATACCTGTGTTCTCCCCATTTCCTGTTCTGATAGCATGCTGACAGTGCAGGCTTGTCTGTATCACGGCCCCGGACCCCGTCACCCACCTGCCTCTCTGGTACAATGGTGCCCTACCACTCAACTTCCCAAGCCAGTGGTCTTCCCCCGGCCCTGAACTTTCCACCACATTTGTTACCTCTGCTCTCGATTCCAAGTACCCAGGTGGCCCCACCTGTCTACTTACTGCCATGTCATAGTTCTAGACAGGAGCACTTCTTGGCCGGCCTGTTGGACTGGTCATCCTCGCCCGTCTTCTCCACCCCACCCCCTGGCCCGCACACACACTGTCGTCTGCCTCGGGTGTGTAGAGAGTGAATCAGACCTTGTATTCTCTTGCTGAAAATACCACAGGCACTCACCAGAGCCTGAGAGGCACACTAAGGCTGGAGGGACAAAGTTCCTGCTGAAGTTATCAAATGAGAAATACCCTGGGCTTTCGCTTTGTCACCTGACCATGTCAGTCAAGGGAGCCCAGCTGGCTGGAGCCTGCTCACCAGCCGATGTCCATTCACAGCGTCCCCTCGTCTGAGGCCACATCTGGTAGAGCTGGGCCGCCTCCTGGTTCCCACTGGAGTCAGCAGCTCTGAGCTTGAGACCACAGGCTGACAGGGGAAACTAGGCTGTGTTTGTCTTCTACACACCCAGAGCCACAATATGGATAGAGCTATGGTCTTGCTTGTATGACCCCTGTGCCCAGATTTGTGGTGGATCAACTCCAGCCGCTGACCAGCCTGCGATGTACAGCCTTTGGACAAAAGCACAGCTGGTCGGACAGGCCTGTGAGCTGTAATCTGTCACCCCAGACTCTAGCCCACCTGCTGAGCACCCCTCTGGTGTGGGTCTAGCTGATGACTCGCTTCACCTCTTGCTGTCATTCTGAGCCATCTGGCCATACCCCCACGGTGACCAGGGTTGAGTCCTGTGTCTGAGGGCATCCCTGAAGGGAAGGAAGGGGTGAGGAGCTGTGGGGCTTGGCTACCAAAACCCACCCACCGGAAATCTGCCCCTGCCCCGGACTGTCACCCACTCACTGGCGCTGCCCTTGCCACCGGTAACCTCCCAATCACAGGGGGCCTTACAGGGTCCCGGGCCTCTCCGGGCCACGCCCCAACTTCTCGGACACGTTTAATCAGCCAGACATGATCTTCCTGCTCTTGTTAGGCCCAGCCTGACCAGACGAGCAATGTCCACGTGGGCCACTGAATTCCAGTGCATGCAGGAACCAAGCTTTCCTTACCATGGCCTCCAGCACGTGGCTGAGGCAGCAGCTGGGCACATCCACTAAGGCCAAGACTGAATGTGACCTGACTACATCATTGTACCCGGGCCAGGCTGGGAGCGGGGGCTGTGTCCCCAAACTGGAGGCCTGCGCTGCCCTTGACAGCTGTCAGAAAAACTCAGTTTGGTAAAACCTATGATGTCTCCCTCATCTTTACCTGCAGAAATCCAAATATTTGGTTACAAAATTTTCAAACAAAAGACCTCAGTGGAATGATACTGTTTCCATTTTCAATCTGATGCTCATTGAAAATCAACCACAAAGCTCAGGGAGCCACTTCAAAGGATTCTTGCCTTCTTAAATTCGGCTAAGTGTATGTATAACATTAAGACATTTAGATAAACCTCTTTATTCCTAATTAAATAGGAATGTGCTCTAAGCTTTCCTGCACAGACTGCCCAAAGTGCCTGGCTCCCACTCATAGACAGGTGACAGAAAGCACCCAAGGCTGACCTCACATGTGAACGGGGCCAGCAGACTGAAGTATGGGGTGGGGGAAAACCTTTTAAAAGCCAAAGGGAGAAGACACAGGCAGGTCTCACAAAAACTTGTTATTTTATTGCACTGAGATCTTGGTAACATCTGTGGCCCTCTCGGTCCCTGGCTATGAGCTGCGGGCTCATCACACACATAGGGCCTTGGTGTAACCAGGGCCCCCAGCAGAGAGGCAGGGAGAGGACTGGGACCACCAGGAGAGGTGCCCCCTTCACAAACATAAAATTAAATTAAACCCACGTTCTCAGTGAACAAGTGTCACCCTAAAAGCTTCAGTTCTTTACCTTGATGTGTACGCACCCAGGATCTGGGCTCACATTCTGGGCCGCTCCTTTCCCTCTCAGTTTGGCTGATGCTTCTCCTTGAGAGGGGAGGACTCGCCTACCTAACAGTGATAATCGCTGTGGAGTCAGGCCAGTGCTCATCACTGCCTGGGAGAAAACGGGTGATATGTTTTCCTCAGAAAAAGGCGTTGTAATTATATAGTGGAGAAAGGAAAAGACTGATTTGGAGAAGAGGGAGAGAAACAAAAGGAGATAAATTTTGTGCGAGCAGACAACAGATTTTTCTTTTTCCAACAAAACATGACAAGAATATGGTCAGGGAAACAGTTCACACAGGAATGAATGTTGACATCTTGAGATGGGGAGAAGAAAATCCTGCCCATGGAGGCACCTGCCTTCCCTCCTGGCATGACAAATGACAAAGTCACAGGGCACTGGGGTGGGCCCCTTAGTTCTGAGCAGGCGTGGCTGACATGCAGGAGTCAGGCCTCCAGAAAAAGGCTCCCTGGCCAGTCCAGGCAGAGCTTGGTTCCCATCTGCTGGGGCCAGAGCAGCCCCAGCTCAGGCCATGGGGTATTATCCTCCCCACCTTTTAAGAGAGAAATACAAAACCAGGAAAAACAAAAACCACAACCCACATGAAAAAATTAATGTATCTCCCCGTATAAAAAACGTTTAACGCTTTTTTGATACCACCTGGGTCCCCCAGGTCCCAGAACAAAGGGCAAAGCTCAGTGAGGAAGAAAGCAGGGGCTGGACGAGTGCACTGGGGCTCAGGCCGAGACCCCTTGGAGCACAGGACCAGGCCAGACATTGAGCCACACCCACAGGAAGTGATCCCAAGAGGAGAGGAAGTGATCCCAAGAGGATATGTGCTGAGGGATAATCTTCAGGCTTAACTTCTGTACCTTTTACCAATGGGACACTAGTCTTTTTTCTGGACAGTATCAGCTCACTGAGGATTTCCCGTATTTATTAAATTACAGGTTCGCAGGCACAGCTTGAGCAGGATAAAAAAAGGGATAGTGATCATCTCCAGTTACACAATCATCTTCAATTCAAAAGCACTCACAAAACTGAGCAAACGAAGCCAGTATTTGCATATTAGGGAAAGGAGACATATTGCTAATGGAAGCCACAGGCCTGGTCAAAAATAAACGTTTTATATCAAGTAGTAAAATAAAAGGAGGAATCTACCCCAAGAACACCACCTCGGTAAGGACCCCGGGGTTACTGCAGCTGCAAGGGCTGGGGGCAGGAGCGGGGAGGTCCAGCAAAGCCACCTCGGAGCCCCCACCCCACCCCACCTCGGCTGTCCGCTCTCCAGAGGGGATCTAGAGTTTCTTGAGATGGAGAGATGCACTGCCCTCCGCCCCTGCCACCCAACTCCAAAAGAAGTGAGAGGCTGCAGCGTGGGGCCAGCCTGGGGCGCTGGCTTTCCGAGGGTGGGCTGGTAAGGCATACAGAGCCCCCGTGGGAGGAGGTGGGAGCCGCACGGTCTGTGGAGAAGGGCAACCAGCTGCACACTGTCACCTCCGGAGCTCGAGGTCACCCTGGAAGGCTGAGCCGCGACCTCCCTACCCTCCCCTGCGGGCAGGCTGGACGCTGCTGGCCAGCACCCCGGGGCGCCGGCCCCGCCCCGATTCCCAGTCACCATGCCGCCCCTGCTCCACGTGCCACCGTGAGGCCTGTCACAGTGCACGCCGTGTTCACCGGGGCAGAAGCCCAGGGCCTCTGCAGGCCGTCCCCCCACCGACAGGCCAGCGAGTCCACGGCAAGCGGCTCTTCAGTCCAGACAGACCATCCGTGGGGAGGGATGCCGTGTCTCTGGAGGCTGTGGGGGCAGAGAACGTGGTTCCTGATGGAGAGAGACGAGACCCTGAGGGTCCCACCGCAATCCCTGAAGTGTGTGTCCCCCACAGGCCCGACATGTGACTGAGAGGGAGCCCAGAGACAGAGCACACACACCACACTCCACACATGCACGTACACGCGCCCCACCCCCGCCGCCAACACGCACACAAACGGACCTACCTTGATGGCAGCACATTCAGCGGCGATAGCTCAGACTGGAAGCCTTAGCTGGATGAGTCACAGACCAAAAATTCCGTCTACTCTGAAGTTTCTGGAAGGCGTTGAAGTTTCTTTTCTTCTCTCTCTTGAATTTTTTCAATTTCTTCTCCTATGTCAAGAATCACAGTGTCACAATTCCCACAAAGGCCTCCCCCAGGTCCTGGTGGCTCCTTCCGAGTGGTTACTGCATGCCAGCTCGAGTCTCAACGTGTGACCTGAACAGATTTGTCCTCCACGTGGCCCTCGGGAGGTGTCCCCACGACCCCAACTTCACTGACGGCGGAGCACGAGCAACTGGGGGACGGAGACCCTGCACCCGGCCACGTGGCTCCCAGGCAGCCAGGCTCCAGCCTCGCCCTCGGCCACTTCAAACTGCCCCGAAAACCCAAGTCCCCCCTGCCAGGCGCCACCACGCATCACACCTTCCCTCGGTCGAACTCTTCGTCCCAGTCGTCAATGACCCTGGCCGTGCGGGCCAGCCTGCTGTCCTGAACGGCGTCCTGACTCACGGCCGACACCTCGCCGTCCCACGTCAAAACTGCAAGGCAGACACGTGCGTCAGGACCTGGGTGGGCTCCCAGCTGCCCTGGCGATTTACTTCAAGGGTGAAGTTTACGTACGAGGCTGCTCTGCTCCTAACGATTCACCATTTCTGAGTGCTGCCTTCTGGTGAAAATGGACACACAGAAGGAAGAGGAAGAAGGACAGTGTGGTCTCTGGTTTGCAGGACAGTCAATGATTCTGTCACACGAGCAAACACTGTTAGCTCTACCACCAAGCCTCAAAGTTTAGTTCTTACAAACCCCTGCTCTCATTTGAGAGACAAAGACCTTGTGTTCTCCAAGTCCAAATGAGAAAAATAATGTTCTAAATGAGAACGTACAGCACGCGAGCCGGACAAGCCTTTCCGTCCACAGCCATCCCCGCCCCGAGACACACTCTCTCCCTCTCCCCGCTCCCAGACCCCAGGGGGGAGCTGTTCTGGATCCTTCCACAGACTAAACCCAACTGCAGGGTTCTTGACCTGCATGCAATGGCTTCCTTTTCCTGTCTTCAGAGCCAAGCGATCTCTGTGCACAAGGTTCAACATAGCAGGCCCGCTTCAGGCCTCTTTATCTGCTATGTAAGCCAATCGCAGAAAAACAGAAGTCAGGTCTCAAAACAGTACCTTTTCTCCCATAAGCTTTATCAGATGAATATTTGAGCAATTCTTGGACCACATCGGATTCTCTCTCTCTGTCCCAGGATGCAAGTGGAGACGGTCCCAGCCCTGCATTCAGAGGAACAATTTACATACATTTAAATCACCGAGAAAATGATCACACACCTTTTATCTACAACAGCACTGCAAAACTTACTAATCACAAATTACTGAAAGAATGTGTAAACGCGAGCTCTTTCTGCCTGCCTGCGGCAAGAGAGTTAATGATTTCTCTTCCTCGCCTGTAGGGAACTGGCAGAAACATGGAGTGGAGGGAACTGGAGGGACGAGGCGCCTCTCTCCACCGCCACCGCCGCCACCGCAGCTTGGTGGGGCAGCTCCCGTCTGCCGGCACTGTCCTCAGAGAGCCTGGCCAGCAAGAAAGGACATCTGCACAGACAGTACTGACTGCCCCTCACCATGGCTCTAGAGATGACATCTGAGCTGGCCTTGGCCTCTTCCCTGTGCCTCAACCAACTCCAACCGCCTGAACGGACTCGCCGTCCTGAACACAAGCCTCAACTTGTCTCTCCGGGCCTCCAACTTGGCAGTGATCTTGTGTCCTTCAGGCTCAGTGCTCTGAGCAGGAGAGCGTCCACTGTCCACCCCCAGCCTGTTCCCACCTGCCCCACTGGCTGCTCCTCAGCACAGCTTGGGCCCGGTGGTAACGTGGAGCCATAGCCAACTGTAGCTCTAGCCAATTCTGAGCCACCGACGCCTGTCCCCATTTTAGGACTGTGAGCGGGCACGCGCGGCACTGGGTCTCCTTGCAGCCCCGGCACCCCCGGCTTGGCCAGTGGACTCACAAAGCCATGTAGTGGTCTGGTGGCAGCCACTCTCTGCCGCCTTTCTCCGATTATGCCTTGGCCGCCTGCCGCAGCCAGTCCTCACTGCCTAGCAGTTAGTGCTTTGAAATGGAATTATCAAAACTCCACATTCATTCATGGCTGCGTTTCTCGGGAGTCCGATACAAACTCCAGGTCAATCCCCAGAGACCAGTGTGCCCCCAAAGAACTAACACAACAGCTGATGCCCTGAGATCTGGGCCCCTTCTGGAGGAGCTGAGGACCTTCTCCTCCCTCGTGTAACAGACACACTCCACCAGGAGAGCCCAGTGAGTCCCACCAGCCAGAGAGACAGAGAGAAGACAAAACATGGATGAGCTGCTTGGTGGGGTGCTCAACTTGGTCGGGGTGGGGGGGGGGTTGGTCAGCCTAGGCAGACCCACAGCACACGGAGCCCCAAATGCAAGAGGCCACATGATCGTCAGACAGGCTAACAACTGAGAGAGGCAGAGGGAAGTGAGCTTCCGAACTCAATGCTCCAGGTTCAAGTGGCAAAGGACACCACCAGGCTGGGCAGCCCAGGAGTCACTCCAGTGGGAAGGTCCAGAAGAGAACAGCCCTGAATCAGAAGAAACGCTGGGCTCACAGAACATGCTGATGTTTACATGTGTTCTGTTCTCCTGTGGGGTAGATCCAGCTGAACGATCAGCCAGGTGAGGAGGCCCAGTGGGCAGACGGCTCACACCAGGACAGAGGGCTCCCCAGTGAACCGCATCTGCCTCTGGACACACACGGCAGGCTGGCTCCTACCCTTAGCGCCCCCTCCCCACCCCATGCACACCTGTGGGGCCCCTGGGAGCCTGGCCATTCACAGCTGGCAGGGGCCTGTGCCTCGGGACAGTGGGGCCCCTCTGGCCCTCAGGCTCCTTCTCTTCTACTTCTTGTCGTGGCTCTTGCTTCTTTTTTTTCTTTTTCTTTTTCCTCGGTGATGTTGCAACAGTCTCTGGCTGGACAACGTCTGAGGGTGCACAGCTCCTGGGAAGTCAGAGTAGACAGTCAGCTCCGAGCAAACCGAAGCCCAGACTCCTCGAGAACTCTGCTGATTTGTGCCCAGCCCTGCAAAAGAGCCCCAGGAGACACCACCCGAACCCGACCAGGACAGAGTGTGCCAGCGATCCACAGCCACAGCCCAGGAAAGCACATGAGCACATTTTTAATCCTCACTGAGGCAAGTCCTACAAACTGGACAACAGGACCCCAGTCCAGCCCAGCCCGGGTCACGTGACCTCCCAGCACACATGGTACTGGCCAGATCAGGACATGCCTCCACTCGCCAAACCCCGGACAACATGGTCACATCCCAGAGGTCCGGGCGCCTGCATTTCCAAACCGCACCCACCCGGAGCAGACTGTGTGTGAGTGGAGGTGCAGGACCCCTCGCTCCTTCCTCTCACCCATGCCAAGGTGGGTCCCCGGGGAGGCAGTCTTCTCCGTCACAGCTCTCCGGTCCCTTTCTCCTCCTCTTCCTGCTGCTCACGTGGGGGCCATCAGTCATGCATCTCACGGGCCAGCTGTTCTCCAGGCGCTGGCCACTCTCTGGCTGGTGTCTGCCTTCTTCCTCCGATCTGTCTGCCGGTGGCTCCGCCTGGCCCTCCTTCCTGCGTCCAGGGCTCCAGGGCGGTCCCGGTGTCCGCTCGTCCTGTGAGGGGGTGGCATCCACGTCCCCTGTGTGCTTCCTCTTCCTCTTCCTCCTCTTCCCGGGCGGGGCTGCCAAGGCCGTGTAGGTCTCCGAGACGCAGTCCCCCCCTTTCACGCGAGTCTTCTTCCTCTTTTTACCAAGGCTCTGGGGGGGCTCGCTGGCCTCTGGCAGCTGGTATGGGGGGGCCCGGAAGGCCCCATTGACCTGAGGCAGGGGTGCAGAGGCGGGCGAGCAGCTCTGTGGGTCTGAAGTCCCGAGAGGTTGGGGGCTGCTGGACAGTGATGGGGGACAGGGGCTGAAGAGGGGCTTCAGATGGCTGGAGGGTCTGGGAGCAGGTGAGACAGCCCTGTAGGGAGAGGTGGGCAGTTAGGACAGCCTGAGTTCTCCCACCCTGCCCTCCCTCGGCCCCTTCCCTCTCAAGAAAGGATTTTCAATGATTTTCCCCTGTAAACCTCGGATATGTACATGTTTCAGAGAAGTTAGAAAACACAGGCTAACAAGCAAATTTAAACCTCAAGATCAAAGTCCATAAAAATCACTACATATCTCAGTTTCCTGTCACCAGGGAGTCCAAGGTACTTTTACAAACTCCAGTGCTTTAAACTTTCCATACAAATGTGTTCAGAGGAGAGCTCCACCAAGCAATAAATGTCCAGCCTCCACAAGCATCACGTGTCTGAGCACAGGCAGCCGAGTCTTACAAGAAAGGCAGATATAAGCCTATCCATCTTTTGCTATTACCTTCCTAGGATTTTCCTCTGAAACCTGGGGTTTATGAAGATCAGGGAGACAGACTTTCCAGCCAGCTATACACCAAGACAAGCAAGGGGCAGGACTGGACAGGCAGACTCTTGGCTCTCCTTCCTGTCAAATGTGTGTGTCGCTAACTTGTGTGTCTGTGTGTATTTAGTGGCTAAGTCACGTCCGACTCTTCTGCAATCCCATGGACTGTAGCCACCAGATTCCTCTGTCCATGGGATTTCCCAGGCCAGCATACTGGAGTGGACTGGCACTTCCTTCTCCAGGGGATCTTCCTGACCCAGGGATCAAACCCAGGTCCCCTACTGGCAGGCAGACTCTTCACCGCTGAGCCATCCGGGAAACCCTTCTGTCAACTATGCACGCACCCATGGAAAAGTCAGTTTTCCACTCTGAGCCACAGTTTTCTCGTCTGTGAATGAATGACAATAATGCCCACCTCCAAAGGTTATTAATTAAACAGAACTGTCTCTTCGCTATCTAAATCAGAACAAACTCTGACGGTCACACAAATTGCATTACTATGTCACGTTACTCTGCATTTTTTGGAATTAAAAAAAAAGTTGTACGTCAAAGAAAGACAAAAAAAATACCAAATATATGTTGTGAACATTTAAGGACTTTCCAAGTGCAAAACCCCTGTGCCAGCAGTGAGAGTAGGAGGAGGGGGTGCTGGGGGAAGGGAACAGCAGGCCCCCGAGTGCAGGGCCTTGAATGAGTGGGCCAGGGAGGGCATGATGGCGCCAGGTAAATGCTGAACCCATCCAAACCACCTCATGGCTTTGCCTCGTCTTCCTTCTTTCCTCTCTCCCTCCACAGCTGTCAAAGGCCTTAAGAGTCTCTCACTCCTCAGACAGCCATTTATCAGTAACTCTGGGCCTTCTGCCCTTGACACCTGAAGGGACTCAAGCGTCCCTGTGCAGAGCGGGCTGGGAGGCGACAGCACAGGCCTCTGGAGGGGCATCTACCCAGGATGCTGAAAAGCCCCAGGGAGCCACGTCTGCTGCAGTGGCCCCTGGAGCCCACTGGGAATGCCCCGAGGGCCAGGGCAACAGACCCCACCTTGCCCCAAGATAAGCCCCAGAGCGCTGCTAGGAGATACAACCTGCTCAGGACTCTGAGCTCACACGGCGTCTGTCCAAACACCCACCACCCCCACAACCCCGGCCTTCCACTTTGGGGTCCTGTCTCGGCGCTGGGGATCCCCAGGCAGATCAGTTCACAGCACACCCATCACCAAGAGCATGTAGCAGACAGATGGGAGATGAAGACAGAGTCAAAAAGGCCAGGACCGCAGAGACCAAGCTGCCTGTGCCCCGCAGAAGCCCCTCGGGCAGGAGGAGAGAGGGGACACCGGGCAGACCTCTGCGCTGGCCCCACGGGGAGGGGCGGCTGCCCTGCTTACCGCATCGCACGGACAGGCCAGGGGGTGGCGACGACGGGGTGAGTGGGTTTCCGGGGGTAGGTGAGGTCGGAGGATGGAGAGAGGGCAGGTGGACGGAGGTCATTGCCGGTTGCCCTCCGCAGGGTGCTGGCCTGCAGTTATTGACATAAATAAAAACTTGGTGGTCTAAAAAAGGTTGCCGTGAGTGAGGAGGAAAATAAAAATAAAATTTAAAAAAAAGAAAAGAAAACAAAACAAAAAAGAGCCCAGAAGGGAGGATGAGAGGACAGAAGGAGAACAAAAAAAGGGAGCGTGAAGGGTGGGGGGGCATGATAGAAGAAGAATCAGAAGTGTTTTTGGTTAGAAACAAAAAGGAAAAAAGGAAGGAAGTTTAAACAAAAACTTCAGTACAACTACATCACAGCGAGTCAGGCTGCACACAGAGATGCCGGCCAGCCTGTGTCCCCCGTGCTGAGCTCCCGGCCTGGGCCCATCCCTGAGGCTCCCTTAGGACGTCTGTCCACAGAAATGGAGGCCCATCGGCCCCCAGCCTCATCTGATCACACTGCTGCTGCCCCGGCCTGGGCCAGGACAACCCTCCAATGCTGGGGGACGCCCTCAGCCATTGTCCCACCGCCCTCCCCAAAGCTAAAAGCAACCCCACTTGCTGGCTCCTACCAACACCCTTCAGGGTCAAGCTGCCCACACACTCACCTTCTTGGCAGAGAGGGCCAGCTTTTTGGCCGGAGGAGGAGACATGGCGTTGGCCGGCTCAGGGCTGGCGCCACTCAGGATGGGGCACTTGGCCTTCTCCGGCTCGGCGTCCTGTTGGGCCGGCAGCACCTTGGTGGGGCCGGCAGTGGCGGAGTGGGTTCCCTGAGAATCTCCGAGGCGGGTGGCTCCGCTCCGGGGGGCCTGGGGGGGCTTGCTGGTGGGGTGCTCGAGGCTGGAGCCCCCCCTCTCAGGGGTGGGGCCCTCGTCGCCTGCTTGGGGCCCAAGCCCGTTGGGGGTCCCCGCAGCTGAGGCCCGGAGTGAGGTAGAGACAGCGGCCCGACCGTCCCAGGAGCCTGGCCTGTGACCCTCATTCCTGCTGCCTCCCGGTGCGCTGGCGCTGGGTGGAGGGGAGAAGTGCTGTAGGGAGGCCGGCTTCTTGACTTTCTTTCCAGGCTCATCCAGAATGGCTGGCACGTGGGTAGGTGTTTTGCAGACTTTGGGGGAAGGGGACCCCAGGGGGGGCTTGGGAGGAGCATATCCATTCGGAGACTTCAGGCCCGACACAGAGCCGTTCCTGGCAATGGGCACTCCAAGTTCTTCAGGGGTCTGCGGCTTCCTCATTGTCACAGGATCTGGTCTCTAAGAGAGGAGCAAAGCAGAGGATGTGGTCAAAGGCAGAGGGAGCGGGGCCGGCTCCTACGAGGAGGCAGCAGGAGGGAGCTCTGGAGGAGCCACTCCAAATTACTGACATGGGCATACGATACAGACGTCGCTGCTTCTTTTCAGCAATTCCCGAGTTCGGCACAGATGAGTGCGTCTCCATAAGCATCTCAACTATGAAAGCAGGATGTTTTCATTAGGATTTGAGAAATACAAAAATAGTATAAAGGGAAAGAATTTACCAAGTGCCATCACCTAAGCCTAACCCTTGACTGATATGCTAGTGCCCTCCCCGTGGGCTTCTCTGCCGACACGGGGCGCCTCGGTTTCAACCATGTGCCCCATCGCTTAAATACTCAGGCCCTCAACAATGGTCTTAACGTTTGACTAGCAGACAGCTCGGAGAAGGCGATGGCAACCCACTCCAGTACTCTTGCCTGGAGAATCCCATGGACGGAGGAGCCTGGTGGGCTGCAGTCCATGGGGTCGCTAAGAGTCGGACACGACTGAGTGACTTCACTTTCACGCGTTGGAGAAGGAAATGGCAACCCACTCCAATGTTCTAGCCTAGAGAATCCCAGGGACAGGGGAGCCTGGTGGGCTGCCGTCTATGGGGTTGCACAGAGTCAGACACGACTGAAGCGACTTAGCAGCAGCAGACAGCTCACTGTGTGAAGAGCTTATAAACTAGACTGGCTCCAGGTAGCCCTGAAACGACAGCTGGGTGCTAAATGCCCATCCTTTTATGTAGCACCATTACACCTGGGTCTATACCACCCACACCCTGAAACGCTCCCCAAGGCCTGCACCGGGGCTATTCACCGTGACCGGTCACCTCCCCCTCCCAATAGGTCAAGGTCCTACAGTTAGTAACTACTTGTCGATGAAAAATCAAAAAACTGAATCTTCTCCTGTATTTAGTACTCCATACTCACTTTTTTAGAAACAGAATGACTAGACTATTAATATTTTCATAAATTAGGATGCATACTGCCACACTGAATTTACTATCCTCTTACCAACAATGAGGTTTTCCCAGAACGTTTGCTAAAGTGATACTACTTTGAATCATTAAGCACCCATATCCTCTGCACAGGCCACAGAGTGACTTGAAGTCACTGGGGTCATTATCTCTTTATTAATTTTCCTCCTAAAGGGAACACACCTTCCCACTGTGCTGCTCAACCTGTTCAACTGTTGAGCGTTTAAGTACCCAGGACCATACAATGTTATTTAAAGTAAAATGACTTCTGGGCAACTGCAATGTATTTGGGAAAGTTGCTTTCGTAATGAAAACACAGTCAGTGGAGTAGCCTTGCTAACCCAGCCTAACCCAGGGTTACCCATGCTCACCCTCAGGCACCCCTGCGCCCCTCGCTGTTCCTCTGAGCTGTGACTGAGGCTTTCCTGCTCTGGCCAGAGTGACCATCACCCTTGCAAATGGGTCACAGCTCATCACTACTGTGTCAATTCTAATGCTTCTATTTCAGCTTCTGTTTTCTTCAACGTTGGCGGGGAAACAGATTTTTGTAAAAGACTAAAAACCCTGCAGGCTGTGGAGGCCGTTGACAGTCTGAGTTTGATTTGATCTTCAGACTAGGATCACAGAAGCAGTCAACAGAGATGGTTGTTCTAGCTTTGAATTACGAATTATGTTGTAATAAAGGAAATTGCTATTTATCTTGGTAATAAAACTGAGTTTAACTTTTTCTTAGTAGGAAATTTCCCATACATACAAAAAAACCTTCAAGGGATATTCCTTAACTTTACCACATTAAGTTTCTGGCTCTCTCTCTCCCTGCATATGCACATCAACATAGGCATATGTACATATATATTTTTCTAACCATCTGAATGAATTTTAGACAAGACGTCCTTTTACCTCCATATACAGCAAGTATTCCTCAAAAGAAAGGATGTTCTCTTAACACAACCACAGTAAAACTGCGACGGTTACACCCTAGTACAATCTACTCACATTTTCGGTATTAAAGTGTGGGGATGAAGTATTTTTTCCCAGGTGCTCAAGGTGTGCTTGGGAGACCTGTCATTGCACTTGTGTAAGGCATGGGAGCTAAGTCTTGGTCTGCGGAGTCGCGTTTTCTATTCACTGCTCCCTCTTCCTCACCAGCATCAGCCCTGCAACCCGCTTCAGAAAGAACACGGAACACGGCAGGACCGCCGTCTGCGCTCTCCTTCAGCTGGGCCAAGCCCCCTGGCGTGCAGAGGTGAGGGGCGGTGCCCCATGATACCCCAAGAGGCACAGGTGGCAAGAACAGCACGCTTTACATCGATCCTCTTAAACAAGTACCTTTCCGGTCACTGGAGAGGCCGGGGTCCCGTTGCTGACATTCTTCCGGACATGATCCGGAACCACGCTGGGGCGGCTGGAAAGGGAGGAGGCCATCCTGGAGATGGAGCCCTCGGGACTCTTCTTAGAGCCTGGAATCCTGTCAAAGGGACAGAAGGAGGCAGGGAATGCCTTACTGAAGCTGCAGAGGTTTGACCCAAAGTGAGTGAGAGAAGGAATCAGAATATCAAAGTCAAGGTTACAATTTCATGGGGGGCGGGGGGCAAGTAGGGAGTTCCCTGGCGGCCCAGTGGTTAAGATTCCAGGCTTTCACAGCCATGGCCTGGGTTCAATCCCTGGTCTGGGAACTGAGTCCCTCAAGCCAAGTGGCATGGCCCAAAAAAAAAGTGGTGGGGACTAAGCAAAGGCAGACCACAAGAACTTACTACATGGCTCTGTATTCCACTCAATATGAGCAGAGAGCAAATTACACGAGAGCTCCTCCAAAACCAGACTCTCAGTTTATCAACGCCATCCCGGGCCTCGAGCTGATCCTCCAGGTGGTGGCCATCAGTCCCGGGAAGAAGTGCCTCCTGAGGCCTCCACCCTCCGACAGCCCACTTCCCTGCCCACTGCGACCACTCCCCCAGAAGAGGACAGGCTGGGACGAGCCAATAACCAGATGGAACGCAGCTATTCGAGGGCAATAACGTAAAATGCCAGACGGCCTTCCCGTTTACGGGCCGAGTCACCTCCACGTAGGGCAGATGGACCGCGCTCAGTCTGACCTTCCCTCGGGCTCTGGCTCTGACTCAGCAGCCAGGCGGACGCGGTCTAAGCGTCCTTCCTGGTGGCTGCGCTCTATTACCCCTGACCGGCCGGAGACAGCTCTTCCGTCCTTCAGATTTCTCAGTTACTTTCACGCAGGAAAAGGCCAGGGAGGCCCGTCAGGGCCAGAGTGGAGGTGCGGGCTCTGGGGGACGGGGGGGGGGGGGGGGGGTGTGGAGGAGTCAGTCACCGCAGGTAGAAGAGGACGTAGGCCTGCTGGTTCAGAACCACCTTGATGTTGCTGGCGTGGACCGAGGAGTCATTCATTTGGTACCACTGTCCGTTGCTTGCCTGAAGCAGCAGAGGGTGAGGATGAAAACCGAATGATCAACACTTCTGTGATCCTTACTTTTAACAAGGGAAGGCAAACCTTTTAACTGCCACATATATCCGAGTTTGAGTTAGCAAATGTTGCTGTTCAGTCGCTTAGTCGTGCCTGACTCTTGGTGACCGCGTGCCAGGCTTCCCTGTCCGTCACTGTTTCCCAGAGTTTGTTTAAACTTATGTCCATAAAGTTGGTGATGCTATCCAACCAACTCATCCTCTGTCGCCCTATTCTCCTCCTGCCCTTAATCTTTCCCAGTATCAAGGTCTTTTCCAATGATTTCACACGAAAATACCAAATAGCTAACTGAATATGCCCCCCCAAGCGTGCTGGAGCCCCCCCTTCCTTCCTGGCACCCCCAAAAATGCAAGCTTTCCCTCCTGAAGGCTCTTTTGGAAGGTATGCTTGGCACAGCCTCTCCCACCAACATCTGGCCTTCTGAGACTTCTTCAGGGGTCTAAGAACAGGGTACCGAAAGCAGCCCCCCTGCGTCTCACTACAAGGCCTTCAAAAGTGGGACCGGCGAGTGGGACAGGTCAGAAGGATGCCTTTGTGCTCCATGAAGCAGCAGCAATAGGACCTGGACATAACCACAAAACAGGGCCAGTTCCCAGAGTATAATGAGGGCCCACCTGGAGTTGTGCAAACAGGCACCGCCAACCTGCCTCTCCTCACCCCCCCAGCCAGGAGGCAGCGCACATACCACCCCCGCCGCAGCCAGACGCCGACGCCAGAGCCACTGACCTTCACATAGCAGTAATAGTGCCCGGCGTGGCAGCTGTAGCCCGAGTGGACGAGGACAGCGTACAGCCCGTACATGACAGGCTCGCCACTGCTCTGGGACATGTACGGGCGGATGTTCAAGAACTCTGGGTAGCCCACATCCTGTTTGAAGAGCCAAGGAACAGGAAATTACAATTCATCAGTAACAGTAAGGGTCAACCTCCCAATCAGTGAGTCTTGAACTATGTGGGGTGACAGGCACGCAAAGCTGAGGCAGGAGCCTCCCCTGGTCAGTGATTTAAAAAGAAAGCAGAAGACACATCCTTTTCAAGGGAGTTTCTCTGAGAAACTCTTACTTTATTGTCCTGTCAAGCGATTTACGGTCCCGTCTTGGCCGTAGGCCCAGACTGGCTCTCTTGCTACCTGGGTCCCACGTGCAGGAGAAGAGTTGTTCGTTCTCCCTCCCGCCCCCAAGCAGAAGACTTTGAGGGGAGGGCAGGGCACAGGGCAGGGACCCAGGGCTTCAGAAAATCAGGCTGACCCCAAATGGGCAATTGCAACAGCAGGCTAAAATTTTAATGGATCAGAACAAAGGTCATGCCAAAGTTTATCTCAGGAATGAACAATCTTTCATAAGCAAATACTATCAAAAGTGAGCCTTGAACGACAAGGGTATAACGTACTGCAATTACTGCCTGTGCTCATGCAGACTTTTTTTAAAAAATGAGGCACAATTTACGTGGAGTGAAACACATAGCTCTTTGAGGAGTTTACAGTTTGCTGAGTTCTGACCTGTCTCCACTGATGGTAACCCATGCTCCATTCTAGAGACAGACACAGACCCAGAAAGTCCTTTCTCTCCAGTGAATGCCCCCATCCTGCCTGTTCCAAGCCCACGGCCAGTGGCTACTGCTGCCTGCTCCTGGGATTCGTATAGTCGGTACCTGTTTGGGTTTGGCTTCTTTAGATCAACAGAATGTCATGCTATTCATCAACATGTCTTTTCCATCTACTGACCATCTCAGAAATCTTAAGGGCAAACACACCCAGTAGGCTCAGGAGCCCCAGTCTAGTCTTGCTGGACACAGGGCCAAAATCAGACCAGTGTCTCTCAAACTGTGTTCTAACAGCAAATTGGTTCCAGGTGCTATGGTGAAACGTGAGCGCCTCTGGGCAGAAGCAACGTGACCTCATTTAGCACTGATCATCTCCCCGATTTCCTAGAGCCTCGCATGGCATAGTGCAATGTAAACACGTGTCAGCAAAATGGAGGAATGAGTGACTCCCTCAACAACTGAGTCTGGGAAATTCTTCATAATAAATTCCCCTGGGAGATTCAAAATGCAACACAGTTTAATAAAGGCTCTGAGAAGGCCTGTGATTAAAAACAACTGTTTTAGGGGCTTCCCTAGTGGGTCAGTGGTGAAGAATCTGCCTGCCAATGCAGGGGACACGATTCAATCCCTGCTCTGGGAAGTTGTCACAAGCCAGGGAGCCACTAAGCCCATGCCCCACCTACTGAGCCTGTGCTCCAGGGCCCAAGAACCCCAACTACGGAGCCCACGTGCCACAGCTTGTGAAGCCTAAGAGCAGGCATTGCAGTAAGTCCAAGCACCGCAAGTCAAGAGGAGCCCCTACTCCCTGGAACTAGAGAAAAGCCCGAGCAGCAGCAAGACTCAGCATAGCCAAAATACACAAACAAAATAATAAAGGAAAAGAACCATTCTAATGTCGGGGGGCGTTTCCCAAGCTCAGCTGAACACAGAACATCTTTCAGAGCACCGTGCAACAGTCCTGCAGAACAGCAGTTTGGGAAACGCTGACCTAAACAAGCCCCCTACCACCACCAGTGAGGACACTGAAGCTGAGGCCAGTGCCTTCCCCAAAATCACACAGCTGGGCTCTACCAACTGAGAACAGGTCTTCAGACCGTTATGAAACAAGGCACCGTCTACTGCACTCTGCAGAAGCTTTTCCCTCCACGCTCCACAAAGCACAGCATGGAGCTGCACCTGCTCTGGGGCAAACAGGACACGGAGACGGGAGCTAGAGTGCAGCGTTCATCACCTTGATTCTTAAGGTCACCTGGACCCTCCATTGCAGGAACGCCCCAAGCACAAGCAGAGTTTAGGGGGGAAAAAAGACGTTCTAGAACTTGACTGCCTAACAATCGTTTAGAGATTTTTGCAGAAATGCAGGCTCCTGGGCCCTGACTTTCAGAGAGTTGAATCCACTCTCTCTGAAACAGAGCCTGGAATCTGAATTTTTTTAAAAGTGCCGACCACAAGGTCCAGGGCACTGACTTGAGGGCTCACCTTGGTGATCTTCCCTCCACTGAAGTTGGCAAAGCGCTTGAGTGAGAGCGTCAGGACGTTGGATGTCCGGTGGATGGTGAACCGTTTGCTGGCTGGAACCTTCCTTTTGCATCTGAGAGGAAGGGGAGAGGAAGAGCTATTGGCCTGTGCTCTGAGGACTCCTGTCCTCACACAGGGTTAGCATCAGAACATCAGGACCTGCTTTTTTTTTTTTAATTTTTGTTTATTTGGCTGCATCGGGTCTTAGGGGCAGCAAGTGGGAGCTTCCGTTGTGCTGCAAGGACGCTCTAGCTGTGGCGCAAAGGCTTAGTTGCTCCCAGGCATGTGGGAATTTTAGTTCCCCGAGCAGGGATGGAACTCCCGTCCCTTGCGCTGCAAGGCAGATTCTTAACCACTGGACCAGGGAAATCTCCTGAGACCCGTTCTTTAACAAGGAATCTTCTCGAATGAGAAGAAACAGTTGTGGTGGCCCCAGCTGCCACTCACATGGCACTTCCTCTGCACCCCTAAAAATCAAGTCGAGTCGCTTGAGGAAAGGAGAGCAACAGCAGCACAAGGGCCAGCAAAAAGGCGGAGATCCTAGCACAGAAATGAAGCACTTTTCCTACCGGGAGACTAAGTCAGACGCGTGGAAAAATAACGGGGCTAACACAGGAAAAAACAAATTCAAGCAGATGTGGCCAAGAGATAAACAGGCAGGCAGGAAATCACCAAAAGCAAAGCCAGAAGAAGAGGAAATGAAGGGGGAGAAGAGAGAGGCCAAAGTGAACAGCGTCTGGAGATGAGGGACATGAACTGAGAGGGACAAAAGGCAGGGTTCTGGCACAGAATTGTAAACCTGAAAAACACAGGGAGAGAAACCTTTAGCGATTATTGCTTTTAATGACCTGGATATAAGGTAACACACCCACACACTGAGACTATACAACCCTAAAGAGAAGAAGGGTTAGTCACGTCTGCTGAAATCAAAAAATGACCTGGATGTAAGGTAACACATCCACAGAGACTGTAACAACCCTAAAGAGAAGAAGGTTAGAGTCATGTCTGCTGAAATGGAAAAATCCCGAGGACCACTCAAGTCCAAACCGGAAGCTGCAGAGCATGGCTCATCGAGGCGGCAGGATGGCCTCCACATGCAATCACCCCACTTCTGGGCCTCAGTTTTTCTTCCTGTGGAATGGGGTAACAACAGGCCCTGCCTCACACGCACGTGCACGTGAGCCCCTCAGAACAGAGACCAGCCCGGGCTAAGTGCCACATGAGTGGCAGCTAGGACAACCACGACCATTTCTTCATCTGTGCTGTTTCGAGGCTTTTAGTTCGAAGACATATTACACCACTCAAGAAGGTGGACGGCGGTCGCCTGCGAGGGCGAGGGAGGGGACGGCAGCTGGGTCAGGTTAGGTGACGTGTTTTACCTTGCTCGCTGGCTTGATCTTTTTGGCCACAATCAAACCGAAACTTACTTTGCACACATATAGGCATTCTCTCCGCTCAGGACATCTGGTTTCACAAAAAGTTCCAGAGCACGCACGATGTTTGCAGCTTGCTGAGAAGGACAGAAACAGGGAGTACAGTCAACAGCGGAAGAAAAAGGCTGACTCCAGAAATGCCAAATGTAAGGTCTTTTTCAGGCTGAGGCAGCAGATCACGGCACTTCACTTGCCCAAGAACTGGCCTGCTCGCTACCGCCTTCTGGGAGTCAGCGCATCCCATCAGAGAGGCAACGGGGAACCAGGCTGTGACTCCTCTGTGGACCAGGATCACAGCCCCAGGGGTTCACCACGGCCGACGGGGGTCTGATCCAAACCTCAAGCTGAGGTGAGCTTGGATCCAGCAGCCTCAGAGCGGGGACAGAGGAAGGCTGCTCGGAACGGTGTGCCCTTTGTGTGGAAGCTCCCCGCGCCATGCGGGCCTCCCTGCTCAAGCCCTGCGTGCAGTGGGGTCGCTATTCACATCTGAGGGCACAAAACTGTCCTTTTTTTAACCCCTTTTTTTTTCGGAAAAAGAAAAAGGAACACAGAGAAGATGGCTAAGACGAAACACACAAAAATGGAGGATTCCAAGTATCTCTTTCCTGATCTATTTGGATCACATGCCCTGATCAGTCTTCCCGTTTTGGGTTTTCTGCCCTCTGGCCTCCCCATCCTAACGCAAATGAACATCGACCAGCATGAGGTGTGTACCCGGATTTCCAGTGCCACATCCAAGTAGGGGTCGTAGGTGTCTGAGACGCTCTTGCACATGGAGCACTTCACTGCGAGAGAACGAGGGAACGGTGGGGTGGGTGCAGGGCCCCGGGCCACCACCCCCAGGTCGCCCAGGTTTATAAGTCCGAGAACTGGAGGCACGCTCCCAGCTCACCAGCTCCCCGAGATGGGAGATGCTCAGGAGGAGAGGAGGGCAAACCCTGAGATGCCTGGCTGGCCTGGCCAGGGACACTCACCCCCACCCCAAGGGCAGCGGCCACATCTGATTAACTACGGAGTCCAAGGAAAAGCAACACCAGCGTGTCTACGGGCTCTAGACTCTGCTCCTCCAAACCCCTTCCCAGGAAGGCTGCAGGTGGGGCTGTGGGGCACAGACCCAGGCTGGAGGCCTCGGGGGCCTGGCAGGTCGGCCTAGGGGCCGAAATGAAGCGTTTCGGGTTAATACTCTAATCCCTGGCCAGAAGGGACACAGGACGTTTCTCCACTTACCCCGAGATCGGAGGTAGCCTCCAAAAATCTGATGGACCAGGGTTGTAGCCTGCGTCTGACGATCCAACCTGGAGAAAGGCCACGGCCTTCAGGTGGAGGATGGGGCCAAGAAACAGGCAGGCACCCCACCAGGCCCCATTTCATCACCCGCTCAGCGGTGGCTCCGCCCAGAGATCTCCCATAGAGCAGCCACCTCCTGTGGGATGCCCTCCTGCCCTCTCAGCAGGCAGCCTTGCCTCCTACCGGGAGCAAGAGGCCCGATGGACCTGCAGGCCAACCCTGCCTCAGTGACCCCTGCTCCCGCTCCAGCTCTGCCCTCAGTCCCGCGTGGGCACCACGCTTTCCGGAGGCTGCACGCATGCTGCTAACCCTGCTCCTCTCTCCGCAGGCGGCCCCTTCCTGCCCTCTGCAGAGTGAGCCAGGGCACCCTGGTCTCAGCCGCCCGTCCAGGCCACGTAACTCTTCATGGCTGTGCTGCCCACACATGGGCAGCTGGCTAAGGAGTACAGCTCCAGAACACACGGGGGCCAACACCGGGTCAGCCGACTTTTGCTATGCAAAACTAGGAAACAAGAAGCAACTGCCACCATCTGTCACCAGCACTCATCAGAGAAGGGACATCATAGGTCCAAAAACCGGCAGGGACATAACTTCAGACACACCCAGACCCTCTGGGTGATGCCCCCAGGACAACAGGAGCCGTCAGGACAGGAGGCCGGAGGACCACACAGGGACATACTCTCAGCCCAGCCGGGATGCAGGGACAATGCAGACATTCAGCTGCCCAGAGGCAGGACAGCAGAGCCAGATCAAGACGCCATCGAGACACTGCCACCAAGCGTTCCACCCGAGACCGAGGTCGGGAGGAAACGGCCCCTCCCATGAGGGGAGGCTCCTGGGAGTCCGGGCAGCCGGATGTGGCTGGAAGCAGCCCCGGGGGCAGCAAGGCAGACAGGCTCCTTGCGGGGCGGGGGAGGCAGGGCAAGGGGAAAAAGGAGTGTCCTGAACAAGAAACAACAACAAAAAAACCAAGGCCACACCCCTTCTGAGTCTGGATGAGAGCCACCCACCCTCCAGCATGTGCTTCGCTGCGCGGCCAGAAGGGGGCGCCTGAAGAAAGAACCAGGCCAATCGCCAAACCCCCGTTAGTATCCGAAAGCTACCAGTGCTGCCAGTACAAAATAAGAACCAGCCCCTGGGGGCAGCTCGAAGCAGGAACAGTCAGTGCCAAAGCTCCGGGGTGAACTGAAGACCCCAAACGGGTGCATGGGGAGACGGAAGACCACTGTGAACAAGCCTTAAAACTAACATAACATGGCCAAAAGGAGAGAAAGTTCACTGAACTCGGGGAAAAGAAATGAGCTGCCCATGGGGGAAGGACTGAGGGGCACAGGAAAGGGGAACACGGGCTGTGTGTGTGTGTGTGTGAGTGTGAGTGTGGCGGGGACAGCTGAGATGCGATACTACCAACAGCCCAACACCCAGAAAGGGAGCCGTACCATCAAATACATAAACCAGAACACAAGAAACACTCCCAGGAATTAAAGGGAAAAGAGCTTTTGCTGCTCTAACACCAGCAAAAGCAATGCCAGCTTGTTTTCCCGAGGGGAGGGTCACTTCCCAGCCAGGGCGAGGTCACCAATGACAGACCAGGTTCAACTCCATCAGTCTCATCCTCTGAAACAGAGGTTTCCCATCCTCACGGCTACAACTCAACTTAACCTTCGTGAAGGGCATTCCAGGCATGACTCCTCAGCCATACTTCAGAGTCCAGGACTCAGTTCCATTCCAAGCCCAGGCAGCACTTCCTGCCTGCTTTCTCTCAATTGAACCCACAAACCCAAGAATGATACAAAAACATTCTAGCAGCAGCTGTTTCACAAAAGGGAACACTGGTCTATGCCCTCAAATTTCGGCGGAGCGAACCTCAAAAATCATCATCTCCTTACCCTTGAGTTTTCCTGCAGACTTTCAAGTTCTTGCCCAAAGACATTACGCTTCCCACTGCCCCATCCTTGGGAACGAAATGACAAGGCGGTTTCAAAAGACGGGGAGAGCCCCTGCCAGCGGTGGAAGGTCCTTGGAGAGATCTATTAGAGCCTGTCCCTCTGCAAGCTGCTGGGGCAGAGACGCCGCCACCTGACCTGCAGCAGGAGAGGCCCCTTCCGGGAAAGCGGTGGACCCGCTGCTGGACCGCTCAGGGGCCCAGTGTGGACGTCCAGAGAGGCAGCTTGTGGGGAGGGGAGCACGTACTTGGCACAGCCGCTCAGGCAGGCCTTCTGCATGGCGTCGATGGTGTACCGCAGAAACTCGTGTGCGTCCTCCTGGTTTCCAAAGCGGAAGTGCCGGGCGATCTCTAAGGAGGGAAGGAAGAGGCGTCAGGCCAGCAGAGAGGAGCCCCCGCCTTCTCTTCGAACGTCCCACTCCCACTGGTCTCATGGCCATCTCTTAGAGGACCCAGGACTAAACCCAAGTGAGGAAACAGAGCCCTGCGTGACGCCCTATGTCCCAGGCACCTCCCTGACGGCAGTTATCTTCCCAGTGAGACCCTCTACGTGTAACAGAAAGCACGAATGGATGCCCAGCAGTAAGGATATGAGCTCCGCTAACTAACTAAGCCGGCTTTCCAGGAGCCAATACAGGCCATGGCAGATCACCACCATGTTGGCCCAATACAATATACACAGGTTTCAAAAACCAATGGGTGGGCTTCCCTGGTGGTCCAGTGGTTAAAAATCTGCCTGCCAACGTGGGGGACACAGGTTCAATCCCTGGTCCAGAAAGATCCCACGTACCACGGGCAACTAAGCGCAAGAGCCGCAACAACTGAGCCTGATCTCTAGAGCCTGCAGGCCCCAACTACTGCGGCTCGTGCGCCCTAGAGCCCGTGCTCAGCAACGGGAAGCCACTGCAAGGAGAAGCCCACAGGCCACAACCAGAGTAGCTCCCACTCGCCACAACTTGAGAAAACCTGCGAGCAGCCTCGAAGACCCACTGCAGCCCAATAAATACGTAAATACCTGAAATACAGCAACAGCAATGAGACTAAGGGCCCACCTCTGCCAAGCAAAAGAGAAATCTGACTTTCACAGCACATGGGCCCTGGTTCCTCCGGTGCTGAGAAAAGGCCTCGCAGCACTTCCTCACCCACCTCCCCGCCCAAAACACACAGCCCTGGCCTGGCTGAGCCTGCAGGATCACGGGGAAGGGGCCAGGGGTGCGGGTCACCACTGGCTGGCATGGATGCCCCACGTCCATCCGGCCCCAGGGCCAGCTTTAGTCTGCTCCACTCTGTGCCTGAGGCCTCCAGGCTCAACCCCACTCCCGCCTCCCCCAACCCCCAGCACCCCCCGGCAATGCCGCCCTCCCGAGGAGGAAGCCACTCTTACTTCGCAGGTCCCGGATGAAGGACACAGGCTTGATGGCGTTGCCGCTGTTGGCGAAGGCCTGGATGATGTGGTTCTGCATGACACACAGCATGCAGAAGCTGCCCTGGTGACCTGCGGGCGTGGACACGCGGTCACGGTAGGGCTCTGGGAATTCCCAGGAGAGCTGACGTCACGGCCTCCTGGCTGGCAGAGAGCAGAGGCCCCCAGCCCGCCCAAGCCCTGCAAGGCTGGCGGCACCGGGAACCCGTCTCTCCTGAGACCCAGCCCAAGGAGCGTGAGCTGCCAAGCTCAGTTTAGAACGTGTCCTCTGACCTGCAAATCGCATCACATGGTCAATGGCAGAGAACATTTCGGGCTTCCCGACAGACACCCCTTCACTTGCTCTTCCGCATGGGAACCTCTGCTCTGCTGCTCCCAGGAGACACCAGGGCTCAGCCAGCTCCGGGGAGACCCCAGGCCCCGACTCTGCGGCTCTGCTGCCCCAGGGGACACCTACATGGAGGCGGGACGAGTCGGTTGCTGGCCAGATGGTGCCCCCGAGGCTGGGCCAGCCCCCTGCTGGGGATAAGCTATTTGCTCCCCCAGGCGTTAGGCTAGACAGTGCTACACTTCTGTGTGTGTGTGCACGCTCAGTCGTGTCTGACTCTTTGCGACCCCCTGGACTGTAGCCCGCTCCTCCGTCCAAGGGATTTCCCAGGCAAGAGTACTGGGGTGGGTTGCCATTTCTTCCTCCAGAGGCTGTTCCTGGCTCCGGGAGTGAACCTGCGTGTCTTCCGTCTCCTGCACGGGCAGGCAGATTCTAGCTACACTTCTAATTGTGAACTATCTTAAAGACAAAGAGAAGAGCAAAGACGACACCCTGTTTCAGGCGCTTTGTAAGTCAAGCACAGGTATGACGGCTGAACTCCCCTCTCAGCCTCTCACACCCCGGCTCCCCACGTCCTTTGTCCTCTGGCAGCAGGGACCCGCACCCTAACTGGTCAGCGCTGTTCCTAGTCATGGGTTCACCCTACTCCACATGTGGCACTCACCAGTATACTGCGGCTGCACGTTTAAGCTCGCTTTCTATGAACTGTACCAAGCTGCCCTTTAGCCCTCCCTCCAGACCACAGTCCATCCACACAGCCCCCTGCTCACTCACGTCAACCCCTCCCTCTTCCTGCAGTCACAACGCTGGGGTGAGTGAATGGTCCCGTACCCACCTCCTGTATGCGTGTGGGTTTCTCTAAGGCACACACCTACAAGATACACTTCTGGGGCCAAAGGCAAACACATCTCTAGTTCTACAAGATACTGTAACCTCAAATATACGGCATGACCTTCCCAGACAGATCCGACCAGGGATCAAACCCGGGCCCTTGGCACTGAAGGTTCAGAATCCTAACCACTGGACTGCCGGGGAATTCCCCCCAATTTCCAATCTGTCTATGATTTCTGCTGCAGGAATATCATTCTCAACCAAGGAGAGCGCACTCCCTCCTGTGTCCTGCGTCGCTGCTCTGGCCGGGACCAGCACACCAAACATCAAACGCAAGCGCACAGAGCGGCCCTCCTTGCTTCTCTCCTTACTTTAAAATGTGCTTCTGGTATTTTCCTAATTGGGACGTTTTGTAGTTTTTGTGAGACACCTTTTATAGCCATTAGTAAAAATCTTTTCTGTTGCTACTGTGCTAAGAGTTCCCTTTTAATCACAATTTTTTGGGGGCGGACATCTATTTTCAAGTGACCTTTCTCTCTTAATCTATTAATAAAGTGATAGCAACTAAGGTAGCAAGATTAACAGTCACGTACATAGAACGTGAGGCTCAGATGGCTCAGATGTTAAAGAATCTGCCTGCCATGCAGAAGACTGGGGTTTGATCCCTGAGTTGGAAAGATCCCCTGGAAAAGGAAATGGGCTATCTGCTCTGGTATTCCTGCCTGGAGAACCGCATGGACAGAGCAGCCTGGCAGGCTACAGTCCACGGGGTCGCAAAGAGTCGGGCACGGCTGAGAAACTACCACCTTCAGGCAGAACTTACTGTGTGCCAAGGGCTATTCTAGGCACTTTATGTAATCCACTTAAGTTTTATAAAAACACTATGAAGGCGATATTATTACTTCGCAGATGAGGGACAGGTCAGGTGATTTCCAAGGACGCACAGCCACTGGGTGGCAGAGCCAGGATGGAAACCAGGCAGGCCGGCCTTGGGGCTGCTCCCGTAGCGGCTGCGCTCCGCTCGCCCCACAATTACACGTGGAGCCTGCCTGACATCAGAACATCCCTGTGTTTCTAGCATGAACACAAACTGCTCACAGTGGTTACAAGACTCCTGAATTCGCTGATATTTTACCTAGAATTTTTACATATATATTCACGAATGAGATGGCACTATAATTTTTCTTTCTCGTATTGTGCTGGTTTAATTTTGTTACCCAAATCAAGAGAATCTCACTGAATGAGCTAGGAAGTTCTCTCTTTTTCTTTTACTCTGGAAAAGGTTGTGAATCACTGAAATGATCTGTTTAAGTTTCAGTAAAACTCACTAGCCAACTGTCTCAGCCTGGTGTTTTCTTCATGGGGAAAAGTTAACCACTGATTTAATTTTGTTAATGGTTGAAAGGCTAGTCAGACTTTCTGTTGTATTCTATTTGGCGAAGTTATCTTTTCTTTCATCTTTAGTTTACCGATATTCAATTTCCACTTTGGAGAACATTTTATGATGCACGTAAAACGGTGTTACTATAATGGATGTGCTAACTGAATGTACATATTTTGGAGGTGTTTTCCAAAAGCCCTTTCTGCTGTCTAGGTGATTATTTTCAGATCAGTTTAGAGACCGTTACTCTACCTGGATTCTCTTCCACTGCCCATCCTGCAGCCAGCACACCTCAAATTTAGGCTTTATCAGTCACTACGGAGCAGGAACCCGACTCCTAAATCTGACCCAGGCTAAAAATGGGAGCAGCACAAGCACACGGGTTTGTCCAAATAAGAGAAAGTCTGGTCCTGAGCACCCGCAGCGGCCCCGCGGCAAGGGCACGCTCAGAGCCACGTGTGCAACAGCCTGCCCCAGCGCCGCGCTCACTCACAGCCCCGCGCTCACTCACAGCCCCGCGTGTGCTCCTTGGAGAGCAGGTAGTTGGCCAGGGGCGGCGTGTAGGTCAAGCACTGCACGGTGGAGTTGAGGAAGCAGGTGTTGCCGAGGTTGTGCAGGCCGGCGCCCACGCGGTACACGCGCCCCCAGCGCAGGGACAGCCGCTCCACCGGGAAGAGCACCTTCTGGGGTGCGGGGACCCCGTCGCTGCAGCTCTCGTAGGCGTGCTCACTACCTGGAGTGGGGGACAGGACAGAGGAGGGCCTGACGTCCGAGCCCCAGCACAGTCCGCAGGTGCATGCTCAGGAGGTGGTGTCTGGGGGTACCTGGGTCCCCGCTCCGGAGTCCAGGAGGAAGCCTGTGACCCCACGGCTCTCCCCGACGGCCTTGGCCTGGAGCCCCAGAGCCCCTCTCTGTATGAGCTTTCGAGGACAGTTGGAGTCAGGAGGCCCTGGCGCCGATCCCACCCATGTCACCTCCTAGTCTCCAAGCCCTGTTCCTGAACCTCTCGAGACAGAGCTCGCTCTCTTACCAACCCTGTTCTGTTACTTCTGTGGCTAAAACCTACTGGCCCCACGCCCGACGCTCACAGCTGACCACACTGTGCTCCTGTTCCTACTACCGGTCACCGTTTCGTCCCTCCGCCTGTCAGCACACGGCCGGGCCCTCGGCACCACCCTCTGCGTCTGTACCCTGTCTCCGGGCCGGCGGCTCATCTCCACTCCGGTGGCACCCGGCTCCCTCTGTCCTGGGGTTCAGCAGCACGTATTTGCTCTTCAGTGACTCCAGCTGGTAGGAGAAACTCTTGCTGGCCGGCTCAAACTCCAGCTTCTGCAGAAGGACCTTCTTGGCAGAGGCGGCCAGAAGCTTCCCCAGCTCCCCATCGTCAGCCGAATCCCTGCGGCCAGGCTTGAGGGCTTCCTTCAGCTTGTCCACGATGGGCATGGTGCATCACTGGAGGACGAGGAAGAACACAAAGCAGCGGGTAAGCAGACCCCAAGAGCAGAGCATCCCTTCTCTGACAACCCCTTCTGGGCCTTAGGGATGGGTCCCTTATCTGACAACCCCCTCCTGGGCCTTAGGGATGGGTCCCTCCTCTGACAACCCCCCCTGGGCCTTAGGGATGGGTCCCTCCTCTGACAACCCCCCCTGGGCCTTAGGGATGGGTCCCTGCTCTGACAACCCACCCTGGGCCTTAGGGATGGGTCCCTCCTCTGACAACCCCCCCTGGGCCTTAGGGATGGGTCCCTCCTCTGACAACCCCCCCTGGGCCTTAGGGATGGGTTCCACCATGAAAGCGGCTCTGGATCAGCTGCCAACCCTACAGAGCAAGCAGAAGACACGCGATCACTCAGACACAGCAGCATCCACCTCTCTCCTCTCGAAACAGACAAAGTGCCTCCGCCAACAGCACTAAATAGACAGACCTCCCCCAGGAGGTCAGACTACCCTCTTGATGTCATCTCTTCAAGAAGTAGCATGGAGTAGGCACATCCCTGGTGGGCCAGTGGTGAAGAATCTGCCTGCCAATGCAGGGGACACGGGTTTGATCCCTGGTCCAGGAAGACCTCACATTCCTCGGGGCAACCAAGCCCCTGTGCCAAAACTACTGAGCCTGTGTGATGCAACGATTAGCTTGGTGCAAAAGTAATCACGGTTTTGCATTGTTGCACTTTGCTGTTTGATACTGGAAATACATTCTTACATAAACGTATTATGCTATACATCATTTTAAGGCACATTTCTCGCTTTCTGTTTTTTTTGCTAATGAATTAAATTATTTGCCGTTTATTTTGTATTTATTTTAGACTACAGAAATGTTAAGACAAAAAGCAAAATCGAGCAGTTTTTTTATTCACATTCAAAATGGGTCATAAAGCAGCGGAGACAATTTGCAACATCAACAATGCATCTGGCTCAGGAACTGCTAACGGATGTACCGCGCAGCGGTGGTTCAAGAAGTTCTGCAAAGGAGCCGAGAGCCACAATGATAAGGAGCGCAGCGGCCGGCCATCGGAAGGTGAAAGTGACCAATTAAGAGCCATCAACAAGGCCCTCCTCTCACTTCACAGAAGCTGTCTAAGAGCTCAACGTCTCAGCGTCTGGAGCAAACTGGAAAGGTGAAAAAGGCCCAGTAGGTGGCTGCCTCATGAGCTGACTGGAAGTTAAAAAAAGGTCATTCTGAAGTGTCATCTTCTCTTAATCTACACAACAACGAACCATTTCTTGACTGGATTGCGAAGTGCGACGAAAAGTGGATTTTCTATGACAACCAGCAACCATCAGCTCGGTGGCTGGACCGAGAAGAAGCTCCAAAGCACTTCCCAAATTCAAACCTGCACCAAAAAGCGGTCACGGTCACTGGTGGTCTGCTGCTGGTCTGATCCACCACAGCTTTCTGAATCCCAGTGAAACCATTACATCTGAGACGTATGCTCAGCAAATCGATGAGATGCACCAAAAATAGCAAAACCTGCAGCCATCACTGGTGTAACAGAAAGGGCCTAATTCTTCTCCATGACAATGCCCGACCACGTCGCACAACCAACGCTTCAAAAGTGGAACGAATTGGGCTACCAAGTTTTGCCTCTTCCACCACATTCACCTGACCTCTCGCCAACTGACTGCCACTCCTTCAAGCATCAGGACAACTTTCTGCAGGGAAGACGTTTTTACAACCAGCAGGAGGCAGAAACTGTTTTCCAAGAGCTCGCTGAATCCTGAAGCAAGGATTTTTTATGCTACAGGAATAAACAAACTTATTTCTCATCGGCAAAAATGTGTTGATTGTAAGGGTTCCAATTTTGATTAATAAAGACGTGGTTAAGCCTAGTTATAATGATTTAAAATTCACGGTCCAAAACTGCAATTACTGCTGTACCGAGCTAACACTAAGCCCATGCACTGCAGCAACCGAAGGCCGTAAGCCCAGAGCCTGTGCTCCGCAACCAGAGAAGCACTGCAATGAGAAGCCCGCGCCCTGCACTCGAGAGCAGCCCCCGCTTGTGCAATTAGAGAAAATCGGCATGCAGCAATGAAAAGGGAAAGAAATACCATCAAGTGACTTTGGACACCATGCCTAGGGTAATTTCCCTCAAAGGGCGACCACGTGGGCCTAACATCTGCTCAAAACCAAGGAAATGCTAATTCTTGCAAGACACTCTGGTCACACACACAAATCCACATAATAAAGGAATTCCCAAGATGAGTGAGATAAGGATACCCCTGTGTTCAGACCCACAGTCTGCAAAATCAAGAAGGCCATGAGCCTCTAAGGGCCACCAAACGCAAGAAAAGAGGCTGGTCCACACTGGGATGGGCTGGAAGTGTAAAATACGTGGACTTCGAAGGCTCAAGTTTGCAAATGTAAAATGTCTCAGTAATTTTAAGACTGGTTATCTGCCAAAATGTACTTTTTATTCATTTATTTACGGCTGCGCTGCGTCTTCTTTGTCACCCACGGACTTTCTCTAGCTGCGGCGAGCCGGGGCTATGCTCCAGCTGCGATGCTCGGGCTCCGCACTGCAGTGGCTTCTCCTGCGGCGGAGCACAGGCTCTAGGCGCTCGGGTTTCAGTAGCTGTGGCTCGTGGGCACTAGAGCAACAGCTCAGTAGTTGTGGCACACCGGCTTAATTGCTCTGCAACACTGGGGATCTTCCCAGACCCGAGACTGAACCCATGTCCCCTGCACTGGCGGGCTGATTCTTAACCACCAGGGAAGCCCTGAAATGATCATATTTTACACATATTGGGTTAAACAAAATTCACTCCACCTGCTTCATTTTCTAATGTGGCCAGTGTAAAACCCGATAATACCTGTGGCTTGCATTATCGGATAGCGCTTGTGAAGACTATCTTTTTTAAAAGTGAGAGGGGAGACAAATGATAGTAACAGGACCAGAAAAGTACACACAAGACGCGGAACCTTGAGGCGGTGGAGCAGGCAGGGGCGTGGTGGCAGCTTGGACTCTGGAATGCCTGTGTTATTCCATCTTGGATTAGCTATAAACTCGAGGGAAAAAAAATCACTGTTGACCGCCAGAGCCTATTCTTTATAAAACAGGAATAAGAACAGCATTAAAGGTGCCTGTGAGGTTAATGGGGAGACACACACTGGATAAGAGCTGAGTACTAGCTGAGGAACCGCAGTGTAACAAACCAGAAACCGCATCACCCCTGACTGCTACACGTGGAACTACCACTTTTCCTTCCCATCCACCACCTCTCAACCATCTGGCCAAAGCTCAAGGACTATCTGAGTTACAATTAGATAAGAGACTCCTTACACAACTCACTCCCATCAGAAAAAAAGATGACTCCCTTGGGTATGTGGTCTCTGGCCAGACCCAGGAGATCCAACTGATCAGGTGGACCCAAAACTCTGCTGGAGTGAGAAGACTCCCTCCAGCACCTCTGATGAAATCACCCAGATTTAAGTTATGGGGCACCTAATTCTGTATATGGATCAAATTTCTTTTTCTATAAAAATTTCTAGAGAACAGAAATGTAAAAACATTATTAAAGAAAAAGCAAGTAAGCACAAGCTCTTTGACATGAAAAAAAATAAAAGCAGCTTTCCTAAGGAAAATTATCTAAGAGAGCCCACCCAACTGAACAATGGCTGCTTGACCACGAGCGGGCTTACCTGGGGTGTCTGAACTCGGGCGTGCTGTTCCTGCGGCGTGGGGTCAGGTGCTTGGCCGGACTGGGTAGGCAGGGTGCTAGGCCCTCAAAATCACGTGCTTCCCAGCTTTGGGCCCGTTAAATGATCAGAGCTACAAGCGTGTTTTCCAGAAGGGGCATCAGAATCTGTGGGATGAAAGCGCACCGCATGAAGCCACCTGTCTTCCCAATGTCTCACCAGCCCTCCTCCGTGGACATGGACCAGGAAGGTCAACCATCTTCCGGTAACAGTCAGCGTCAAGGCAGAAGGAATACGGTAGTGCGAGACACAGGAAGAGCGGAGGACAGCTGAGCTAATGAGCTGCCAACGATTTTGATGGATACAATACGAAAACCCTGCTCTCCACTAGAGACCCTAACCTTCACGCGAGCGACAAGCCCAATGAACAAATATCCCCTCTACACTCACTGGTCAACTCCAATCTCCACTGC
The DNA here is from genome assembly GCF_042477335.2 of Ovis canadensis. Taxonomy (NCBI): domain Eukaryota; kingdom Metazoa; phylum Chordata; class Mammalia; order Artiodactyla; family Bovidae; genus Ovis; species Ovis canadensis. Next base: position 61,554,433 of record NC_091255.1, on the reverse strand, counting down.
ATTTGCAAAGAGTAAGAGATAATAGATAATCATCTCCAACTTTGTTTTCATGAGCAAGTAAGATTTAAAAAAAAAAAAACTGAAAGTGCAATGACAGTTGCCAAATTTTCACTCTAGCTAAGTCTGCGGGTTTTTTTCTTTCCTGAATTACCAACCACAATCACTATGATTACAGAAAATTAAGGTACTTAAAATCTTTTTACTGTGAAAACATTCATATACAATGTAGAGAGGACAGCACAGGGAACCGCCATGCTCCCCTTATTCAGCTTCAATAATTACTGGGTGGGATCAGGCAATTCCTCTCCTGTCCCCATGTTATTTCACAGCAAGTTTTAGATACTACACCGTGTCTGATGTCCATAAATAAAAGCATATTAACTAAAAAAAAAAAAAAAAAAGACACAATGAATATGATCTCAGAATGAAGACAATGTGTAAAGATTTTTCTCATGAAAACACCCTACAATGCCCCTCTTCTTGTCAACATCCTGTATCGCTGAGGATGGTCATGAGCAGAGACATGGGTTTGGGAAACTCTTGAAGCTACAGGATAAGCAGAACTTGGGAGATTTAACCCAATTTCATTTGAGATAAATAACTCAGGGAACACCTACCCTACACAGCCCACTCCTCAATGTGTAGTCAAGAGACTTTGAACAAATCGAATTTTTCCAGTTTTGACAGAAAGATGAAACCTCTACATCACCAATCCCACCTGAAACACTAAGCAACAACCTACAAATGATTTCTCTCCAAGGTGTAGCCACCTAGAGAAAAATGCTCTTGTAATACACCATCAAAAGGCCTCTGATGCACACACCTGGTAACACACTCTTCAAAACTCTGCAGGATGCTCTTTCCAGCCCACCTTTCCCACTGTCCAGGAACGGCTCATACTTACCCGTGCACATTTCTACTTCTACTCAAAGCTTTCTCGATCGCCATGCAAACACATTTTCTCTCCCTCCTCCCACTCTACTCAAAGCTTTCTCGATTGCCATGCAAACACATTTTCTCTCCCTCCTCCCTGTAAATGCAATTTTCCAGCATAAACTGCGCTCAAGACTCACAGGGTCAACCACGTGCTGGCGGGGAGGAGTCCCAGAGGCTGGGGCCTCCCTGAGGCACTTTTACAGGGGCCTCTGCAGCAAAGCCAGCTCCCGGCCCCAGCCAAGAAACAGCAAACTGACTGTCCGTCTCCCCGGGGACCTGATTCTCCACCTCCCTTATAGACGGTGGACTGAGGCAGGACCAGGATGTTTTTCCTCTCCCATCTTTATTTCTGGAGGCTGCTCTAGCTCCGGGAACCCCAGGGGAGACCCAATACTACCCGACCAAAGAAATGGGTATTGTAAAAACTCACATCTTGAACCCACCCCTTAACCATAACCATGAGGAACGTTATTCTCTCCAGGAGTGAACCTTCTCACATCTCTTACAAATAAGATAAAGGAATAAGACATCAGCCCTGCTGCCAAACCGAATGCCCTCCCCGTGATTCTAACTTAAGCCACTCCAGAGAAAATCTGAACCCTACATAAATGATGCTTCTGTGTATAACGACCGTGCCCAACACCGTCACAGGCTGCTGCCTCCTGGCCTGCCTGGGCTCCTGACCGGGCAGCTCTCCCCTGCACCGTGGGTCACTCTGGAAGTGCAGGAAAGAGCAGACAGCAGACCTGGGGCAGCCCGGACGGAGGGCACACTTCCTGGGCCTCCCCGTGGACTCCCGAGACCTCGGGGACGGCGCAGCCCTAGGGCCTCCCCGGAACCCCTCGTGGACGGGCATTTAGAAGCCTCCCCGTGGGCCCCAGAGCCCCTAGCGTACGCGCGGCCCCAGGGCCTCCCCGTGGACCCCGAAGCCCCTCGCGGACGGCGCAGCTCCGAGGACCCGTGGACCTCCAAGCCCCGCGCAAACACCCATATCTCCCCCCGAGTATCCACGGGTGCGCCCCGCGTCGGGCGGCAAACTCCCGGAGGAAGTCCCATAGCCAGCCTGCGCGCCGCCCCAACCTGGTCCCAGCTTACCCGGCCTTCAGCTGGCCCGGCTACAGGCCAGCGGCGTTGGCGTCTACTCGGCACGGGCCCCGCACACGCACCATCCGGGTCTCCGGCGCCTCACACACGTGTCACGGGGACTCTTAAAGCAGACGCGCCGTGCGGACCGCGCGGCGGAACCCCGAGAGGCCCCTGGCGGCTTTAAGAGGCGGTGCTATCTTCCGCCCTAGTCCCTGGGTCCGCCCACAGTCGCTTGACGCTCCCAATACGTCACCTCCCCCATCTCGCGGCCCCGCCAGCCTACGCGATGACGTAAGCACGCAGAGTCGGAGGCGCCCCACCCTCTCGGCCTGTGCCTAGCAGGTTCCCGCAGAGCACGTGAAGTGCCTGCTTCCGGGTCCGGCGCCCGGGGCGTTCCTTGGGCTGTCTCTAGAGCCGCTCGTTTTCGCCTGCGGTCTCAGCGGTGGCGTGGGGCGTGCACTTGGTCGCACCCTTCAGGGCATTTAGTGACCGAGACACCGATCGGGCGACAAGAGGGTTGCAGGCCCGGTAAAGCCCGAGAGCGGACCGAGAGCTCTTGGGATGAAGAGGTCGGGAGTGATGGCATTTGACCTTCGCTGTCCTGGGCCCTGATCAATTTCCTGACCCCACTCCCTTGCTTCATTTCAGAACCGTCATCCCGTGACAACTGCGTTAAGGTTGTGGTTGAATGTTTGCAAACACGTTTCTCTTTTTCGTATTTTAAAAAATCCTTTTCACCTGAATCCTCTTGGTTGCCACCCATCCTGGTCTCCAGGACAGGTGGAGATAGTGTGATCCTAACCTCCAAATACTTAACGGAAGCAAAGGAATATTGTTACTCCACAGTAAACGACTTTTTCCAAAAGGCAGCCCTGGAGTACGCAACCCAATCTGCTGTGTCTTTGAGAGACAAACGTGAAAGGCAGGATGGATGGTACTGGATGAAGCAACTAGAAGCCTTGAGCTAGTTGCCATGCTCCTTCCCGCCCAGTCCTTCAGGCGGAGGTGGGTGGGGCTGGCGGTGGAAAGAGAATGGGTGTAATTGGGACAAAATTCACCTGTAGTTATCACTTGGGGAGGGGGTGATGTTTTTTTGAAAAAGCGAACAAACGTAAGCTGGCAAGAGCCTGAGGTTGAGCTCTGCGCTGTCTGTGAGAATTCTCAACTACAGATTCAGATTGGAATTTGTCACTGAGTCTATTCTGTGCCCTAAAACAGTGATTCAGACAAAGATTGTTTTCACTAATCCAAGCCTGATACAGTGTATAAATGAGTGATGAAAAGCAGGAGACAGGTGGTCAGAGAGCTAGTAACTAGCCAGAGAATGAGGAGACCTCAGTTTTATCCCAGCTCTGTGCTAATTAGTAGGTTGCTTTGGAGACTAAACTAACCCAGACCTCCATGTGATCATCTATGAAATAAGGATAACCTTCAGGGACATCCCTGGTGGCCCAGTGGTTAAGAATCCGCCTTCCAGTTCAGGGGACGTGGGTTCTATCCCTGGTCTGGGAACCAAGATCCCACATGCTGCAGAGCAGCTAGTGTGTCACCTCCACAACTAGACAGAAGACAGAATGCTGCAACTGAGGCCCAACACAGCCATAAATAAATATTTTTTAAAAAACATAAAAAATAAAAAAAATAAAGATAATCTTCAGCAGGTCTTTAATTCTAATAACAATACCAATGACATCTGCTCCTGTTAACTGAGTTCATATTATGTGCCAGAGACCAAACTGGCCACTTACCCACACTATCTGATTTAATCCTCATGGCAACCCTACAGAAAGATACCATGCCCATTTTACAGATGAAAATACTGAGCCTGCAGCATCCCAGCAAGCAAGTGGTGGTTTAAACCCAGGTTTCTCAGGCTCCTAGTTCACACCTTTAGCTCAGGCCCTCAGAGGTAACCCCCAGATTTTTCTGAAATGACAAACCTGTTGTCTGAAAGGCCCACATGCTGCTTTAGAATGTGATGTGAGACCTGGAAATTGGGAGGAACCTTTGGCCACACACATTTCCACCCTACTCCCCTTTCAAATACCCTCCTAGAAGCCTTGTGAGTGAAATCTAGAGGTGCGTTCACATGGCCAATATGAAAGTCTTTCCTAAAATGCTCAATCTCAAAGGTCACCAGAGAAATGCAAATTAAAACCACAGTGAGCTAGCATTCCACACTCTCTGGAACTGCTGGAAACTAAAAGACTACACGTTGAAGAGAATATGGAGTAGATAGATTGTAAAACTGCAGGGATTGGAAAATGATGCAACCGTTTGGGAAAATAATTTGAACGATTCTTTTATGAAACATACTTGCCCTATGAGCACATCTATTGCTGTCGCCACGGCAACTGAACTACTGCCTATAGACTGGTAAATTCCCAAGGTGCAGACCTCCCCCGCCCTTATCCAGTTCCTTCTGGACACCTCCGGTGAAGGGCTCATGACCGTCTTTAAACTCATCATGCCCAGAAACGGATGCTCCCCATGCTCCGCTAAGCTTCCTGGCCTTTCTGCCTTGTTGCCCGCTTGGCCTGGTGTGCTGGAGTTCAGACCAAATCCTTGCCCTTTTCAGCTGTTTTCCCGGTGAGTCTGGTCACATGGGGGCACTGCTGAGACTGGCACTGGCTTTCTGGCAGTGGCTTTGGCGGCATCCAGGGAGGCACGCTGCGGTTGCAGCCTCCCACCTGTCCTCTCCCTGGGCTGTGATGGGGCAGCCTCCTGCCTCTTCCCCTCCAACCTCGAGGTGCTAACAGCTTCCTGCTGTTCCCTTGGCTTCTCAGAGAATTTCTTCCATCAGAATGTAACCAGTCCCTGCCTCAATCCCTGCTGTTTTAAAAGCTGTGCAGAGTGGTTTGGGGGTTCCTGGTTGGAGTTGGACTGATGCAGACTGTAACCCCAACATCCACCTGACTGGCTAGCATCCTGGGTTCCCCTCTCTCCCTCACCCCCATGTAAATTCTTAATGAATTTTGCTAATTTTACTTTACAAAGATTTCCTCAAGCCATTCCCTCCACTCTATCCAACTGCCCAAGGAAAGCCACTGTCTGCTTTCCCCTACTTTACTGGATTATAGCTGAGTCCATTGCTCAAACTGCCAAACAAAATTATATACTTCAAAGGCCTACCCAGCCCATTTCACTCCTGTCTGAAATCCTTTCCTGAAACTCCCTGCCATGCCCCAGCCCTGCTGAAAGGAGAACCAAGCTTCTTAGCATGGTCTCTAATAGCCTGGGGATGGGGGTGGGGGCTGGCTCCTGCCTGCCTTTCCCCCTCCTCTCCAGCCACTCCCTCCCTTGGATCCTTCAGCAGGTGTTCAGTCACTAAGTCATGTATGACTCTCTGTGACCCCACAGGCTGCAGCACACCAGGCTTCGCTGTCCTTCACTATCTCCTGGAGTTTGCCCAAACTCATGTCCATTGAGTCAATGATGCCATCCAACCATCTCCTCCTCTGTCGCTCCCTTCTCCTCCTGCCCTCACTCTTTCCCAGCACCAGGGTCCTTTCCAATGAGTCAGTTCATAACATCAGGTGGCCATCAGGTGGCCAAAGTATCAGCTACAGCATCAGTCCTTCCAAAGAATATTCGGGGTTGATTTCCTTCAGTAGAGCTAGTCTCCCCCCCCACCGCCCCCGCACTGCACCAGGCCCCAGTCAGGCCATCTCTACTCCAGGCTCAGGCTGGTCTTTGGCCTAAAATTCCCTTGCCTGCCTGTCCTTCAACCACCTCCTTCAGCACCACCTTCTCCGAAAAGTCTTTCTGGATTCCCCCCCATCCCTGTCATTCAGTTGGTGCTGCATTTGGCTGGCAGAACATTCCACTTATACATTCAGCTGGAAATTTTCTGGATTTCTCTTCCCTTCCCCACCATGCCTTATTTCATCTGTGTGTCCCTGGGCCTGGTGCACAAAGGTACAGTGGATAAATGTGAAATCCAACTAAATGGCAAATGCTAGAGATGAGATAACTGAATAATCTCTAAATCCTGAAGGAGGAAACCAGAGAAACACTGATGATGAAAGAATGAAGTATGCTCAGTTAAAAAAGAAACAAAAAACTGTAACTGAAATGGATCTAATTAGAACTTACCTTTTTAAAAAAAAAAAGGCATCCCTGTGGCTCAGTTGGGATCTCAAAGAGTCGGACACGACTAAGCAACTGGACTGAACTGAACTGTGGCTCAGCTGATAAAGAATATGCCTGCAATGCAGGAGACCTGGGTTCGATCCCTGGGTTAGGAAGATCCCCTGGAGAAGGGAAAGACTACCCACTTCAGTATTCTGGCCTGGAGAATTCCATGGACTGTATATAGTCCATGGGGTTGCAAAGAGTAAGCGACTTTCACTTTCACTTTAAAAAAAGAGGTGGGTTAACAAATTAACAGTATGGTTGCCCAGAAGTCACCTGGGGGTTCCTTACCTTGGAGGTTGAGGTAAAAGGGACAAGATGCTCCCCACCCCTCCACCGCCCCCCCATTTCACAGCCTGTAGATGACCAAAGATTTATGCTAATTTATGGAAATATCTACATCACATTTCTAATTGTAAATTAATCCCTGTTTCTTTTACATCAGTCATTGTTAAGTTTTGGTTCCTATGAGCTGCTCCTGCTGGGCCTACACAACCCTTACAATTTCCAGTTTCTAGAATCTGCCAGATTAGATCTAAATCCGGTCTGGTTGAATTCACCAAGGAAAAGCCATGTGGCAGAGCTCCCAGAGTTTTGCTTTGGGCCTTCTTTCCCCTGCATGCAGATATCCTTCAATGGAACTGGGCCGGTGTTTGGTGGTTTGGCCAAAAAGTAGCCGATGGGCCTTAAATCCCTGTGCTGGCCGTGGCCACACGCTTGCCTCCTCCTTCCCTTCCCAGGCAAAGCTTCCTCTCTAAGAAAACTCATCCTGGAACTTCCCTGGTGGTCCCGTGGCTAAGACCCCAGACTCTCAATGAAGGGGGAGCCCAGGTTCGCTCCCTGGTTGAGGAACTAGATTCCACGGGCCACAATTAAAGATCTTGCGTGCCACAATGAAGACTCAATGCAGATAAATAAGTAAAATGGAAAATTCACCCAGAGTCAGTGCCACGGGGGTGTATTCTCCCTAGGTGTTTGGGAGTCGCTTCCCTCACTGCCAATACTGAAATCCCAGTCCCCACAGCTTTCATCACGACTCCCCCTCCTCTCTGCAAAGCCACCTCCCTTTCCCAAACTCTCCCACAAGGTCTCATCCAACCGAGTGTTGCTCCTGCTGGTGGGTCTGGCCTGGTCCGCTCCCTTCCTCCTCGGGTGGCTCTGGTTATTCTTTGTAGCACAGTGGTCCTTTGCGTGGCTCTGTTACTTTTCTCAAAGCATTGCGTACATCTGTTTGGCCTCAGGACTAGATTGCATACACTTTTCAGGAGTGTTCAAGACACCACCTTGCTTGCAGGCCCTTACTCCCAGCACTGCCCAGGGAACATATGGTAGGCCCGCCTAGACTTCTCCATGCCCTCTGGGCTTACTTGGGAAGCAGGTGGGTGGAGACAGAGGGGCCGTGGGCAGAAGCTGCGTGTTGAATAGTGCTGAATGGCTGAATGGTGACTCAGTCCGTCCAGGGCCTTGGGAGGAGGCAGTAGGGGTCACCCCCAAGCCAAAGAGTCTGAGAATCTGTGGTGCCTCCTTCCCTCCTCCTTCTGGCTGAAAACAGAGGACTCTCTGGAAGGTGGTGGAGGACACCACGGGAAAGAGTCCAGGTTCCAAATCGGCCGTGGAGGAAGTCCGCCAAACGTCTCCATTGGTCTTGGCAGGAAATAAACTCCTTTGTGTTAGTCCCTGGGTTTCTGGGGTCATTTGCTCTGGCATCCAGAGCTGCCTTAGCTGCTACGCCTTTGCTCCCAGACCACAGGGTGAGGCTTTTGGGTCTCAGGGTTGTGGGAGTGCCACATCTGAGGATGAGCCCTAGCACCTGGGAATTCAGCATGGGGTGACGGGTGATATTCCTCGTGTGGTTGGAAGATGTCCCATAATGACAGGGCAACCCTGCATCACAGTTTCCCAGGACAGGTGGCTGGACACCTACTGGCCCCACTAATTGTTCACAGCACCCCCTTTCTCTGTCAAAAGTGTCCTGGTTTGGAAGATGCAGAATACAGAGATGAATTTCCCAGATCATTGAACTTTATCCTTTAAGTTTGGAAATTACAACTCACAACAAGGCATCTTGATGTGATCAAGTGTCCTCACTGAGACTCGGATTTTGCTGTCATCGTTGCTGCAAAATTCATAAATAAAAGAGAGAAATTTGCCTTTGTTCTGGAAACAAACACATTAAAAACAAACCACTCACTACAAGGCCCTTCCTAGAAATGGAAGGCACAGCCAAGAATAAATAAATAAAATTATTTTTTAAGAGTTCTTCAAGCTCTGCTCGCTTGGTTTAAGTTAGATCTGATAAACATGTCCAGGAATAATTTAAGGGGGGGCGGGGAGAAAATATCTGAAGGGTTTTCACCAGCCTGGGTGGCTCCCCTACCCCCTTCCCACCCTCCGGCCCCAACCCTCATCCTAAACTGGGTCCTGCAGAGGCTTCTGTGTTTCTACTTTGAACCCACACGTGTCTGCTGTGGGTTCCGACCCGAGCGCCAGGCTGTCCTCAGTTGCCCCCAATGCTTTTCTTTCACAGAATGGGCAAAGCTGAGGTGGGGGAACAGTGGTGTCTGGTAGGATCCCTAACTATCTGCTTACCCCATATGTGGGTCTTTAGACGGACTGAAAACTGTTTGCGAAGATCAAGAAAAGGGAAGATTGTTCAAACTGGATCACGGATGCGTGGAGTTTATGACGTCATTCTCTGCATTTCTGTATGTGTTTGCAAATTTCCATAAGAAGTGCTTTTTAAAAAGTTACATTTGACCTAAATACATAAAATAAACGAAATGGTTGTGTCTAGACCCCAAATGTGCCCTACAGGTCAGAACGGGCACCAATGCCAAGGAGGGAGAGGGCAAGGAGGGGACCTGTAAACATGGGACTTGAGGGAGCGACTGCAATGTATGGATCTTATTTGGATCCTGATTCAAAGCAACAAACTGTAAAAAAGCATTTATGAGACCATCAGAGGTGTCTGAACACCGACTAGTCCATGACATTCATGAATTATAATTATGTTCTCTTGGTGTGATTTAAGTATTTTGGAAAGGTTTTAAAAATAGTTTGGTTTTTTTTTAGAGATACATAATGAAAACAGACAGAACTGACATTTAGAAACCTCCTGATAACCTTGGGCAGGGTGGTTGGGCAAGTAGGTACAGAGAAAGAAAGCAGTGGGTTGATGGTGGGAGAGGCAAGATGGACGCAGGTCTGTTTGTGTGCGTGGCGTGTGTGTCTAAGATATGTTCCACAAAAGAAAGGGACATGTATGTACCAAATGAAGGGACCCTGTCCTGCCTCTTGGCCAATTTAAGAAACCACATTCACTGTCGTCTGCCACATCCCATGTAAACCTCCAAGGCCCCAGGCCTGTTTCTCAGGAGATAAACCAACCCACAGGCTTCCCTGGTGGCTCAGTGGTAAAGAATCTGCCTGCCAATGCAGGAGACGCAGGTTCCATCCCTGGGTCGGGAAGATGCCCCTGGAGAAAGGAATGGCTACCTACTCCAGTATTCTTGCCTGGAGAATCCCATGGACAGAGGAGCCTGGTGGGCTACAGTCCATGGGGTCCCAAAAGAGTCAGACATGAGTTAGACAACAGACCAACCCCCACCCTCCCGTTCGGAACGTCGGAAATGACCACATGGAGACAGCCAGCGTTCTCACTGATAATACTGTTTATTGTCCATGGACCGAGCGGTCACTTGAGAATGAAACAAAGCATCGGAGACATGCGCTGTCTGCTTGTCGACTTTCAACAACTCTCACGTGTTCCCAGCACAGGAAGGTCTCAAGACTTCATATTCCAGCAAAATCACATTGCCCCAAAATTGAAAAAACAAACAAACGAAAAAAAAAATCCAAACAAAAACGAACAAGATCAACAAAGCTTTAAATTACGGCGGCAGGTCCGATATTTCTTAATACTTATCAAGCAAAGATTTGGAAATAACTACAATGTAAACTTTATTTTAAATATTTTGAGTCGCTTGCAGAAGACAAGAATAGAGGGAGGAAAGAGCAGTGCTTAGAACATAACATATAAATTAATGCCAAATGCAGAGCCTTCTTAAACTATATATATATGGCAATTATTGACTGTGAGGGTATTTGAGTGGCTTCTCGGCCACCACTGTGTTCTTCATCTTGACTTTTTTTTTTCCTGCTCAGCATGGCTACAAGACCAAAGTGTGGGGATTGAATATAAAGGCCATCTTTTAGAACCAAGCTACACAAAGACTCTTTGCTTTGTAATAATTGGAACCAGAGAACAAAAAATAGGGGACAGAAAAGCAATGATACTCAAAGAACGGAAGGAAAGGTCTGAAGGAATCACCGTCACAGGCTAGCTACCATGCCATTTCCACTCTGGATCCAAAGCTCCCACGATGCAGAAACCTTTGGGAATGACCCCTATCGAGGGTAATAGCACAAGAATGATAACAACTGATGTCAGAAACAAACCAAAACATTAAAAAAAAAATCAGCAGAAACAGGAGTAAATGTTACATATGATAACACCGTACAGGAAGCAGACGGGGGTGGGGTGTTATAGCAACTGGAGGGTCTGGTGTTCTTATATATACTGGAATCACATGGACTGGTCCATTATGACATCTTACAAACTTTCTATCACTGCACAACATGAAGATGCCCTTGGAGTGGGCCTAATTCCTGGAGAGTCCCCTAG